>NW_024351073.1:20794244-20879720 GCF_902729225.1 Pteropus medius | reverse complement strand
TTGCAGCTTCATCGAAATTCACCGTCACTGCCCTCTGAAAGAGTCTTCTGTGAGCTCGCTGCTGACCCAAGTAACAACATGACCACCTAGGAAATTCAGCCTTATTAATACTAAACTCTGATCACCGAAACCAAGTTATTAAATGCTGCTGGAAAGAGAAGTATGTGGTACAATCAGGTGCTGTTAGTTCAACATACGTGGCTCTTCCTTCATCTAGAATGACAATAACAGATTCCTCAGACAGCCTGGCATCTGGTGTGGATGGAAGCCACACCAACCTGAGTTCTCTGAAACTGGTTTAAGGAATCGTGTGGCCTACCCTTCCCCCACTCCCTCCTGGATTCTTCCATCCTGAAGATTTTGCTCTTGCAAAACCTCCAAAATGTTCCAGGACAAATGTCTGACCCAGCTCCTTGCTGTGTACTTCAAGATCCAATTCAAATCCTATAATATCTTCCTTTCTCTCTAAAAACTATAGCCATTTCTCCTTCTACTAGGTTGGCAAAAATGAAAAAGATAGTCCTGCCTACAGTCAGTAATCACCTCCAGCCTTCATGCTTATGTAATATTACCCCAGTTACTTCCTTCATCCCGCCTGTCACGAGCTGAGGTTATCTTACCAAGCTCTGTGTGTGTGTGTGTGTGTGTGTGTGTGCGTAATACTTGGCGGCGTGTGTGTGTGTGTGTGTTTACTGGTGTCGTGTGTGTGTGTGTGTGTGTTTACTGGTGTCTCTCCCAATAGAACAGATGCCTGCCTCCCAAGGACAGGGACCTTGCCTGCTCTGCTCACTACTCAACACCTAACCCCTTATGCAGTATCTGGCACATGGTAAATGCTGAATAAATATTTGCTGAATGAGTGAGCATTCAGTGTTGATGTAGATATTAGACTCTTCTGTACTTGCTGGTGAGATTGCACAAATTATTTAGAAGACAATTTAGTAATATGAATCAAACTTCACCAAATACAATAGTGAAGTATAAGAAATAACTCGTGTTTGTCAAGAAGTAGAAAGTATGTGTATCATATAATAATATGCTATGCGACCATCAAAAATGATTATGTTTATCTATCTTTACTGACCAAAAAAATGTTCATGACATAGTTAAACCGAAAGAAACAACTCACCCTGCAGATCTTAGGACTTAATAAATTCCATAATCAAATGAGCCAATTTCTTAAAATAAACCTATATCAATAGATGATTGATAGAATGATAGATATATGATAGATAGATAAGTGATAGATAGATAGATAAATGATAGATTGATGATAGATAGATAGATAGATAGATAGATAGATAGATAGATAGACATACAGACAGACAGATAGATAGACAGATGATAGATAGAGGATAGAAAGATGATCCTATTGGTTCTGTTTCTCTGAGAACCCTAACCCAGCATACAGAGCAGGATCCCGTTTTGTTAACATATTACAGCCATGTGCATTTAGTCGTGGTGGCTTGACTTCAGTATGTACCCCATTTGTGCACACCCCTCTGTGTCCCTGTCCTTGGATAGGCCCTTTCACACCGACTCTAGGCTTAGCTATCTAACTTGACTTTGACCGGCAAGACAATAGCAAATGTGATATAGGCAAAAACTTGGAAAGTGTTTGCATATTGGACCTTGCCTTCCTGCTGCCCTTGAAACCTGAGGCCGCCATGTGAAGCAGCCCGGGGCAGGCTGCTGGCGCACAGAGGCCCCGCTACCTCCAGGCACCCCGCCATGCTCCACAGAGCGGCTCTCACGCGGGTTTGAACACAGGAGCCCTGAAATCTGCCGACAGCACTAACGGGGGCGGGGGGGGGGGAGGAAGGTTGAGAAGGAGGAGCTGCACGACCGGGTTTAAAAGGATTTGGATCATTTGGGTAATTGGCAAATGCAGTGTGTCCTTCCGGAAGACTGCGAAATAATTAGTCTGAGGGAGGGACGCTAATCTGGAAATAATGGTCTTCTGTTTATGTCACATTATTTTTTACCCGGCACCTTTCCCCCCGAGGGCCCCGTAGCACCTCTGAGAGGGATGTGCACGGTTAAGCTAAAGTGTCAGCACTCAGAGAACATGCACTCTCAGGGGGAGACGTGTAAATCGCACGGCTGGGGCCCACGTGAGAGGAAGGCAGGGCTCACAGTTCTCCTGTGAGAAGCGGGGAGACCCCAGGGGATTCCCCACATAGAAATATCTTTGGGCACTCTCATGAGAGGACCAAGCCAGCAGAATGTTTGCTCGATTCAAGCTGGAGTGTTATTTCCTCAGGCTAAGATTAAATATATATGTATATAATGACAGATTTTGAGTTTTTTCTCGAAATAAAGGTTTAAAAAGTTTAGATTTATCATCTTAAAATGATGAAAACACACACACACACACACACACACACACACACTTTTAGTTGCCCTCATGGAACTTTTCAAAGTTTTGTAAATAATGCCTAAGATTGCACAGGCGATTGGGTGAGCAGAGGTCCCAGGAAGAATGGAAAGAACTTTGTTCTCTAGCTGCTCACACTCATTTTCCTCCGGGGGAAGGAGCCCTCCCTCCTCTGCTCGTCTCCCCTCCCCCAGCTCCCAGTCCAGCTGGAGGTGTTGGATGCAATTGCCATAGGCCATGATTAGACTTTTAGTTCAACAAAGAATGGGCTCTCTTGTCCTGCGGCTCAACCCTCTAGCCAGCCACCTCAAGGAAACAAACCTGAGCCTCTGGAGCATTTTGAGAGCTTGAGTTTCCAGGTCTAATAGAACATGCCGATGCCACATACAGATCGAGTATGGCTTAGTGTCAGTCAGGAGCAGATAGATGTTTACAGGGATGGTCAAGTGATCAGAAGCCCAGAAAACAGAGAAGGTAAAACTTGTCTCGCATGGCTCTGGAGGCGTTTGAATTCCAAATTCCAAAAGTTCAGCTGTTAAAAATTCAGCGTGGCTTGTTTATATAACCGAGCAACTTTTTACACTAATTCTCTCTCTCAAGGGGAGGAAGTAGGAGAGAATCCAGCTGAGTCTACAAGTCAGATGGTATAAGAATGAGGCACGACCTAGATGCCCAGGTACATGTGTGAGTAATAGGGCTTGGAGGACTGTGAGTCTTGTCCTGGTCATTTACCCGGAGCTTCTTATGGCTAGAGGGCCAGATCCAAGTCAGACTCCGGCCCACCTCACGGGGAGGCTACCCGAAATGCCTGTGAGCTGTTGGTGTAAAACAATCTCAGTGTGTGTCACGGAGACCCAGAGCTTGTCCTGTCCACTGCCCCAAGTGCTTTCTCAACTACCTTTGTTCACCAGAGCATTCAACTCCAGGCACCGTATGTATTTCAAGGGAGACATTGACAAGTGGACATTCGATCAGTGGGCTGACCTGTGGGGTGACCTGCTTGGTGAGCCTTCTCAAACCAGATCATTTCAAGATTAATTCATGGAATTGGAGATATTTTTTTAAAAAACTGAGGAACTTAAAATGTTTTCAAATGTGATCGTGCCTAAGAGAGATTCAACTTAACCTGTTATAGACTCCAGAGCAGCACTGTCCAAAAATATAATGTGAAGTGTGTATATAACTTCAAGTTTTCTAGTACCCGCATTTTAAAAAGTATTAAAAAGAAACTGGTGAACTTGATTTTAATAATGTACTTTATTAACCCAATATATCCAAAATGTTATCATTATAATATGTAATTAATAGTGTAAAAATTATTGGCATATATAATATGTTTTTTCTTAGTAAGTCTTTGAAATCCGATGTGTATTTACCACAATCCACACCACCCACGTTCCAAGTACTTGCTGGCAAATGTGGCCAGCGGCTGCCATACTAACCAGAGCAGCTCTAAAACCTAAATTGGGCCATGATGTCCTAGGAAGAAATATCAGGGGGTCTGTCTTCAATGTCCTGTGTGGCCTGAGGCCCTTCCTTCTCTGAATCGCTATGTTTCCTGCCCATGGTAATTTCTCAATAGGAAAAATATTTCTTCACGGCTCTTGTCTCTTTTCGACTAACGCTGGTCCCTTCCTCCCTGTCGTGAGCCACACCTTCCTTCCTACGTGCGGCAAACAGCCCGCCTCCCCTCCTCGGCGCTGCCACCTTCCACGTCCCCCTCACATTCTGGATGGGCACCCCACGCCGGCGCATCATCGCACACGCGTGTCTCACGACTGAACGCCCACGCACTGCATTGCCGAGGCACGTCACTGCGAAGCACAGGCAGCGTCACGACGTCCCTCGTCGGCCGCACCGCGCCCGTCCAAGCAGGCAGCCCCCACGGTCACAGGGCTCCGCGGGACATTAGCGCCCTTCGAGCTTCTCGTGCGTCTCGTGTTTGTGGCTGTGGCTGCCATTGTTTTGACAAAGCTATATAGACTACTGGGAAGTGTATGATCCCGGGACCTGCCTATCTTGATCTACTTCCAGGGGCCTAAAAAGTTTCCTAGCATAAATGTGGCTCCCCAAAAGCCTCTGAGTGTATTACCCAAGGAGTACCCCACCAGGAAAAATCCCAAGCCGGTGGCATCTGGCAAAAATCAGCAGCTACAGGTGTCACAGGTACCTTGGACTAGTTCGAGAACTGCAGGTGTTTGGTCTGCAGCCCCTGCATAGAGCCTATTACAGTCTGATACTGTTTTATGCTGTAACAAGCAGCTAATGAATGGGGGCGCGTACCCCGCCCGCTCCTTCTCATCTGACAGCAGAAGAAAGTAGCCTCGAGTCCCGCCTACGAGTATTCTCACTGTTCTTGGCACCAGATGATGCCAGCAAGTAAAAGTTGTGAAGTGTTGCTTCTAGAAAGGAAATAAAAGCACATGTTAGGTCCCAGCGTGACTTAAGCAAAGTGCCAAGTTCTGTATTTTTTTTAAATATGCTCGCCGTAGGGACTGGAGGAGAACAGGGTCAGGAGAGTCTGCGAAGCTAAATGCTTTCTAACTGCGATGTCGACGGTAGTTTTCATCTGCTGGTTTTGCACATACTGAAAAAGAATGTGTACGTCGGCTGGTGTGAGCCCTCCTGTCGGTGTGCACGGGCCCTGCGCTCGCGGGCTGGGCAGTGCGGATTTTTTTAAGACGTTATTTAAGGTTTCCCTCAACCGTCCATACCGCACATTGATTTTCTGTCACAGCTCTATGTCTGGGGGGCTGGCATTCTCCACTGACCCACAGAGAGCATTTTCAGTGCATCAAAGAGGCACAGAAGTTGAGACTCGGGGAAAGGATGGAAACCACGCTTTTAGGGCTGGACACGGCTCAGCAGTGTAAAAATCACATCAAATATTAAACTAAACTTGAGATTTTTTTTTAATGTTCTGAAATCCGTTGGCATTCGAGACTCAATAGGACACAAAAAAGGAAAAGGATTATTATCTCTTCTAATGCAAAAATTCTTCTGCCTGATGGAATGGGGAGCAAGCTGTAAACCCTGATAAACTGAATTCTGCCTTTATCTTTTCGTGGAGGACTTTGGGTTGTAAATCACGAGGGTCTAAGCCTCGAAGTTCAGTCAGGCAAGATGCGATGTCAATAGGTCAAGGTCACGAGTGAATCCAAGGACAGGCTGGTTAGCTTTACTCCATCGTCAAAAGCTATCCCATGCACCTGAAGATGGAATCCACGCTGTTCTCAGGAGCAAGGAGTGGCTGGCTTCATGGAGTCTATTACAGCGAAGGGCAGGGCCACTCTAGAGACAGAGCTGCCCACCTCCCATGCCAACTGCTCGTGGAAATCCTGCAGGCCCCAACAGGTTAGACTCTGGCTCACTGTGTCAGTCAGCCTGGGCCACCATAATGAAATACCACAGACTGGGTGTCTTAAAAAACAGAAATGTATTTCTCACGGTCTTGGAGAGTGGACGTCTGGGACCAGGGTGCCAGCATACTTGGGTTCGGGCTCTGACGGCTCTCATTTTGGCTTAGAAATGGCCGCCTTCTCATTGAGTGTCCACTTGGCCTTTCCTGGGTGCATGTACAGAGAGAAAGAGAGATGTCTGGTGTCTCTTTCTCTTTTCATAAAACCACCAGTCCTTTCAGATTAGGACCCCACCCTTTGACCTCAGTTAACTTGAATTACTTCTTAAAAGCCCCTTCTCCAAATACGGTCACCCTGGGAGTCAGGGGTTCCACACATGACTTAGGGAAGGGAACACAGCTCAGTCCGTAGCACCTGCCTTCCTTACACAGCCAGCCTTTCTTCTCCTTCCTAAGTGAACACAGTGTTCAAAAAAAAAAAAAAGACAATTGAGGCATTCTTTACCCAAACACTTTTCTGGATACTAATAGAGTTAAACGTGTCGATGAGTGATAACCCACTCACACCAGGGGGAAGACCGCCTCGGCTCACGAAGGCCGTGCAGACGAAGGGCAAGGTCGAAGGAGGACGAGAGCGGGTTTCCAGCTTGGCGGCCCGCATAGCTCCTGGTGCTAACTAGACCCTCGATGTCGAAAGAAGGAACGTTTTCCAATAACGCAGGGAGACTAATATAAATTAAAATCTAAGCCTTATTCATCAATGCTTATTCAAGGCTAACATTGACCTAAAACGACTTCCCTTTTAAAATCAAGACTTCAGAATATAAAACTGTAGCATTTCAAAGACGGATAATTACATTTCTTATCAAATGCATTAGTTTTTGTAAAATAATTCAGTTTAATATATATCCAGTTTAATTAAAATTTATAAGTGGTTGTGGACTAAGCCAAGTGTATCTTAATTAAATCTGAACATGGTTCACAGATGTTAAGGTCGACCCTAATTTTAATAAAAGAACAGGAAATACAATCATTAGAGACGTGGCTGAGTGATTTCGGTCGGGGGGTTGCGGGGAGAAGCAAGATGAATGGGAGGCCAAGACGGTCCCTTCCGCTCAAGACTGGGAAGTAAATGACCCGCTCGCCAGAACCTACAGAGAGGTGGGGTGACCCAGTGAGCCATTGATGGGGAAACAGAGAGCTAAGGGAGGAACGCTCCGGTCAGTCACCGAGCAACAAACTTGACCTGAGAAGGAAGGAGGGGGCGCCTTCTCTGACAGCTCACCACATCGGAAGGCCCCGGTCAGTGTGGCCGCGGTCCGGACTAATCATAGATGGGGACAGAGCGATCTCGGCCAGACCAACCTGTGGACCGCGGGGCCACACGAGTAAGGTATAAAGCACAGGGCGCCCAGTTCCGTCACAGTTTCTGATGAACAGGGACAATTCCTCGCGGCGAGCTGGACCCTCCCACGCAATACACATCCTGCGTTTCTTTTCTAACTTTGGCAACCGTCTGTGCGAACAGTCTCGGGCTTGTCGAGGATCGTCCCACGATTCCAGTACAAACCACGATACTCGTGGGACGATCGTCATTCACTGCGGGCCAACAAAGTCTGAACCGGTAGCCGCAGGCCTGAATCCTGCTGCTGCCTCCAGCCCCGGGGCGGACGGGAGAGACGGCCTGCAACTTCACACGGGGCCATTTCCATCCGCCTGGCTGCGAGTCCTTCTTTGCAATGCATTCCCCTCCGAGCAGACCAGAACTGGGGGGGGGGGGTGGGGGTCAGCCAAAGAGGGAAGGAACTACGCTGGGCGGAAAATCAATCTAGAAACATTTATTTCAGGTCTGGCCTGTAAACAGAACTGTGCTGTTGGTCACATGTGAAGGGAAGGGCCACCGCACCTCTGCACCCCAGGAGACACCTGGGCACATGAAGGAACTGAGGCTCTGAGGGGGGACGTGGCTTTCTCAAGGTTTAGCGGGGTCTCGCTGGCTGAACTAAGACGGGGGCTCTACGACCATAAATTATCCTTCCGCGGCTTTCGGATGCTCAGGGAAAAAAAGTGAATCTCTTCCAATTTGAATTCTCAGGAAAGATTTAGATAGATGAAAACATAGTCACTCGCTCATTCAACAATATTTATTCAGCATCAATCCTGTGCTCAGCCCTGTTGCACATGCTGGACCCACAGATGCAAGGCCTGCCTGCAAGGAGCCTGGACAAACGCTCACCACACCCTTTCCCACCTCTGCTGGGCACTACCAGACTACATTTCCCAGGCTGCCTTGCAACCACGTGGCCATGTGACTGAGCACTAGCCAACGGAACATGAGCAGGAGTGATGCTGAGTGATCCCGGGCCAGGTGCATTGAAAACCTCCCTCGTGAAAGTCTCTGTCTCTCTACCTTCTGCCAGCTGGAGGCAGAGGGTCCAGCAGAGGAAGAAGGAGCCACAGGATGGGGACCTGAAAGGCTTGTGTGCTCAGCAGTCACATGGAATGGCCACTGGAAGAAAGGAATCCTCTACAGCGTGACATCACCAGGGTGTGGAAGTTCTTTGTTACAGCAGTGGGAGCACCCTGATACACAGCCTTCGTGGAATTTATAAGGGAAGTCAGGTAACGGGCAAATAAACAAAGATAGCTATGATTACAAATTAATCACGACTTGCGAGTGTTCTACAGAAACACCAGAATGCAACAAATCGAGAATAACCGAGATAAGGGGGCTGCTTTGATGTGTTTGGACTTGGCTAATAATGAGCCAATTACAATAAGGATGTTGAGGAGAACAGTGAATGCTTATAGACCATTCCTCCGGCTGCTAGCCCTGAGATAAGCATTTCACACACCTAAACCCATTAACCCTCACAAGGACCCTACCCCACGAGGTGGGGATTAGTCTTATCTTCACTTTACAGGGGAAGATAAGGATGTTTGGAGCCAGCGCACACTCTGATTGGTCGAAGCCGGTGCCAAACCGGTTGTTAAGGCTTTTTAAAGTTGCCCCTGGGTTGGAGCATGAGTGGTAAGAAGTATTTCAGGTAGAGCGGTGGCTCTCAGTCAGGTGGCTCTTTTGCCACCCGAGAGACATTTGATAACGTCCGGAGACATTTTCAGTTGTCACAACTTGGTGTGGGTGGATATTCCTGGCATTTCTTGGCAGAAGCCAGGAACACTGCCAAATACTCCGTAATACATACGACAGCCCCCTCCCCCTCCAAAAAAAAGAATCATTCGGCCCCAAATGTCGACAGCGCTGAGGCTGAGAACACGTGGGGGAGAGCGAGGAGTGTGAGCAGTGCCCCCAGCACGGCTGGTGCTGAGCGAGGTCAGGCAGAGCAGAGGACTCAGCGCGGGAGGCAGGGCGCCCGAGAGCATCTTCATACGGAACAGGAGGGCTGGGGTTTGACTTGAGTGAAATGAGCCATTGATGACTGCTACAGAAAAGAGAATGAAAAGGGGTCACGAGCTGTGAAGCTGCTGGGATGTCGGGAAGGTTGGAGCAAGCACCGTGCGGCAGAGAAAAGCAGGCGGGTTAGAACTGCACCTCAGAGCTGGGAAGGGCAGGATTTACTGATGGGGGCGGGAGGTGAGGAAGTGGGAGGAGCCAAGAATGATGCTCAAGGCTCTGCCCTCGGTGAGTGGCTTGCTGGGTGGGGGTGTCATTCACTAATTGTGGGAAGTACAGGCAGAAAACAGAGAGGGGCCCATGGCACTTCCGAGATGCCTGTGAACTAGCGACCCGGATAGGTAAAGGGCAAGGTCTGATGAAGGAGTCTTGGGATCACAGAAAATGCTTAACATGCGAAAGTCGTGAGAACAAATCAGATCTCTCAGGGGCAGAGGGAGAAGGGGGATGAAAAGTGAGCCCCAGCGCCCTCAAATACCTGGCCGTTAGGGAGAAGTGGTGGGACAAGCAGCAAAAAGGAGGAAGAAGCGGCTGGATCCAAAGAAAACCTCCAGCGTGATGTTCTGGAAGGCAGACTGTCTTCCAGACGGAGTCATCGTCTGTCCCAGTGACAGGGAGAAGGTGAAGGCAATGGAATACGGAGGCCATTGGTGACCTTGAAGAGAGCAGTTCAAAACAAAGGTGGGAGTAAAAGTCAGACTAGAAGGGGCCGAGACCTTAAACCAGCGGAGACAGTGTGCACAGACAACCCCGATGAGAACCAAGAATGCTTGCCGTGAAACAGAGCAGAAAGATGGGGTACTGACTGGAGCAGGAGGGGTCAAGGAAGACTTGGGAGGATCAGAAAAACCACTGCCTGTTCGTATGCCATGAAAAATGATCGAGCAGAGAGAAAGCGATGGTGGGAGAGGAAGGGGGAGCAGAAGGCGGTCGGGGTGGCGGCGTCCAGACCAGCACGGCGAAGGAGAAGGGAGAAGCTGGCCGGTGTCTGGACTCGATGGTGCCAAATGACGAGGTTTCCGTCTAGTTCCTTCTACTTTCTCAGCTAACTAACAGCTACCTGCTGACCTGGTGGAGGAAGGGATGAGAGGGAAAGGGGCTTGGAGACGTAAGAAGAAATACTGGGGCACAAATGAGTGATCCCAAAGAACGGAGAGTAAACATCTCAGGAAAAAATAGGCTTGGCGCACGGTGCTGAGAGCTTTCCCTAAGTCTGAAACCCTGAGCGTGCGGTGACTTGAGCCAGCCGAGATGCCTGAAATTCTACAGCGACACCTGGCAGCTCAGGTGCAGACCTCGATGAAGCCACCCGGCCCCCTGTCAGGACCAGGCACTCGCCCTCCCCGCTGGCCAGAGGTGGCGCTCACAGCTCACAGCCGAGTACCCCTGTGGTACCTGCCATGACTGAAGGGGGCTGCCGCACTCATGGCCACAATGGTCAGTGCAGGGGACAAAGGCCTTCCTGCCTCCACGAAGAGACACGTGGAGGGCAGGGGGGTGGCACGCTGCATCCATCAATATGAAGAGACTCACGTTTCTCGGAGGAGCAGGGAAAGGGGGCAGGTCAGCCGTTTTCCCAGTAGGCTTTATTTTTTTAGAGCAGTTTTAGTCTGACAACAAAATAGGACAGAAAATACAGAGGTTTCCCATTTACTTCCTGCGTCCCCACGCACGCAGCCCCCTCGTTATCAACATGCCCACCAAAGTGGGCCATTTGTTATAATCGATAAACCTACATCGACGCGTCGTCCTCACCCAGAGTCCACGGTCCACTCTTGGTGTTACACATTCTACGGTGGTTGACAATCATATAATGACACGTACCTGCCATTAAAATATCATACGGAATAGTTCACTGCCCTAACAATCCTCAATGACGTCACCATTTTGAATGGGTTACTACATTCATTTCGTAGGCTGCCATAAATTACCACAAACTTGGTGGCTTGAAACAATAGAAATTTATTCCTTTACGACCCTGGAGGCCAGAAGTCCAAAATCAAGGTATTGGTAGGGCCATTCGCCCTGGGAAAGAGCCTATTTCTTCTCCTTCAAGTGTCTAGTGGATGCTGCCATTCCCTGATTTATAGAAGCAATCTCTGCCTGAATCTTCACTTCAGTGTCTCCTCTTAAAAGGACATTGTCATCGGATGTAGGACCCACCCAGGTACCCAGATAAATCACTTCAAGATACTTAACTTAGCTTCATCTGCAAAGATCCTAGTTTCTGAATAAGGTCACTTTCGCCAGATTCCAAGGAATAGGACGTGGACATAAGTCTTCGGAGGCCACCGTTCAACCCCTACAGTCACAGGTCACTTCCTCCGAGAGGAGGCAGAGCTGGACAGATGTCTCTCAGCCTCCTCCACGGAGCAGAGATGAGGAAAGCGACACCCCGCACGGGGGGATCGGAGACCAGGCTGGTTCCCGTTAGTTAACAGGACGGAGTCGGTAGGGAGCGGGCAGGCGGCTCTCTAAGGTGTCCAGTCCTGAGCTAATCCTCAAGAATTAAGATCGGCTTCCCGTACTCACCCTTGAATGTCGTTCTCGATGACTCATCCCAACTAACCCTAATTGTCCTGAAAATAAATGAATGACAACCAAACCCCAGGTAGAGAGTGATTATGGGTCCAGCGATGTGCCCGCAGCAGGACAGAGACAGGGAGACAAAGAGAGGGGATTTCTACTGTGGTGTGTAAACTGTCACAGGGCAGACTCCCACGGCACAGCGAAATGCCAGAATACTTTAAAGCCGTCCGTGTCGATGTCTCCTTCCACTCCGGGACCCGCATGCCCAGGTATATTTTCCTGCACTAAATAAAACGGTGGGTTCATTTTCTCTTGGAAATTCTTCCTAAAAGGTTATTGCTCCTAAAGGCAGGGAATTACAATCCATTCCTACTATCCAATTTTCAATCAGATTCTTCTCCAAAGCACCACTGGGAACAGACTCTGTGCACTGGGCTGCGCTAGCCCCGAGACCACCACCACAGACAGGGCTGGTCCCAGGTCGGCCCTCGATGCCGGCTCGAGAGTCCAGCTGGAAACGTTTTGAGATACGGCAACTTCGCAATGAAACAGCAAATAGTCAAGAATGCGGTTCTAGGCCTGATACGAAACGTCAACCCGGCAAAGAAGAGAGGAATGTGTTGCCGGGTCCCCTGGGTTGTCTGGAGGCGGGGCAGAGGCGGGTGGCAGAGGAGGGTCTGCGGGGGGTGCTCGGCGCCCCTGGGACCCCAGCAGTAGGCCGTGCCTGCTCATTTCCCCCCAGTTTCACCTCAGGAGAAGCTCCGGGCGACAGCTCCGGGCGACAACTGGCCTGCTCTCCACTTCTTCTCGGCAAAGGGTTCCAGTGGGTTCGCTCGCCTTGGCCTTGTTGATTTGTGGTTTGGGTTGTATCGTTTTGGTTGGCTGTTTGTTGTCGTTGTTGTTGGTCGTTTTGTTTTGTTTTCGCTTTGGTTCGCCAAGAGAACTGGGAGAGAGGGAGGAAAGGACACATTCTCGATGGCCTCGATGGCACCGAGCACGATCATGGGAAAAGACGGGGAGGAGGGCGAGGTCAGTGCCGTGGGCTCGAGAGGCGTGAAAGGTGGAAATGGGCGGGCCGCGGGCCACCGGGGAGTCGGGGACTGGCACAGAGGGCCCTGCAGGCCGCCTCGCCCTCCACCTGCGCTTCTGGTCCCCACACCCCGAGCTCCCATCCCGCTGGCCTTGGACAGGTGTCCACGCCTGACAGCCCCTGGGGAGAAGGAGGGACTGGGCAAAGTGACCCTCATAGGCACAGGCAGTGGGTCCCTCTGGAATTGCTGGGAAGGGCCGTGTGGCAGGGAGGTGCCGGCGGGAAGCGTTGCTGCCTGAGGGCGATGTGAGGGGCTCTGCCGCCAACTCTGGGCTCCACCTCCGTCAGGGGGACGGAGGAGCCCGTGAGCATCACGGGCCATGGAAAAGGGAGGCTGAGCACACAGGGCAACGCGGACAGGGCTACGCAAACCTCAGGGCACAGGCCGACCTCGTCCTACGCCACCTCAGGTGGCTTCGAGGGATGATGATCGGCAGAAGGGCGCGGATCACGGCTCCCCGCAGGGCCCACATGTGGGGTCACGCACATGCTGGCGGGAGAGTCGGCGTGGTCATTCGTTGAACATCTGGCTCCCAGTGCTTCGGGCAGAACTCCCATGTGTCCGAGCCATGTCGCCCCGACCTGGTCCTTGCTTCCTGGACCACGGACCTCTCTCTCCGCCCCCATCCTCAGTCCCCCAGCCTCTACCTCCACGAAGCACCCAGTCTTCATCCGGCAGGTGATAAATTAGTCTAGCTCTTTCTCCATTCCCTGAAAATCCTTTTATGTATGTATGTGTATGTATGTATATATATATGTGTATATATATGTGTGTATGTGTATATATATAATTTATACACAGGGACTTGGTTAGCTTTGACTTTGGTAGTCAAAGACAGATCATTGAATCTCGAACATTTTTTTCTCTTTCAAAGGGCCCAATTCTTACAAATCGATAACTTCAAATATCAAGACTATCATCTCTTCATAAATTCTAAAAGTCACCTAAGAACTCAAGTAGCAACACGTGAATTCTCCATCATCTGCCCTGTTCACTGTTCATGACTTTCGCGAGATAAAAACGTCAGCGTCCCCACTCCACGGACGCCTGAGAGCACAGAAAAGTGGGTGTGAAAAGCACCGAAGTGTGTGCGTTTAGGAGTTATACCACGCTGGTTAATAAATCAGAACGTTTCCCCACAACAGCAATTGGATAACTACTGCAAAAAAATACCTTATGCGCTTCCAGAACGACGGGTCCCAGTCACGTACGTAGGTGCCTGTGTGGACCTGCCTAGCAAACAAGGGACACTGCCTTCGCATAGTAGATGACTGGGCAACAGGATTCTGATTCGCTTACAGATTTCCGAATTATTCAAATGTTCTGCCTTGAACATGTACCGTGATTACTGTTATAAATAAATAATCAGTACACTTTTGTAAAAAGAAGGAACAATAATATTAAAATAAAATCGTTAAATACAGCCTTTGTGTGTGTTGGGTGCTTCTGAATTACACTTTGGTCGCAGCCGAGGAAACTGATGCCAAGGGACTTGGGTGCCCGTGTAGAGGGTCAGGGACAAGCAGGGTCTTCACGCGTCTTGTCCTGGGGAACCCGGAGGTCAGGGCACATGGCAGAGAGCACCCAGTGCCGCTCCGTCGCTGGATCTTTCCAGTCAAAGAGCTGATTCCTGCAGACATCCTCCAGCCCAGGCCTTTGCTCCTTCTCCCTACGCCAGTTCCGGAGGATGGGAGGTTTCCAGAACCCAGACACTCTGAGAATCCTACTGCATCGTCACAAGCCCAGAGTGTCATCCTACATCCAGCTCTGAAGAGAAGATTCCAGAAAATATGCTGGCCTCACTTGCCCTCCAGAGGCGGCAAGGCTGCTTCCAGCCTTGGTCACGTCTCAGGGCTGGATCCAGCCTGAGCCCCACCCAGCTTGAGAGCTGTCAGCTGTGATAACTGAGTAGTGGCCCCCAAGATGTACCAGTCCGCAAACCATGGGAACAGATTACTTTATATGTCACAAGAACACTTTTGATGTGGTTAAGGATCTTGAGATGGGAAGATTATCCTGGATTATTCAGATGGGCCCAAGTTTGTAAGCAGATCGGACTGAAGCAGCCAAGGGGTCCCAGCCTTAGAAGCCGGAAGAGCCAAGGAACAGATTCTCCACCGGAGCCTCTAGGAAGGACCAGCCCTGTTTTAGCCTGAGGAGACCCAGTTCAGATTTCTGTAACCCCCAGAAGTGCAGTAGAATCAGTGTGTGTCGCTTTAAACCACCACGTTACTGCAGCAGCCAAAGGGGCGGAGCGGGGGGATCCACCTAGTTTAAAGCGAGAGAGAGGCCCCTCCCTTCCATGCCCCCCTGTCTTAATGGCATCACTGGAGTCTTCGAGGAGCTCCTGCCTGTTACGACTCCCCGGGACCGCCCGGGTTCACAGCCCCGGCCTTTCAAGCCACCCAGGCAGCCCACGTGCCGGCCTGGACGGGACGCACGGAGGACGAAGCGCAGACCCTGTCTGCCTTTGATTCCACTCGCCCCTGGGACAGGACCTTCAATGCTGCGATCCTATCATCGCTGTAAAGAAGTCAAGTGTAAGTTCTGCTGGTGACAAGAACGAGCAGTTCCTGGCTCCTCTCTCCTCAGTCGGAGGCAGTCGACTGAAATTCAAAAGGCGTCCTGGAAGCCTGGTGACTCTGGGCTTGGATGTCACAGGCTCTGGTTCCAGCCCCGGCTGCCCTAACAGCCCACCCGGAGTCACGTAGGGTGTCTTTTACTTCGTGTTTCCAGCTTTTCATCTGTAAGATCAGGCTTAATTATACCTTCTCTCCAGGGATGCTGTAAAACCTATTAAATGAAGTCTGTGCTAATTTTCACACCGTTATGAGCCAGAGACTGGAGCCCAGCCTGATAAATGAGGGTTTCAAGCTCCTTGGAGCCAGATGAGCGAGCAGCATCATTGGTACGTAGTCCCTGAAACAAGCAGATCTGACACATACCAGGGCGATGGGTCGGAAGACAGGAAAGCAAGACTCTTCTGGAGGAGAGAGACCCTGCAGCCACCGGCCACCGAACTGACCTCTGCAGCCACCGGCCACCGAACTGACCTCTGCAGCCACCGGCCACCGAACTGACCTCTGCAGCCACCGGCCACCGAACTGACCTCTTAGGGGTCTCTGCTGCAGTGAGTTTGCAACGTCTCGCTAACAGAACATTTCTTCAAAGTGGGGGACAGAAGAAGCTCAACATGAGAAACTGGTCAACGTGGCACCGTTTGGATGGATGCAGGGAACAGATCTCAACACCCGGCCAGGTCCCCCAAAGCTGCCCCCACGTTCTGCAGAAATATGGCTCATGGGGCCAGGTCCAAACCCCTGCTCTAATCTGTCCTCGGGAATGGGAGAGCCAGTGGCCCCGTTGGCTCTCAAATGTTTCAAATGAAAACTGAGACCTTTCGCATGAAAAAACAGACGCCCGGAATTATGGTCGCACTGGGCGAACGGCAGAGCCACACCGGGGTGTGAATTATGGCGCAGGCGGGAACTGCAAGGGCCCTGTAAATCGGCGCCTTGTTTCGCCTCGCGCCGCCTGACTTTCAGCCCCGTGCTGTTTGCATTAAGCCGCATGGCCTCTCGCACCTCCTCTCCCTGCTTCACGTTTTCCTCTGTCCACATCTCTGTTTCGCCCCTTTAGAGGTTAACGCCTGCGGGCATTCCCGTTAAGAGCTTCGTACAGGCACGGAGGCCGGAAAACGTCTCTCACTCCTAGACGTGCCTTCCTGTGAGCCGCCCATAGTTATAGGGCAGCAGCAATCCATGCTCGTACGCCCCAAATGCAGCTCTCCTTATTAACGAAGGAAAGGCCAGAGAAAGAGAAAAATAAATCTAAACTATGACAAATTATAAAATGCCTAGCCTGCATACACATTATCTTTTAGTTCGCGCAGATTTTAAGAGCGGGGTTTGGAATGGCTTCTGCGGTGCATCCTGACAGCTCGTCATAGGTCTTACTGTTTCTATGCCCGGGCATCCCTGGTGCCACTTGACCCTGTGCTCGTTCCACTTTCACGTCCTGCCCTCCACTGCCACCGTGTTCTACTTCTGTGCTATGGCTCCTCCTTGGCGACAGATAGACACAAATGTGTGGAAAGGGGTGTTAGGGTCAGAACAGCCTCCAACTGAAAACGTTTGCCCGATACAGCCGGAAGAAGAGCAAAGGCATGTGGAAACAGACGAAGACCAAGCCCATGAGAAGAGCGAGGGCTATTTACTCCGAATTTGCTGCAGCAAGTGCCGTCCACCTGTGACGCGACCTCATCTGGAAAAAAGATCTCTGCGGGTGTGATGAAGGCTCTGACGATGAGAGCGTCCAGGTGGGCTCTTAATTTAACAGGAGTTTCTTTAAAGGAGACAGAGGAGGAAGACCAGGAGAGGAGGAAAAGACCACGTGAAGAGGGAGATAAGGTTCGGAGTGATGCGGCCCCAAGCCCAGGGGTGCGTGCAGCCGCCAGGAGCTGGCAGAGGCAGGAAGGACCCTCCTCAGAGCCTTCGCAAGGCACAGCCCTCGACACCTTGAGTTTGGACTCTGGCCTCGAGAACTCCGAGAGAATAATTTATGTTGCTTTAAACTGCCAGGCTAGGGGGATGTGTTACTGCAGCCCTAACAGGGTTCGTGGATGCATCACCATGACGACCCTCTTCCTCCAGTCCTGCTTTGCCTCAGGGGAGAAACACAGGCAAAAAGGTGGTTTCCTATACTTGCTTCAAATAACCGGAATAAGCAGAAGAAAACTGAAAATTTCCAAATTTGGGTATTCCGAAGCGACTTTATGTTTTGCAACGTGAAGCTAAATATCCGGATTTAGTCTGGTTTCCTTCCAAATGTTTGGCCTTTCGTAGACCTCGGCTTTTCTGGTGTGTGGTCACTAGTCCCTCGAGGAAGTATCCATGGCTATCTACTTAAACATGCGCAGCAGCTAATACCACTTATATGTAGGTGATTAATAACAAATGTAGTAGAAGCACCAGGGTAAGACGCATGACAGGGCCACGCAGGCCTGTTACCTGGGCAACTGGAAGTGACTCCGGCGTATTTAGAATTTGGCGAATGACCGTCTCCTTCTCTTTCTTCTCGTCTCTACCTCTTGCCCCCTTTTACCAGGCTTTCTGCTCGCTTCGGAGTTGGCCTTAATATTTCAGAAGCAGAGAAAGGGGTATCTATACCGCATTTCTTTCTAAATTAAAACCCCCAGTTGTTCGAATTCTGGATTGACACCACTTTCCCCAACGCGACGTCCTTAGCACATCAGTCCTTCGTCCCCGGTAAACAGGAGTGGTATCTTTACTTTGAGATCGTTGAGTCTGGAGACGTGATTAATGTGCATGGCAAACACCCTGGGGAATTCCCTCAGAGCCTCCCCAGCCCGAGCCCCCAGCTCCCACCACCGTGTGCCCACAGAGGATGGTGCGGCGTCGCTGTGTCACACGGTGCCTGGACCTGCGGAGCTTACAGTTTAGCAGGTGAGAGAAATGTCAAAAGCTCAACAGCTGATGATGTCGCCACAGCGCTACCCCGAAAGGAAAGCACGGGGCGCTGTGTGAGCGAACGGCGGGGAGACCCGACCCGCACGGCTGCAGTCACCTCCCGCCCGCCTCTCGCACTGCACAGGCTCGCCGCCCCGGGGCCGAGGCTCAGGGGCACGTCGCTGCAAACCACGGGCAGCTCTGCAACACCACTGGGCAGCTGCGCGGAGCCAGACCCAGCAGGAAGTCCTCGTGGCGAGGGCTGAAGCATAAGCAGGTGTCAGCAATGGAAGGGGGTTCTATGGAGGGGTTTATGCAGGGGACGACACGATCAAATTTATGTTTTTATTCGTTTGTTTTTTATGGTGACATTGGTTAACGAAATCCAGTAAGTTTCAGGTGTACAATTCAACAGGATTTATATTGCATTTATATTGCATTGTGTGCTCACCTCCCATAGTTAGAAATTGATGTTTTAAAAACATAACTCTACTGCAATGTTGAGAATGGGCTGAATAGAACTAAGAGCAATTTGGGGGGAGGCGATTTTGATTTCTGTTTCTAGAGTCCACATAAGATAAGATTGTGGCTGCGCCCAAGATGGCGGTGTGGGAATGGAGAGAAATGGATGTCTATTAGGAAATATAATCAATACTCAATAGGATTAGTAATCAATAGGACAGAAGGATTCTGCAACAGAAAGGTGTCGAGGATGATGCCTATTTTTCTGGCTTGAGCTACCTGGTGGTTCTTTGAACTAGTAAACCATGGTGAAGGGTTCATTTAGGGGCCAGGGGGCAGGGAAGAGATCAGGGTAGAGCATGAGTTTACTTTGCCTAACACAATCCCAGTTTCAAATATTCTATTCTTCTGTCTTCACGAACTCTCCACATCTCCCAGAAAATCTGTTCTTTTGGTAACTAAACCACACTTCCAGATCACCTTTGGCACAAAAATATCCCCGAGTTTCCTTTTATCAGACCAAGAGCCTTTAAGTCCAAAAATCTGATTACCAAACCTGTCGGGTCTCCTCTTACATGTGAGAAGTGATTTAACAAACCACTTTCCTAAAGCTTACACTGTGAAATTTAACACAATGACCATAATAAACACAAATAAACTCTTATCTTTTAGGCAAAAAAAAAAAAAAAATTGAGATCTCAACCTGGAGACTTAACTCTATGTTGGCAAAGACTACATCCCCCAGAGACGATGATGATTACCGCCCGACCCTGCTCCATTTTCTGTATTCGGCCTCCACGAAATGATGAGAAACACTGGATATAATGAGTCTCCACAACTGTCAACAGCCAAAGAACTTCACCCCTGGGTCCGTCCTGCAACATGGCAGGTTGCCCTACTACACAGTGCATAATTCAGGGATTTGGAGCTAATCAACAATCAAGTTCCAACAGACACATTTTAGTACTGCTTGTCAAGACCAGAAAAGGATAGAGCATACTGAAATGGTTACTAACCAATTTACATAATCAGGAAAGCATTGTACTCTATTGGCCAAAATATTAGTCATGGGATTAGAATCCATCCTCCCTTAAACAGTCTAATCCTCTTAAAAATAGCTCAAAGTAATCAGGTTAGCTTCACTGTAAAGTTTCATAAACCCATCACTCTTAGAAAGGAGTTTCAGAAAAGGAAAGATCAAACACTTTCTAAAATCCTTGATGCTGATGAAACATGGGGCAAAATAAATGTCTTACGAAGCGCTTATGTAATTGATTTAAACTAAAGTATCCTAATAGAGATACAGTTGCCAACACAAGTGGATTTGTGCTCTAAAGCCACTGTGAAAACAAATTCTGAGTGCTGACTTTCTAAATAATATGACATTAAAAAGAAAGGGCGTAGGGAAATACTTCACCAAGTACCCACCTTCCAGCAATTTACTATGGAAGCCCTTTTAGCAATGCTATTTAGACATGTGATGACTGAACAGAGTGGCTGGTTGTTTGGTGACTTCCTGGCGAGTGTAGTAACCTCTCTCCGTAGGCAATGCTGTCTTCAAGAGCAAACTCAGCTCAGGGTTTTTAATGCATCCAGTTTGCTTTGGCAAATCCGTCAAATCCGCTCTCACCTCAAGCCTCCTAAGTCTCTCTGTACACATACCATGTGCTCCTAAAGGGAGCCAAACTCTCTGGGGAGGAAGTATGTACAACCCGCATAAAATTAGGAGTAATACATGGCTTTGTTATATATATATATACACATACATACATATACATATAATCGGTATCCACATGTAAAATGAGCACACTACTTGCCCATCTCAGGATTGAGGACTTTTAAGCATCGAAATGTCCAGAAGCTTTCAGGGAGAACAGCACCATCCAAGGTCGGGACCTACGACCTGACACTCCCAACCTGCAGCCCTGATGACTACAACTTCAGGTGACCTTTTCTTCAATTTAGCTTTGCGACTGTGAAAGTTGACCTTTTATCTATCTGACGAGATTTTTGTTGGGACTAACACAGCTTGTGAAACACAGCTCTTTGTGTTCGTATAGGAAGGTGCCCTGTTTGAAACTAGACTCTAAGATTTCTGGAGCCACAGAACCGTCTCAGGAGGCAGAGGCTGGGGCACGGTCCATTTGTTTGGGGGAAATGAGAGCCTGAGCTCTGTTCTCTAGGAAAACTGTGAGGTGACCTAATGCAAAGCCAGACTACACATGATGGAGTTCGAGCTGTGTCTTTGTTGACTTTCTGTTGGAAGGGGAAGAGGGGGAGGAGGGGAAAGAGATGGTTGTTGGTTCGATGTGCATTTCAGAAAAAGCTATTGCTTATTGAGGAGATGCGTCGCTCTTTCATGGTGCCTCAGTGGATCCAGCAGCGTGAAACCCGGAGCTTCAGGAGAGTCATGAAGACGTGACTCTTCTTCCCGATGCTGGAGCGTGGGCTCCAAAGGGAACGAGACTCGGTCTGGGAAGACGCAAGCTGCACTGGGCTGTCGACGCGCACGCTGGGACTGTTTGCGTGGACCAGTCCTGGGCCTTGGAGAACACCCGGGTGGTGAACTGCTCCCTTCTGACGTGATCATCCCGGGAGCCCCAGGAGTGAGAGGTGGGCAGCGTCCCCCGGAATGGGTCCTTACGTCCAGAATCCATCCCACTGCGAACAGCTGGATGTGCGGACGAGATGCGCAGACTTAGGAGATGGACCTTTGTCGGCTATAAAGGGGAAACCGGCGTCTCTTTGACCTTGTCGTGCGTGGACTTCGGTAGGGGTCACATGGGTGTGGGTAGTGACCCCTCTGCGAGGTAATGACAAGAAGATGAGGCTGGAGATGAACGTCAAGATGGAGCTGAGCCCATAGAACTCAAATCCACAGAAACCCCCCCAAAGCTCCAGGGCCAGTTGAGGGGGGCAGGCACCTGCAGGGGAGAGGGTGAAGTCATGTCACGTGGTGAATGATGCACCAACAGGCCGATGAGGGCTGGACTCCCAGCTGCCCCTTCGAAGCAGCTCTCGTGTATGAAGATGCTCATCGTCCTTTTCCGCTCACTTGGGCGGGCCCCATGCACCAGGGTGTGGAAGGGTGTGCCTCACGGTCCTCACCCCACGTTCTCCTGGGGTGAAATGCATCCTTAGCCCCCGAAGGAGTCTGGGGAGTGCGGCGCATACCCGACAAGTGCCAGCAGTGGAGGCCGTAAATCTGTTGACTCGCCCTAATCTCGTCCATTTGCTAATTTAAAGTGAGAACTGTGTGTGTTCGCCGACTATATTGAAAGCTGTGGTCGGGTAAAATGTACTTTGTCTGAGAACCGTAAGCTTTTGTTGGCAGTTTCATACAAGCTGTGGAAAGTTACTTTTTAAAGCCTTAAATTCAATTGACGAAAATAAACGAACGCGCGGAAGAGCAGCCTGCACACTGGGGATTGCTGCCCGGAACATCACGTTCTCACCGGTTTGTGCAGAAAGACCAGCCCCCTCGGAACGACTCGTTGAAGTTGAGAACTGGACTTTTGGCCACGGTTATTTCTGGAAATCCAGCCCGAGATGTCACTGACTAATTAGGTTAATTGGAAGAGAAAAAGTTGCACAAAATGTTCCTTCAACATATACATTAATTTGCTTTTATGTTCGGCTAAGGCTTTTCTATCTAACTGTATTGATTTGTAGTTCTGAACAGATGAAAAAAATCATAAGGGAAAAGCATTTAAAAAGGGTAATTCTAAAATAAAATAAAGAAGAAGGAGAGAGTCAAAAGTGCTATCAAATCTAAAACATTATTCTTTCAACAATCTGTTTTAAGATGCTTTACTCACTTAAAACTCACTAAAAATATTATCTTGAACACTCTTAGAGACTGAGAACGGCGTGTCCCGAGTAATTGTCAACATGACATAGAGCTTCTGCTTTGCTGTAAGGCAGTTCCCAACTGACAAATGAGTTGTGCTCGAAAAGTTCTTTTGAAGTTAATTGTTTGGAACTCAGGCGGGCTCACCAAAGAAAATTAACCCTAAACGCTCCTCGCTTTGGTTCCCTTGGCTACCATACAGAGCACCGCAAATGGGGGGCTTAAACTCGGGAATTCATCATCTCCCAGTTCCAGAGATGGGGAGTCCAAGGTCAAGGTGTTGGGGGCTCGTTCCACTGAGGTCTCCGGCGGAGTACCTGCTCCAAGCTTTCTCCTAGTTTCCGGCCATTTGCTGGCGATCTTTGGTGTTCGATCTCTGCCTTCATCTTCACGTGGGGTTCGCCTTGGTGTGTGTCTGTCTCTGTGTCCAAATGTCCCTTTTTATAGGACGACAGTCATACTGGGCGAGGGGCCCACCTGCTCCCATGTGACTTCTCTTAACCAAGTATATCTGCAATGACCTCGCCTCCCAATAAGGCCACAGTCTGAGGTCACGGGTCCGCCTGTGAAGTCGGATTTCAGCCCACGTCCGAAGTGCACCATGAGCAGCCCCGCCGGGAGCACCGCTTCCTGGAGGAGCCGTCTGAGCAGACGCTGCTCTGGGCCCCTGGCCTTTCCACCTGCAATGAGAGTGGGGCAGGTCTGAAGCCCAGGCACCGGCAAGCTGCGAGCTCTCCGAGTCTGCACAGCGAAGTGCTAGGACACAAGACCGGGGGGCAGCGGTCCCTCCGAAAGCACCTGGCTCCAACGGCAGAGGGTGTCCAGCTTGGGACGCGCGAGGGTCCCCCAACGCAGACTGCTGGGCCCCGGGGCCAGGTTCTGGTTCGGTGGGGCTGACCTGGGCCTGGAAATTGCATCTCTAACCAGCTCCCAGGTGAGGCCAGTGCCGTGGGCCTGGACCACACTTTGAGAAGCGCTGCCCTGAGGAGGTGTTGTTGGAAAGATCTGCTTTTTGAGTAAAAGAAAACACTTATAAAGGAGATAAAGCTCATCTCCTTGGAGAACACCTCTGCAGGAAGAGGGGCTGCAGTGGGTTGAATGGTGGGCTCCTCCAAAGCCAAGTCCACTGGGAACCAGGCTATGACCTTACTTGAAAAAGGGAGTTTTGCAGATATGGGTCTGAGGCGAGGCCATCCTGGATCAGCCAGGTGGACCTTAAATCCAATGACACGTGTCCTCGTGAAAGGCAGAGAGAAGACACAGACACAGAGGAGAGGCTGTGTGAAGGTGGGGGCGCGGACTGGATTAGTACCGCCTCAGGCCAGGAGCCACCCGGAGCTGGAGCAGGAGGGGAAGGCGCCCCTACCTGGAGCCTTTGGATGGGCCATGACCCTGCAGATGCCTAGAGTCCTGACTTCTGGCCAAAACTGCGTGCGAGACAGTAAACTTCTGCTGCTTTAAGGGTCCGCATTTGTGGTCATCCGCTGCGGCAGGCCGAGGAAACTCACGCAGGGAGAGTCCATGGCTAGAGACTGAGTAAGTCCTACATTAACTGAAAGCCAGGGCCATTCTCCTCATCTTTCCCAGAGATGGATACATCTCGAATTAACATCAGCCATCCTTGTACTTTGTCTCACTCCCAAATTCACGTGCTTTAAAGGAAATAATAGTACCCTATGTAGAAAATTTGTAAAACATTTTTTAAATAATTAAGAAAAATGTGCTCCACAGAGTGATTTCACTTATTAATAAATTACTTAAATTATGTCCTTAACATTCGATATACAAGCAAGACATTGACACAACGCTACAGGGACGTGACAAGAGATGCTACCACTGGCTGAGTCACAGCTGAGGCCCCAGTGTCCCCAAAGCACAAAGCACATGGCCCGCTCCCAAGGGTGAGACGAGGTCCAATAAAGCTGGAATTCCAGAGCAGCGCCAGCCGCCCATGGGACTAAACACAGACAGGAGGGGGGTAGCAGCCACAGTGACTGGGGAGGGTGGGTCCGGAGGGTCTTCAGAGTCCCCAGAGGTGGCCGCCGAGTGTCCTCACCCCCAGGCTCTTCTTGGTGGTGACCACAAGAGCTCAGAGGCCAAGGGCAGGCACTGAACCATCTGCCTGCACCGAAGCCATGTGCCACCGTGTCACCCTCCTGGAGGCAGCCCAAGCCCTTCAGCACTTCCCACGCTGACCAGTCAGGCTACTTGGATCTCAGCGTCCACCCAAGAACATGACGTGCAGGACAGGGCAGGTCCCGTGTTAATCACAGGGCTTGTTCTGGAAAAGCGAACTTGTCTCCAGGGTAGAGTCAAGGGCAGCCCCGAATTCAACACAAAAATGACGCAGACCTGAGTTTAAATAACCAAGAGGAAGAACCAGCATTTCTGGGTGTGGGTCCAGTGTCCCCTCTAGACACTTTGCAGACGCAGGAAGGAGAAGCAGAGTTTCTGGGAGAATCTATTACTAAAGACTATTCTTAGAGACAAGTCACCTAAGCAGAGACTGTCATTAGGGCCCTAAAAACAAAGGGGCTGAATTGCAGTCCAGGTGGCATGGGACACAGAGGAAGGGCAACAGGAGCTGAAGGGAGCCCCCTGGTCTAGACTGGGCGGGAAGAGGAGGTCCTCCCGAGCCACAGGTGACATGAGCTCACTGCCTAGGAAGGGAAAAACTGTGCAGCATACACCACTGTATCGTCTGTGTGTCTCAAAATACAAATACACGTGCAATCAAATATATCATACATTATGTAGTATAGCTGATGAAGATGTGTTACTGATGCTAGATGTTATGTATTCTGTGTATTATATAGTGTAACATATTGCTATATTATATATGTAATGCCAAAATACATATTGCATATATGCATGTGTTACATATGGACTAATATGTTGTACATGTTGTATCATGCTATGTCATAAATTATTTGTCCATTCACATCAGTGTCCATCTGTCCATATCCATCTCACTCCAGAATGGGGGTGATGAGACAGCGATGCCCCCTCACTGCCCCAGTACGACTTCTCTTCCCGACCCCTTACCTCCAGGCGCCATGACACTCACGGAATGACCAGGTGCCACCGCGGGACTAATCGGAGCTAACAGACTGCCACTTGCGTTCGCCCAGGGACATCCGACTGCCTCCCGCTGGCCTCCGGTCCGCAGAGCCGGACTCCGTAAGCCCCCGCCGCAGCTCTGCCGCGGGTCTAAACCGAGCTCCGGTGAACAGGGGGACACGAGATCACAGACCACTGTGCTGACTGGTACGAACTCCTTCCCGTCCGGGTCGACACGCTACGAATTAAACACTTGGAAATTTCAAGAGAATGGCTTTAGCCTCTCCATCTCTACAACTGATTTCTAATAGTTGTTTTTCTTGCACATAATTTTCCCGAGTAATTAAAAATGATGGCACGGTATGTACATGGCCTAGAATCTCGGTGACAGAGAGGGTGTTTGTGTCTCTTGCTTAGTAAACGCCATCAGAGTTTCTTGGCTGAAGAAACTCAATTTACTAAAACCAGCAGAAAGCGTTTAGATGATAAACCTCCTGTACCACATTCCTTCGGAAACGTTCGTAATCTACTCTATCAGGGATGGAGAATTTCTATTAAAAATCTATCAACACCCTCATAAAGGCCATTTTCCCCTTGCAATTTATTCTGAGTAAGAATATCTAAGCCACACATTTGTTGACGATCCATTTTTCTTCTCACAATTCGACTGAAGAGTGTCTGTTTCTTAATAACAGTATGGCTCGAACATAAAACAGCGTTCCCTTACCAGGCAGTGCCACCACAAACCCCGCGGTGGTCACTCTCCTGCGGGGGCCTCTCCAGCGGGGGCCACGTCTACACATCAGCCATCAGCCCTGACCTGAGCCCCGGGCAGACCTTGCTGATCTAGTGCGTTGGAATTTCCATATGGGTTTGACTGACGGCAAGCACGAACAGTGTCGATACTGAGCATCCGCTACATCATTAAAAACATCTCCTGAGGACAGAAGTGTGAGAGATGCCGATGAGGGGCACCTTCTTGATCACATTTTTCATCAGAGAAAATACTGAAAGGCATAAAACCAGTGAGTCTCGCGGCTTAAGTAAAGCGAGCCAACGATCTGGTTCCCTGAGGCTGTCTCTCATTTCATTCTGGAAGGTTGCTGGAGGTGGACAGTTGTAATTATAGTTTTTATCCCCCCATTTCTTCCAGTAACAGAACCCCTCATGGGAAGCTCTTCCCTATAGACGTATTTGAGGCCAACCTCTTTCCCTGCCCTAGGGGCGTGAACGTGACTGGGCTTTGTTCATCTGAGAAACACAAGCCATGGGCCACAGTAATTACTTGGGGGACAGACGTCCATCCGAGCCAGGGAAGGCAGCCCCCACCTTCCTCACAGGGACTTTGCACTTACCAGGGGTGGCTAGCTTCGTCACCAGGAAGATGGCGTCCATCTGTGCCACCACATGGAGCACCTGTCTGGGAAGGATGCAACTCAAGGGCCAGCAGATTCGAAAGGTAAGGAGAAAGCATCTTGATGTCGCCGCCTCTGCCCCTCAAACCCAGGCACTCCTGGATCGCCCTGGTATAGGAAACATATGTTAAATTATTTTGAGTTGCGTTTCTGTCACTCGTAGACAAAAATATCCTAATACAGGCACAGAGGAGAAAAGCATGACCCGTACATACCTTGGCTAAAAGAAAACTCTTGTTTCTTCTACTCACAAAACTCTGACACAAAATGAGTGGGGTTTACACACCAAGCAATTCCTATACTAACTACCTGGAGTCAGCACAGAACCCACAGGTGAAAGGCTCAGTCCCACGAGACTGTCGCCACTTCGGATGCCAGTCACAGGTCTGGGCTCCTGGTACTCCTGACCCACTGACTGTGAAGGAAGGGGACTCGTGACCCCCTTCTTGGGTAGAACAGATCACGGAACTCAGGAGGGCTGTTCGCTTGCTGTTATTGGGTTGATTATAAAGAATACGAATCAGGAACAGCCAAAGGCAAGAGACGCACAGGGGCAGGTGTAAGAGGGAGGCCGAGAGGGAGACATGTCGCCCTCCCCAGACGCCTGGCCTGCACCTCCGTGTGCTCACCCGCCCTGGGAGCTTTCCAGTCTCCGTCATCTAGGGGTTTTGCGGAGGTTCAGTTATACGGGCACGGTCGATTAAGTCAGTAACTGCTGATCATTAGATCGACGTTCAGCCCCTCTGTACTCCCTGGAGATAGGGGAGTGGGGGGGAAAGTCCCCGCACCTCTAATCACATGGTTGGCTCCCCTGGCAACCAGCCCCACCCTCCAGGGTCACCTCATTAGCATAAAATCTGGTGTCGATTAAAGGGCTTTTTTATAAATAACAGAAAATGTTCCTCTCACCCCTTTGAGATACTGCAAGTGTTTGTAGAAGCTCTGTGCCAGGAACGACAATATATTTCTTATCATGCCACAACATCACACAGGCAAACCTTGTTTTATTTTTAGAGATGATGCCTTGTAAAGCTTAGGTTGTCAGCTAAACTTTAATGCAGGTAGTAAGTAACACAAAGATTTTATTTTTTTCATTTTTTTGTTTTTATTATTGTTTCTGCCTTGTTTTATTGGCATTCTGGAATGCGAAGCTACACCAGAACAGGGAATGACTGGACATAAATTGTCTTAGAGGCATTTTTCAAGCAGATGTTAAGGAAGCCAAGGTTCCCGGCGGTGGCGCTGATTCTGGGACCGTGTGCTCCGTGGCTGGACACCTGTCTCTGGCCACACGACCGCCTTCTCTGCTGTTATCTCCCGAAGGCCTGGAATCTACCGAGAACCACCAAGGTGTTGGCTCGTCATCAGAACGTGACCCGCCCCGAGCAGGAAGATGCCTCCCTGGCAGAACAGCAGCTCCCGACAGGTGAACTTTGGCCCATGGGTCACCTGGAGGCCATTTCTCACGGCCCCGCGATTCATAAAATAATTGCTATATTTTCCCCTCTGGCATGAATCATTTATTTATGGCAACTCTCCGTGAAATCTCATTAGAAAATACAGCAACTCTTTCTTTTTTGTTTTGAGAAATTTAGTTTTGCAGGGGATTTGGGATTTTTTTTCAGGGCAGCAAAAAATAAACTAAGAGGAATCAAGTGTAGTGGGTTATGTCGATTCGACAAATGTGGATCCGGCTTCTCTTTGGTCTGACCCTGTTTGAAAACCCCCTCGGTATCGACACTCACTTAGCTCCCCCTGCAGCATTGTCTGAAAAAGACGCGCTGCCCGGT
Organism: Pteropus medius; assembly: GCF_902729225.1. Taxonomy (NCBI): domain Eukaryota; kingdom Metazoa; phylum Chordata; class Mammalia; order Chiroptera; family Pteropodidae; genus Pteropus; species Pteropus medius. The sequence goes on along the minus strand of NW_024351073.1, from coordinate 20,850,905 downwards.
GTCCTACCTGGAGATGGGCTCACTCAGAATAACCAAGAGCAGATGCTGGTCCTCATGGGATCACCAGCAAATAAACTGATAGTCTTTAGCCTGGGACAAGGTGGGGGTCCTAAGACTCACTCCTTCTCACCTGTAGATTATAAGAGTGGGAAGTTGACACAAGGGGCTGATGGCCAAAATGAGAATCAGGGCATCAGCTCGTCACTTGGGCCAGGGCTGCCCCAGAAAACAGGATGGGAAGGCACTGTATGAGATGTGGCTGCAATGGAGCTTCCCCCTTCCATTCTAGACCTTGAGACTCGCCCAGAGGAGGCTGCACCGCGGGCCCACCCCCACCCCCATCACTGCCTAGGAGAGTGCTAGGGCCTGGGAGCCCCGAGAAGCAGGTTCAGTGACTGCAAACAAGAAGTACAGAGCTGATAGTAGCAGCCACTGCACCAGAGGCAGGGAACTTTCCAGATAGAAGCAGAGCCCCGGAACCTCAGCCCCACCCAATGCCACAGGCGTGGACAGTGGTTATCCAGCCCTCCCCGGCCCGGAGCCCATCAGCAGGGAGAAAGAGTCCAAGTTAGCCCCTCAAACACCCACCTTTTGTGTGTGGGGGCAGGGGGTGAACAGAGGCCTCTCTAGAAACCCAACAAGGGAAACGGTTCCCCTTACAAACACCATCAGCACAAACACATGTCACCTGTACCCTGCAGAGTTTCACATTAAAAAGTACCATTAACAAAGGCTATGAGAAGGCTCTACCGCTGAGGCTCGATCTTAGTCCCGATTTGCAGAACAGCAGGCCCTGCTCTTCGTGGTGTGACAAGCGGTACCTGTGATAATGTAAATCCACCCCCAAACACTTCCAGTCTCCTTCCCTGGGCCACCCCCGATCTGAGAGGGAGCTGCAAGGAGGCATCGTTTGATGTAGCTCTACTTAATTGTCAAGAGATGATCCTTTTTATGTCCTTCATTTGGTGATCTCTGGATGGATGGATTGGGCTTTCTTCTCAAGAATTATGTTTCTCTAGGCCTGCACTTAATTTCAGCTACAGTCAGTATAAAGAAGATGGATCTTGGAGTTTTACTGTAAGCACCCATCGGGCAGGGTCTCTGCTCAGCTTAGTAGGACATGCAACAGCATTTGCGTACGACATTTAATAAAACGCTATCACGAGGACAAGAAATGTTGACAGTGTGCCTGTAATTAAACGACCTGATGTGTGACTTACCTGACGTGATGCGTTTGATCATTTTTCAAGTTAGCAGGTGTGCTTTTCTTTCTGGGTTCCTTCACATCACGTTTCAGACCCAGTCTTCTTCCTTTGGTTAATTAAGCTTCCTTCCTGGGTCTCATGGAATTCCTATCAATTATCTAAAATACATAGCAGATAGGAGTTCATTTTCTCTGAGAAATTTTAAAGGAAGTCTTAATGAATGGCAATCAACTGGAACTAATACTTGATTGATCAATTAAGCTGATAAACAGGAATAAAGCAAGAAGCCCATGCCAAGAAGAAACCTAAAACTATTGACAAAAGAGATAAGAAATTTAAAACATTTTCAATCAATACCGATTGGGGCATATGAATAAATGTTTGACTAATGCATGTAACAGCTGTAATTCTGTTTTGAACTGCCATAAGACGTCATAAGACCATCTGAGAGGAAATTGGGGGGAAAAGCCTAAATCAAAAAAAAAAAATCATTTTATGGCATTTGTACTGGAATTATTTCTAGAATAATGCAGTTTCATAGCTATAATTCAAACTAGGTTTTAGTCTATTGGTTTAACTGCAGCATATCTAAAATGTAGAAGTTTTTATAGCCCTCAATCTCACCTAATGATGGTTAAAAACCTTAGAGAAAATTCAATTATAATAGAGGAGAGTTTTTTCCCTTTTTTTTTTTTCTTAAAGATGGACTTCATTTGGAGACCTGCTAAATAAATAGCAGTTTCCAAATTTCTAACCCAGTGTCTACAAAACCAGAGTGAATTCCAATCCATAAGCCCTATAGAGGGACATATATGTTCATATATGTTCTTAAATATGGCAATTCTTAATCAGGTAAATGATATCTTGATCCTGACATAGCTTTAAATATATCACATGACGAAGTAATTGCACAAATTTTCTATAAATATATGTGTCGTCAGAGAGAATGCAGAAAGTCTCCCCTAATGCTGAGGGCCAGAGGTCTCACTTTTCATCTTAAAGAAACTAGAAAAGAGGAGACACACCAGGCCTGCAGGTGGCCGGCACATCTGGCTACCAAGGACAGCGCCTCGCCGGGCAGGGCTTTATAGGGCACGCGCTGCTCCGCAGACGAGCATCGGGCTGCAGCCCCGGTTTAGTGCCCTCTTGTCTTCCTCTCTGCACCCACTGACTTGCTTAGGGCCCTTCTTCAAAGCTCTAACTTTCCCTCAGGGAACGGCAGAGTAGGGAGTGGGGCAGGAGGTAGGGTAAAGGGTAGAGTTCTGAGGAAAGGGTGGCAGAATTATTTAGAGTTCATACTTAGAGAGTACTTAGTCTAAATCTCTCGGTTTAGTTCGAGAAAATGAGACCCAAAGAAATTAAGTGGCTTGCCCGAGATCACAGAGCTAATTCTTGGTGACCTAGTCAAAACCCAGCCTCCCGATTCCCAGTCTGTAGCGGCTTCTCCTACACCAGGGCCCTTCTCTCCTGAGATGGACAACCCCTTATTGCAACCTTCGCTCCTCTGGGCTGTAGGTGTCTTTGACTGGATGCACTGGCAGGAGTCATAAGAGGACCTGGCAGTCGTTATCTGAAGAGAGACCACGGGCTCCCGGGCTGGATTTGCACTCAGTTGAAGTACATCTTTATTTGCAGGATTCTGCTGAGAAGCAAGTTCAAGTGTGTCATGTTTATTAATGTCTGTCTTGCAGGCTTTGCACACAGCGCTTTATCAATATACATGCATTATGCATCACGCCTGCTTCGCGAGCTGGTGTGCGGAGGAGAACCGAGGGCTGTGACGGCTCAGCAAGCAGCTTCAGTCACTGTGAGGCCCCCCCGGCGATGACCTATAGCCTTCAACTACGGTCTTGTCATTCCTACGGTGAGGCAGTACTAAATGGATTATTTCAAAACCAAATATTTAAGAAAGGATACAGCAAATATAAAATATACAATATATTTGTTTTAACCATTAATAAAGTCAACTTTCTTTCTTGGAGTTAGCATTTAGGGGGAGCGGTACCCACGTATGCATGTCAGCCTATATGCCAAGAGCCTTGATTTATTTTAAAACCATGAAGATTCCATTATTCTTGACAAATTTTAGAAATTTTCTTTAAGGGAATCATTTGTATGCTATTCTATTGAATGATGCCTCATCGTGTGTGTGTGTGTGTGTGTGTGTGTGTGTGTGTGTGTGTGTGTGCGTGTGTTTTAACCAAGTCTTATAGCTTCTCATGCCCACTAATTATTTTTATCAGATTAGTTTCATGTGTATTCAAAGATATTTTCAAAGTAAGTCAAATCCATTTTTATTTTTAAGGATGCTTGTTTTTTTTTCAGAATTAAACACTGTATTTTTAAATGAATTTTCAAAACTTACAATAGAAATTGTACTAACAGTATAAAGGGGAGAGTAAGTATAACAGAAATTTGTCTGCATCCACTAAAATCACGTATGTAAAATAAACTCCATCCCACAAGCTATCTTTGGCAGAATGCTGTGGGATGGAGCAGTAGTCAAGAGCTACCTGTGGTCCAGTCCCCCCTCCAATTCTGAGAGCTGCGTGGTGGATGGGGCACGGTTATGGCAGCCCCTAGAAGCAGAGCCAGCGGGTATTCCAGCTGCTCCCACTCACCGCTGCAGAATGGGGCCCTTCTCCACTTCCGGGCAGCATTCTTTCTCCTCGTTCAGAAAATTTTGTCAGTATCTCAGATGCTTGGGTCCGATAAGGATAAATAAGCTTTTGAGCTCCGTGGTTCTGTGTGTTAGGCCCTCCTCCATTACACCTTTGGCTAGCACTGATTCCTCGTCTCTGGGGTGACGAAACTGAGGAGGTCACTTTGTCAAATTGCTGGTGCTACAAAACGTATGGGAAGCTGGCAATGGGGGAAACCCAACGGGTAGCCTGTCAAACTAGTCACCCTCAGAGGATAGAACCTCATAAGACAATATTAGACATCAGACTTTGTCTTCTCTTTTTGGCTCCTAATCAAAAAAAAAGCTAAAACGTTGCCCGTCGGACATAGCGCATGACTCCAGTTACGGGTTTTTATGAAGTATCAACTGAGCACTATACCTTCTCCGGAAGCCTGACCCAAAATGATTAAGAATAGTGCACGCCATCATGTCTGCTAAATATTCATTTAGAACATTCCCAAGATATTCTGGTTAGAATGTGTGCCCTTTGTGATGAAGGCCCACGTGTATCTTTAGGAGTCTTTTTTTTAAATAATATTTTTTATTTTTCAATTATACCTGGCATACAATATTATATTAGTGTCAGGTGTACAATGTAGTACTTAGACATCTATATAATTCACGAAGCGATCACCCAATCGATCCAGTGCCCCTCTGACACACATATGGTTATTACAATATTATCGACTAGGAGTCTTTTGTAGTAAAAGCACTTTCTCATTCCTAAGTGGCTGCCAGCCTCCCAGCTCTTTTTAATAAAAGACCACACCTACATCCTTGATGAAAACAGTTCTGAGGATGTCTCAACTGAGACCGGCTGCCATTTCCTACCACTGCGAGGAAGTTGGGAAGCAAATTTCACAAAGCAAAGAAAGAGCGGAAAATATTCATTTCGCTTCCAACAAAGGAAAACAGAAAGTTAGCCCCTTGAATGTGAGAAATAAAGGAAAGCGGAGAATTACGCTCTCCATGCCTGTCTTCTAAAGAGGTTTTGAGCCTCCTTTGCCTTTTTGGGTTTGACTTGGTTTGGTTTTGCTTCAGGGGAGGAAAAGATAGGACGTGTGGTTAAGAGGAGAGGCACAGGACACACCAAGCCCCGCTCCGACGATGCTCCAGGCAGAGGGAGGCTGAAGGGAGCCCCTCGGAGGTGGGAAGGAAGCCTGAACCTCACACGGAGCCACAGCAAAGAACCTTCCCAGGTTTCACAGTAAGAAAAAGAAATCATGTTTCTCTCTGAACGACAGCACGACATGACAGGGCTCTCACACGTCACTGAGCAACTACATGGGAAGACACAAAAAAGCGAGAGATCTGGCCCCTACCCCTAGGAATTTATCATCTATTCTGGCACATACACAAGTTATCCAGGGAAGCTAGGTGATGCTAAAGGTATAATATGCCAAATTTGCCATGAGTGGTTCTTAAAGCAAGTAGTATAGGAGGGTGGTCTCCCTCATGTCCTTGGCTGCAATCAGGTTTCTAAATTTTCATCCCCATCCTTGACCTCTGCACTAAACTCTTGATTGGTGTATTTAACTGAGTCTCTGACATCTCCACTTGCATGTGAATAGGAGTATCTAACTTTTCCCCCTAGACCTGCTCCTTCCCAAGTCACTCCCATCTTGCAGTTATTCTTGCCCTTACTCAGTATCTCAAGTCCAAGGCCTGGGAATCCCCTTCGATGTCTTCATTTCCCTTATGACCACATCCAATCCATCAAACCCTACAGGTTCCACCTCTGAAACTTAACCGGAATTCATTCGCCTCCACCATCTGTGGCCTCCACTGCTGCAGTGGCCTCCCTCGCTCACTCCTGTCCCTCCACGGTCCGGTCTCCATAATGCAGCCAGAAATCATTTTCCTGAGTAGAATAAGCATAAGGCTCCTCAGGGCATCTGCTCACTGAGATGCAGTCCATGCTGTGGCTCACGGAGATGCAGTTGCTGTTTGTTGTTCTTCAAGGATGAACTCACCTTTTGGGGGACTTAATCTTGTTTGTACTTCTGAATTCATTGTTTTTAAGGACCATAATCAAGCAGCATAATGTCAAGCTGCTACCTAAATTGAGGTCTCTTCTCTCATTTCGCTCTCCCCACAAAATCAGTGATTACAATCAAAGAAACAATTATCTTTGCTTAGCAAGATGTGCTTTTAATTAACCTACGTTTGTTCTTCATTGAAAACACCTCTGCTAAGAGCACCGCTAATGAGTCCTTCTGCTCCAGTACACGACGAATAGGCAGGTAACGAGCGACTGGCCTGATGGCTCCATACGTCCTTCGTTCTCAAGACCTTCAACATCGAGAAAGTCAAGTCTGCACGTGGGCCCCTGAGAACTGGGTCTTGAGCAAGATGGCTCTTGAGGACAAAGGGTTGTCCAGAGAACCAGAGAGAGGAGCCTGGCCTCAGAGATGGAAGAGGCTCTATGAGAAGGACCAAGACCCTTTTCCTGGCTAGTTCTTAAAAATATTAGGGCAGCTTCACAAGGTGTTGTACGGACGTTCTCCTGAGAAACCCGGGTCCATAGAGACCCTTGAGCAGCAGCCAGCCCTCACAGCCAACCTCAGCCACCCAGCCACCATGCCAGAGCCTGCTAAATCTACTTGTTCTGTTTAGAAGTTGCAGAGGCCAATACATCGGCGGGCCTGCTGAATGATTTTTCAAGAAACCCAATTCTGAAAGTCTATTTCTTATCCCACGTGTGCCTGCCTGCCTGCTGAGCACTCCCCACAGCCAACCCATCCCTTCCCCAGGAGACCTGAGCTCTCACAGGCTGTCCTAATGCTCGTACTTCATAGCTTCCTATGTGTGGCCATCACCAAACCAGTCCTCTCAGAGAATTCTTACAAAAACCCTTATCAGTAGAATAGCAGGAGTGTGTAGGGCAGGGAGACTTTGGGCTGCAAGCATAGATATATCTTCTTCTGCAAGTGGGTTTTAATAGTATGGCTCTCAAATTTCAAATGCCTGTGATTCCATATTGTAAGCAACTAGCTGGGGAAAATTATCTTAAAGATTAACCATTTGACCTTCCCTCATGCTTCGTTGATCTAACACGGTTTATCCAGCTGGCCTCTCGCATGAGATCACGTTGATCTCTAAGGTCAAAGAGAAAACTCCTTTCGAACATTCCGAATTCTTACCTTGAGCCTCCTAAGTCAGCTGCTAAGTTTCAGAAGAACCTGGGGGACTTTGAGATGGTTCCATGTGTTCAAAGCCCTTTTGGAAACTGGCTCTCCCGCTTCTGGCCACTGGATGCTTTTCTCCGTTACAGTCACAAGTAGGCCACTGCCGTGGTAGACAAAACAACTAATTAAACAACTAAACAAAACAAGGAAACAATTCATTTGCTCCTTAGGGAGGTTTCAGAATTCCATCAGACCCGCAAATGCCATCCGTTCAAACAAGAAAAAAAATACATATATATCACCATGGAAATGAATCACTTTACAAAAAAGATGACACAGACTGACTATTTTTCTCTGATAAATTTCCCCATCATATTATATTTTTCAAAGATCATCAAAAAGCCTTCATTATTTTTTTCTCTTGTTTTATTGAATTTAACCTCAAATTTAAATGTAGTGGTTTCCTTAGGCCATTAAAGACTGACACTTTCTAGCTGCAAACTCGAGCTTGTCTATGAATGTAAGTTTTAAAATCATATTAAAGAAGAACTTAGAAACTGAGATTCTAGTGTTTTTATAATAAGAACTTATTGGTAAAGAAATAAAAAAGACAAGGAAATAAAGTTTTGTTTTGTTTTGTTTTTTGGAAACAAAGTTTTGAACGTGAAACTGTGGGTACCGTTTCATACAGACCATACTTCCGAAATGTGTTAAGTAGTTGAACACACTAGCGTCTCTTGAAATTTGCTGAGAATAAGTTTGAAATTGCATTTCCATGGAAATAATTGCCTATCCTCTAGAGCAATGGTTCCTACCTTTTTCAAAGATCCTTTTCGAATACCAAGAAATTTAGTGACAACCCCTAGATGACAGGAAAATGCAGAATATATGTGGAGAGAGACTCGCAGTCCTTTGCATTCATTCATTCTACAGTCCCTCAGGAGTCTGTCCCGCCAGCTGGCTTCCGCTGATCCTGTGTTATGAGGCCACAGAATTCCCTAGAAGTGACAGGCCCTACGCAAACATCCTAGAACACACTTGCTGCTCACAGTAAGACTTCAGCAATCACTGCATCTACAGTAGATTTGCCTAAATCGGAAAAAAAAGTCTCCCATTTTTTCTTGTATTCTTAATATGTAGTCTACGATGGATGTTTTACACCCTCTAAATTTACGTTTCTATTCTCTAATTAAATCTAAAGACCGTTCACCGCCTCTCACGCATAGGGTGGAATTGTGAGAATGCTCGGAATTCACGAAGGACCTTTCTATAGGCAGATAAGAAATGTGATAACCTACCATCCCCGCCGTGGGGCGGTTTTCCACGTAAATCTTAACTGCGCCACTGAGAGCTGCATTAAATCATTCCACCGGCCCATTGCATTGTGGGCGACAAGCCAGGACTTTTACACATTTAAGCCCCTGCCCTTTGATGGGAAATCCACACCCGTCTGTCTACAAGAATCTGTGAAAGAAATCCAGGTGAAGAGGAGCCACAGCGACCCTCGCCTCGTTCGTGGGCACCGGGACACGATGTCGCGCTGCTTCCCAGTCCTTCTATCACGAAAGTTGCCTCTACCATGAACGCTTTGGCCTTGAGAGGGATTTTCTAACTTGCACACTCCAGCAGACCTTCCCGCTGACAGGTAAGGCGTACCTGGGCTTGTGTTAGCAGGTCTTCTTCTCCAGCCGACATCTTTATTTTCACTGACCTCTCATGGAAATAGAGCATTTCCTTCGAATGTGAGTGCAGGCAACAAACCACAGCAGTCTCATGGCTGAGAGAAATCACAGATATGTTTATATCACATTAAGGTTGTGCAGATATCTCAAAATATCTATTCTCATCACTATTTTAAAATTCGCATAGCTGTTAGACCGGCCATGAGAGCTTGAACTTGCTTTTAATATGGAAATAAAGAAGCCTGCATATCATTAAATCACCAATTGGAGGTACACACACACACACACACACACACACACACACATTTGGTAATTGCTTTTTAACGAAATTGGTTTCCTTTATAACCCTATGTATTTTATGTTATGCGTTAAAAATGTTACTTGGAGAAACGGTCCATGGTTCTCTTCAATATGCTACACACGGCAAATAATGAGAGCTAACATTTAGGTGGTGCTTACGGAAGTACCAGGCACTGTTTTAAGGGCTTTCCATAAGTTAATTACTTTAATTATCACATTGATCTTATTAGGTAAGTTCTGACTACCCTCATTTTACAGATGGGAAAACTAAGGCTGAGAGTGGTTAAGGGACTTATACTAGGTAACACAACTAGTAAATGACGAAGCCAAGATTCAAACCAGGTAGCGGCGTCCTGAGTCCCTTCGGCCATCCTGCCTCTCTAGCCAGCTCCCACCCGGCAGCGTGGAAGCCTATGAGAAACGCCCCCACCAAACTGAATAGAGGGATCTCACAAGGCCTCAGTTTCCTCATCTTGTCAAACACAGATAGAAAAGACCTACGTCTCGGGGCTGGTCCAAAAAGTACATGACACGTACACATCAAGCGCTAAGTGCATTCCGCGTATAAATTCCTAAAAATGGTAGTTATTCTCATTTTCGCTATTAGTTTTATGAAGGAAGACACAGAAGATTGTGGACAGAGATGAAGCAAAAGGTGAAAACCAGACTTTTGGGAGTCAGGGAATGAGCAGAAAACCACAGTCCAAGTGGCATAGAGGCCAAGCAATCGACAGACACTTGCAGTGACATCCTAGACACACTGAACCCGATACGGTTTAAAACTCTACCTATTGCCAGTCTTCCCCTCTCCCCGTCCCCTACCCCCACCTGTCCCTGCTCATGGAGTCCCTTCCTTGCTGGAAATCGCTGGAAATCGGAATGTCGCGAAGATGTAACTTAAACAACGTATCACGGCATTGCACTGCCCCTGAGAACATGTTTTCAGATAGGTTACACACATCTTAACACCCTCCGAGGGTTAAACGATACCCTGAAAAGGTAGTGTCACTGTTTGCTAATGGATTGTATTGTCCCCCTGCCACCAATTCGTATGTCGAAGCTCCAATCCCCAGACTGACAGTATTAGGGGGTGGGGCCTTTAGGAGGTGATTAGGTTTAGATGAAGTCATGAGGGTGGGCCCCATAACCGGATTAGTGGCCTTGTAAGAGGAAGCAACAGAGAGCTTCCTCCCTCTCCCTGTCCTCTCTCTCCCCCTCCCCCTCTCCCTCTCTGTCATATGAGGATACACTGAGACGGCACTGTCTGCAAGCCAGGAAGAGTCTTCGCCAGAACCTGACCATGTTGCCACCGTGACCTTGGACTTCCGTCCCTCTGAACTGTGAGAAGTAGATGTCTGTCGTTCAGCCACCTAATCCATGGGATTCTGTTACGGCTGCCTGAGCTGAGTAGTGCACCACTCTCGTCCTAAGCAGAAAGGTGTTGCTTGTCTTTAGGAGAATTTTGTCTGGGATGCGTGCCCTGGATGCCCAGGTCTTCCTGTGCATCAGGTGGACGTGCAGAGCCTTTTTCACAGTCACCCATTAGGGGACTACACGGACTCCTACAGACCACACCTTCCCAGTAAGATGGTCTTGCAGCCCATGTCTAGGGGTTCAAATGAGCTCTCACCAATTGTTAAATGAACTGTGAGTCAAGCAAAGAAAGCCCTCAACCTCACAGAGGATGCACTGACTTTTTCCCTTACTTTGTTAGATTTTACATTTCTTCAGCTCTCCTCAATCATGTTAATGGTTTCCATTTTCCTTAACAGAATTAGCACATAATTCTTTCTTCTCATCGAAGTCTGCAATGAGTCCCACACCACTGCCTTGAAGCCAACTTTTGAAGCTTTTAGGAATTCTCTTGGTTTTGGTGTTTAATTCTTTAACCTCGATTGTGAAATACTGGTCCATGTAGAAGGACACATGTAACATATGTATATGTGATGAAGCATAGTATACAATGAACACCCAGGATACTGAAACATCTTCAAGGAAGCTAGAGCCACTGGGCCTCAGGAGGACAGGACACGGTTCAGTTCTGGAGGTCTTAGAAACAAGGGCTCCTGGACTGCCTGGGGTGTGGCTGTCAGTCTGATGATTCAACCACAGGTCTCTCCTGCACATCTCCATCAAGACTGAATTGCCAGGAGGGAAAGTCTGTTTGACAAGCTTGGTCACCTGCTCAAATCTGTAGTCAATGGGGGAGCACAGTTCCTTCAAAGGAGGGAGCGAAATAAGCAAACCAAACACCTGTTTCGTGTGTTCTCCCAGCCGGGGGCGGCTGGTGGAGCTCAGCTGTCACGCCCTCTTCTCGCCTGTTTCCATGTGTGTTTCCCGTCGCATCCGGCTGCTGTGGGCCAGAGCAGTTTCTTCCCTGGCTGGTCTCACGTCACTGTATTGTTTGAAAAATCCTTGGATATTGTTCGAATGTCTTTTTCAACCTTTCCAACTTTCCAGCGTCGAGGCAGATTTTCTTAGGTCGTCTGGTGCTAATTTTGAGAGTGAATTAAATTCAGCGCTTCAGTCATATTTGGAATCGAAGGAGATATTTCTGGGGCAGGTTGGTGGGGTTTGTGGGTGGGATGGAATGAGCGAGGCAAGAAGCTGAATGTCGCGCCATAGTCAGTGGCCTCACGGAGAACTTTGGCCTGTGATCAGCATTCTCACCAGCAAATCCACACATTAAGGGGGCTCCAGCAAGCACTTCGGCCCCCCAAATCTCCACCAACACCCAAGGATTTTCTAATTAATATAGAGAGGGTCAGAAGAAGGTTTAGGTTGGTGAAGTTGGTGGTATTTAAGCTATGTAGTTGAATAAAATGTGTTACTAACGGCCCCCGTACTTCACAAACGGGATAGAAGAGGAACCCAGTAAATAATGCCACCAACGTTTGGTGTCTTGAGACTCCTGCATCCAGACACCGAGCTGGGAGAAGTCTGGCCCGTGGATAGTTTATACCCGCCTCAGGGGACCTTCCGTGCCATCGGTCACAACATCCACAGACAGAGAACTAGGACGTCACTGAGCTCACTGACTTGATGATAGGAATTTGTTTAATAAACATCCCTGGAGAAGGCAGAGTTTTCCTGCTTCTGCCATCCACCTGGGCCACCACCGTCCACCTGCAACAACCTGAGTTTCTGACACTTGGGAGGCCATTTCTCAACAGAAGTTTAGAATATCGATGCCCCTATGTCACACTGAGGAATAACATGTGTGTGTTTGGTATTTCAAATGTTTTTGGGTACTTTGGTCTTTCAGAATGAGCTTTGCGATTTCATTAAAATGTGCAATTTACTTTAGACTTGAGATTTGAAGCTTAAAGGGTTTAAGAGAATTTGGCTAGGTTTTGTAAACAGCGTCGGGGTGCTTAAGAGAACTTGAGATTTATTATATCCATAAGTTTAATTTATTACATTAACTACAGAGGAGAAATCAAATATATTACATTTATAAATGCAGTAAAAATATTTAAAGAAATTTAATTAACCGAGTTGTAAATGGGGCTGATTATTTAAGGTAGTTTTGTTTCTTCAGCCGGGACACTAATAAAAGCATCCATGAATAGGATTGTTAAAATTCACTGGATTTATAAAAAGAACAGTAAGATTTATAAGTGGGACAAGACTTTTACATTTTTTATTAGAATAAATTAAATATGAAGCTAAAACCCTAAATAAATGTAAGTCATCCTTTTTAGTGGGGGAGGGACAGAAAAGCCACCTTAAACACCAAAAAGCTCACATCAACAAATCAAAACTTAGGACCCGTTGTTAGAGATATTGGCACTATTTTCCCACAGAGGAATCAGCTTTCTAGAAGTGCTGTTGCCCAACTTTTTGATTATGCACCCCTAAGAGTAAAACACTCTTGAGAATGTATCTTTAATCCATGCGTATTTATTGACAAACCCGGCTGACTTCCCACCCCTCCTCAGAACAGCCCCCATCCAGAGACCTCTCCAATAAGATGTATAAAGCCTGGCCAGCTGGGCCCAGCTCTGGACAACTCTAAGGGGTCATCCTCATGCCCGAGCTCCGCGCAGGTGAGCCAAGGCCGGCACTGGGTCTGTATCACAGCTTTACCTGTCCGTCTGCCCCATCCTGCTTCCTCCCACAGGGGTCAATGCCCAGGACGCTCCCAAATAAATGTCCTGCAGGTTCAGCTCCTTCGGAGAGTCTGCTTCTGGGAAACCCAAGCCGTGACACTGCTGCTTTGTTAAACACTAGCCAAGTTTGAAATCCTTATGATTTTAATACCTTCAGATTGAGAAACAGAAGTGAAGAGACCAGAATCTTGGTGAGCCAGAGTGCAGATAACTGGGTGATTACCTGGTGTACATACGTCATCAGAGGCTGGAGAACATACTGTATTTCATGCTAAGACCTTTTTTTTTCACATGTTACCGACTCTGACTTTGCTCCCAGCCAGGCGGCTGTCCTTATGTCATTGTCATTGCCTGTATATGAGCAAACATTGAAATTACCAGCATCAAAAACTGTAGGATGTCTCTTTTTTTAAATTGATTTGTGTTTATACAGGTTTATTTTGCTTTATAAATTCCATATGGCTTGATAATTATTTTAAATTAAAGGGATTTAACTTAACCTCTTCTTAAATTTTTTCAACTATTATTATGACTGAGTTTCACTGAATTTTAGATCAGTGGAGCAAAAAATCGATACTTTTATAATGTCAAGACAGATCATTTAAGAGCATGAAATGTCTATTCGAAAAATCTTTATTAAAGCTTTAAATTTTTCTATGCAGAAATCATGTACATTCTTGATTTAGTTAATGTGTGGATCTTTTCTTATTTTGTTACTTTGAAAAATATTTTATATTTAAAAAAAAAAAATCTACAGGATGGACTTCTGCTTCCAAGAAAGGACCAGGTGTACTTTTTCCAATTCCTTCCACTAAGTACGGTGAAAAACCCTGGACATTATTTTTAAAGCAAGTATAAGAAGACTTTGAATGGTGGAGAGAAGGCAGACAAACTGTATGAATCTCCAGAGAATTATGCTCAGTGAAAAATCCCACCTCAAGAAGTTACAGACCGAGTGATGGATTCATTTATAAAACATTCTCTCAAAGTGATAAAATTTTAGAAACAGGGACCAGATTAGTGGTGGGCAGGGATTCAGGAGAGGAGGCGGGTGGCAGGGGAATGTGGAAATTCTGTCTTACCTGCATCAATGTCTGTATCCTGGTTGCGATATTGTGTCATTTTGCAAGACGTTACTGTCGGGGAAACTGAGGGAAGCCCGCGTGGGCCTTTCTGTATCATTCCCTACAACTGCAGGTGAATGTGTCGTTCTCCAAATAAAACGTTTAATTTGAAAAAATTTTTTAAAAACTGTTTTCATTTCAAGTTGGATGTTAGCGATTTAAAAGAAAATCCTGCAGATAAAGTAGAATGCTTTTCAACCCCTGGGAGCCAAATGTTTGGGGTGGGACGGAGGGGCGGAGGAGAGTGGGGATTGGAGGACGGTGAATCAGATGTTTTGGAATTTTCTCATAGCTGGTATCAAAAGTAAGATAGTTCTCAGAGATGGATTTACCATGAAACCAATAAAATTTAAGCTTTGGGACCTCTCACTTGGACGGGATCCTACCAAGGCCCTGAGATGCATCCCTACAGTATGCTTGCATGAGTAAAATTTGCAAAGGTGAAACATTTAGCCAGCATGGGGGATGATAGTTACCTCCTACTCTGAGCTGTCCCCATCTCGCTTCTCCTCATGTCCAGTAGTGGTGCAGTGGCTGAGGGCATCCCAGGGGAAATCAGGGGAAGTTGAACAAAGAAACAGGTCGTTTGGTCGGGAGTTGAGGTTTGATGAGCTTTCCATGGCTCACGGTCACTTTACTTCAAAGTTTAACTAAATCATCTCATTAGAGGATTGCTTCCAGGTTTTCGCCACCATCCACTGTGTCAACTCAGCATCCTGGCCAAAGGTCATATACCAACCCAAACATGATCTATGACCCCTGTTATGGACCGAACTGTGTCCCCACTCCGCCCTCCACCCCAGGTTGAAGCCCTAGCCCCCAGTGTAACTAGACTTGGAGATGGAGCCTGTAAGGATGGTAACTGAGGTCGAACGAGGTCATAGGGTGGGGCCCTCATCCAGTAGGACCGGTGTCCCTATAACAAGAAGAAGAGACACCAAAGATACGTGTGCACAGAGCATAGGCCATGTGAGGACGAAGCAAGAAGGCAGAGGTCTGCCAGCCAAGGAGGGAGGCTCGGGGGAAGCCCACGCTGCCGACACCTTGATCTTGAACTTCTGGTCTCCGGGACTGGGCAAAATAAATTCTGTTGTCTCAGCCTCCCTGTCTGTGGCACTTTGTTATGGCAGCTGGAGCAGCCTAACACAGCTCCAACAGCTCCAACACCTCCAACACGGGGCGACGGAGGAAGAGCAAGGTTGGAAATGTACAGAACCAAGAGCTAATTTCTGCAAATTTCTTCCACTTCATCAAAGATGTAAAACTACAGCAGGGTATTCAGTGACATCGGTCCAAGTCCAAACAAAAGAGCTCTTCTGTAGAGAAATTGAAAAATGGAATGTTTACGACTAGAAACGAACCAGAATGGCGATCGCACGGTTAATTAGAATTCCTCTGTTTTAAGATGACAAACGTGTAAGGGCGCCTTAAAATGCAAACACTGCATACCTCCCGGTGGGTGGAGCTTCCACACGTTCCTTTGCGAAAGTGTAGCTAGAGCATCGTGTCCTGATGCGCTCTGGCGGCCTCCGACGAAATGCATGCCAAAGCAAACCAAAGCGGTGCAGTGGCCTGGAGAGCACGGTTCCAACGACAAAACCGCTTCTCCTACAGAACAACAAGGAGTCGGTCTGGTGACCATGGCGTAGCTCAGGCCAAAGTAGTAATCACTAAGTGCGCAGCCCGAAAATGCAGGGAAAAGAGTGTTGTAAAGGCTGGAGGCGGGCCACGTGCCATTCAGTGGAAGCGCGTGCGTGCGTGCGTGTGTGTGTGTGCGTGTTTCGATATTTTGTAATGTTTGTGATATTTGACAGCTTTTGCTTGTAAAAATACGACTTCAGGAATTTGTAATGATTTGTAATATTTGTTTTCCTCGTTTCAAATCATCGTGATCGTACCTAATTTTGTATTTGTAATTTTGTTCTTTTTTTTTTTTTTGGAAAGCCTCGCTCTATGAAGTTTTCAAATGTTAGGCTCCACAATTACCTAAATCTACCCCTGCTGGATCTACGTGATGACAGAGCCAGGTAAGACCCAGCACCAGTGGCTTTTAGTTATTCTAAGAAAAGGTACATCATCACTGTCCTTGACATGACAAAGAAGAGCATAGAGTTAAAGGGGGAAAAAAGGCATTTTTAGTTAAGATAGTAATTGAAAAAGGTCAAATTTTGTATTTTTTTAAGAAAAACTACGAGCAATTCTTCTTCTTAATCTATGAACATGCCCGACATATGGTGGAAATCTACGTCTAATCTAAAAAGGCCATTTTGATCATTATAAAGTAAAATTTTAAGTGACAGGAAGCATTGTATCAGTTTTATTGGAAGGTTTTTTTTTTCCTTTGTTAACGATATGTAAAATAGTGGTATGTCTTTCAAGTGATGGCATCTTAGAGTCCAAAAAATACACAGGTACGTGTGAAGAGTTTTAACTTACAACCTGGGAGTGGTTTACCAACATTTCAAATACCTGAATCAGGATCTGCATCCTAGGGCAATCCCTTTGCATTTGAAAGACACTTTACAGAAACCCTTAAAGTAGAGCCTTGGACTGGTCACACTCAGACTCTCTCCGAGGGTTTGGTAATTAGCACAAAGGGTGTTAGAAATAATTTTTTGCTGGTGACACAAATGGTTTCAAGGTCTGTGAGTTGGCTAGAAATATTCCCCAGGCACTCCTGCCCAGGCACAAACAGGGTACGAGAGTCTGGCCAGCAGTCTGACTCCACGCCCACGATCCCCCTGTCTCGGATTCCAACACTGCTAAAGATTCTGTGTGTGGCCTCACCGCCACGGAGCCTGTGGATAGACAGCAGTGCCTTCTCTGCACTTCCAAGGCCAGGTTCTGCGCTCCTTGCGAAGCAAAGCTTGTTTGATGGCTGAATTCACTCCGAGACTTGCTTTTATTGTCGATACTTGGTGATGAGGTTGTGAAGGGGGGATCGAGAACCTTCGCCCACCTCTGCTCTTAAGAGGCAACGTATATCTACACAGAGCAGCAAACAGTTGTGAACACCCGCTGACCCTCCGCGGCTGGGCACTCGTCCAGCTCCTGACCGCCCTCACCATCATCGCCCTCCCAAATCAAAGCCGCTTCTCCTAGTCACCCAGAGGGTATGAGGCAAGAGCCACAACCCAAGTCACGGAGCATTATAATCATGAAAGTCTCTCTCCTTGGCACAAGGACATGAATAAAATGATATTGGCACAGGTTCGACTTTTGGAAATTCATTAAATCTTGCCCCGGGTAATTAGTTTATTTGTTCCCTGAAAATGGCCCCAAACTTATCCATGTGGCGTGTCTATTACTAACATATAATGGTTGCTAAGCAACATCATGCACTGTTATTTCTTCATCTAATTTAAAACTCTCAATTCGCAATAAAGGTCTTCAGAGAGAAGCTGGTGTTTAGGGCGGGCCAAATGCCTTTTTCACTGCAGCCCATTCAATTTAGAAAAGAAATGACAGTGTCCTGTTTAATCAACACAAAATGATTTGTACAAAACATTTGACATCTTGAAATGTAGCTGTCTTCTCTTACTATTCAGATCTACTTACTTTATTTCAAACTTTCCCGAGGAGCTTCTCTTGCCCCTTCTGTCTTTGCTCCTTCTTCCATCCCCTCAACTTTCAGATTTATCGACAGCCTTTAGCACGGGAACGGGGAGGAAGGGAGGTGGGGACATACAAGGCACACTCTTATCGTCCTGTAACTAGCCCCAGATAATTGTCATCATTCTAAGGAGTCACTGAACCAAATTTCCAAGTTCATCAGACATAAGATACATTTAAGATAGACGTTTTCTGATATAGAAGCTGCAGAATGAATCAATTCTTCATTCCAGTAATAGTCTGGCTTGGCTTTCGGTACCCGAGGGGCGTGGGGCCCGGGCACCCTCCCTGATAGCATATTTTTTCAGTCGCTCGACAGGATTTCTTGGCGTTAAAATTAACTTCTTGGTGATGCTCCCTGGAGAGGAAGTGCGTTCTCACAGAGCAGGCAAGGGCCTTTCTGCACGGTGACCCTCCCATTGCAGGTTGAGTGTATCAAAACCTCAAGCAGATCAAAATATATTAAAACAAACTCTCGCTTATCACGATTGCTTGGAATCTGGAGCAATCGAGGCTAAAAACTCACACATTTAGGCTAATAGAAGAAAAGAGCTATAAAAGCGAATAAATGGACAAAAATAAGTGGAATATTTTAAAGGAAATGTAATTCTGTTACTATAACGATATGGAGAAAATCTGATTTTCATAGCAGTACACTCTTCTGGGACAGACGAGATTGATTTTTGTGGGCTTAAAACCTTAGTAAGCCTCTCGATTTGTGCACATGTGGTGGGAGGAGCCTCCCCAGAGAGAATGTTTAAATTACAATAGAATATAAGTTCTCAGAGTGAGGGTCAGTTTATTCTTGCTTTTGGGGATTTGTTTTCCTAATAGAGGCCATGATGCTAGGGGCTAGGGGTGCAGGCAGCCAGCTAGCAACACCAGATCAAAGCCTTGGAGTCCAGCCACCTGACGGATGAGATTTACCAAGGTTTGCTGTGGGTGAGGGGACAGCAGTCTCTTCCCCAGAGAGGCAGCGTGGGCGTGGGTTAAGGGACCACATTGGAACCAAGAATTCCTGTATCTCAGTCTCAGCTGTGCCCTGTTTTAACACTGTAGCCTTAGACTGATCACACTTACCCTTCCAGGCGCCAGCATCCCCATCCGTAATGCTGAGGTAGTAACACCTCAGAATGTCGTCGTGAGCATTAAAGAGTTCATCCTCAATGGGGAGACTTCATGGGCTTTGGAACCTGGGGAGTCACAAGGGTCCCCTGTGCTTAGAATGTCCCACACCCGGTTTAGGGCTCTGTTATCATCACCTTGAAATGCCTAATCGTTTTTGAGCAAGGAGCTCAGTATTTTCGTTTTAATCTGGGCCGCACAATTTCTGCGGGGTTCGTCAATACATTAAGTGTTTAGAACAAGGCCTGGTCCATCGTCAGTGCAGCTGTTATCCTTACGGCTCTTCTCCCACGGTAAAATTTTAGGAAAATTCCCAGGACTCAGACATGTAACGATGCTGGCTTTTGGGGGTGTGGAAAGGGAGAATGGGGAGCTGGTAGAGGAGTCGCCTCGTGCATGTATTACTGAGTTCTGCATATCCTGCCAAAGGGGCGGGATGAGAAAAGAGGCTGCCCAAGGGGATCCGGCCCATTTTATTTGGGCTTATTGCACTTTCGAGTTTGAACAGAAACTACACAGGCCGATGCACCTGCCCTGATGGAGAGGTCTTTAAGAATCAAATTATCGACTGGCTGATAACATGGGATGAAACCTTCAATTATTTACATGCAAACAGGAACAGGAAGAACGCAACAGGTCACTTAAAGGTCCTTCGCCTTGTTAAGTATTTTGAATATCGGGCCCACTCCTATCTTTCTCAGGGCCCAAGGCAAGAGTACTTAATGTCTAAATACGCACAAGTTAGTCATCAAAGCAACAAACTTTTAGATCAATGATCTTCTATTTATTCTACTGGCTTGTCAAATATACCTTCCAATGACCCGGAAGGCCAAGTTCAAGTTTAAAATTTCTTTACGTTCTCAAAGTTGCTCATGTGTTTGTGTGTGGACGCCCCTGCCCTCACCTCTCAGCTCCAGTCACCACTTATTCCTGTAACCAGTCAAACCTCAGCCACCCTTGGGGTCTGGGGACAGATGCGCCAGTGGGATGGGTAAACTTGCCTACCCACAAGACGAACTTGAGGAAGACACCAGCAGCCCTGGAAAGTGGAATCAGGGCTGTTTGGACAAGGAATCCCAGGGCCTCGACACCCAGCATGAGATCTAGAAAGTGGGGTAAGGGCTAAAGGTGACCGCGACCTTTTTGACCGCAGACCCTCCACCTGGTGAGGAGGAAAATGCCTGGAGGGGGCTCCTAACAGGGGCCCTCTGGGCACAGGTTGAACATCGACCCTGAAATCTTGCTTACCCTTTGAGTCTGTGCTCTCAAGTATCAACTTAAATAAAACTCAACTCCATCTTTCTCTCAACATACACTCACGAATTCAAAATTATTATAGCCAACTATATAGACAATGTGAAATTTTCTGGAGTCAAATTCATATCCCCCAATGGCCTGCTCCAATTCCTTCCGACCGCCCCAGCCAGCAGCCTCCAGACTCCCCGCAGCCCTGCCCACCAGCTCCACTGTCATCAGACTCCCCCAAATGTTTTGGAGGAGCTGGGCGCTTACTCTCTCCCCATGATGAAACCTCAGCACCTTCTCTGGGAACAAGTGGGTTAATCTCTATTGTCGTGCTACTGAGATAAAAATATTGGAAATATATCTGTGATAAATATGAAGGTCACCACAAAAAAGAGAGAGAGAGAGATGTCATCGTGGCAAATGGAGCCCATGAGTATTGTGAATATAGCCTTCTTCGGGACTTGTACTGATAGTCCAGGGACCTTTTAGAAAATTATTTTTCTCATGTTGCCCTTTGTATCTGACAAATATTGATTTGAGCTGTGTTTTGAATAACAATGAAATTAATGCCTCAGACAGGAGTTCACTCTTAAAATATTTAACACCTTAGAATGTTGAAAGCATACTAGACTTACAGATCTGAGGCTGAAAGCCTGTTTTTCAGCAGACATGTAAGTCTGAGGCAAACTCTCCAATCTGACTGTCTGTATGTCTGTCTGTCTGTCTGTCTGTCTCTGTTTCTGTCTTCTCTCCCCCAACCCCACTCACATTGTAAAGGATCATAAAAGTGTAGAAATAAGAAATTTGGAACCTCTTAGATAATCAAGTCTAATCTCCAAATTTCACTCTTGGGAAAACTGAAAACTTGGCGCTATCACATAACATGCTCCACGTCACGTCGGTCACTGAAGAAAGTTCCGCATAAGTCGCCGTGGCTGGTGTGGGTGTGCTCACCCGCAGGGGCCCTTTGAGGTCTGAAAGTCAATGCTTTTTAAGAAAATCAACACATTTCAATAAATCAGCATCTCAATTAGCACAATCATAGATCGCGCTAATAGATTCTTTGTTTCCAAAAAAAAAAAATAGTTTTGTGAAAAAAATCAGGCCTTTTCCATTAACTAGAATATCAACAGAGCAATAATAGGAAAAAAGAAAAAAAAAGAGAGAGAGAGAACCAAAGAGGAAGCACGAAGAACTGGGTTCTGCACCCTGTTCCAGAACATTCTACAGTGGACCTTGCTCAGATATTGCCAACTGACCTCAGCAATTTGGCTGTTTATAATTGCCAATGCGTCTGTGTGGGACCAGCATCCTGAAAGTCCTTGACTGGCCGAGACTGAGACAAGTCAAACCTTCCCTGGAAGGAATCTGAGTGTGTTGCCTTAAGGAACAGAATAGAACTTAGGGAACGAGTATATTTTAATGAAGAAATCTGATCAGTCATATAATGGACCATGAGCATGTGACAATATCCTAGCACTTGCTTCCAGTACACACAGAGCAAAGGAAACGGCCCGCGTTTTGGTGGCTGATATTTTAACACGGGAAAATAGCTTCAATGTGTGTTCCTCACTGAGTCCTTCTAAAACCCAGCCTCTCCGAAAGAAATCTTTAGCCATTCACTACTGATGTTTTTAAAATTCCTAATTAGTGTGACTATCGGGTTTCATCCAGGGAACCTATTTAATTAAGGATGGTTTGTATTACTAAGGACAATGAACTGTCCACAATGCCAGACATCGGGGTCAAAGCTGACCCTCGTTATAGTAGCATGAATTGTAGGTAATCGAGCAAGAAATTCCCGCCACCGGCGCTGTCAGCCCACGGCCCTGTGTCTCTGAGGCGCCGCCCGTCTGCCTGGAACACTCACCCTCCTGCCCCCTGCCCGACCTGGCCCCGGCTGGTGTCCTTCTATTTCCGTCCTGCCCTCTGGGAAGCCTGCCGAGACTGCACGCCTGCTGCCCTACGCCCGCTCCTCACGCTGGACTGCACCGCCGTTTGCTCTGTGCACGCCCCGCCAGACTACGGCAGGTGCCCCTAACGACGGCAAGGGTTGTGTCCTGCTTCCCATTTTATTCCCGGGGTACAGCAAGCGACGCTGTACCCTGAGACACCAGGAAACACGACAGGGAGCAGTAACAATTCCGGTTGCAAGAATGAAGATGCACCAACTCTCCCTCCTCCTTTTTCCCAGGAAAGGAATAGACACCTAAACTAGCTCATTCAGGGTGTTTACAGCTAGAAAGTTCAGCAAGATTTTTCAGAAACACAGCTTGGACCATAAGAGCTTTCCCTCCCTCCCTTCCTCCTCCTTCATCCCTGCGCAGGCTCCATTCTCCGGCTCCTCTCTCTCTCCCTCTCGAGCCCAGTTCCACTCGACCTTCAGTTCTGTTACTTGAAAGCTCTGATGAAAAGGATGAAGATGCCCCAAGGCCACCAACCTTAAAATCCAGCGTGCAAGGCTGCAGAGGTCGGTTCGGGCGATGGTGAAAACTTCCTCTGGCCCACCTGGCAACGGAGAATCAGTTCGAACCTTCTGCATGGTGCTACAGACTAATGTTTATGTCCCCCTCCACTAATTCATGGGGTGAAGCCGGAGCCCCAAAACATGATGCATTTGGAGGTGGTGCCTCGGAAGTAATTAGGTGTAAATGAGGTCATGAGGGTGGATCCCCCGTGATGAAATTAGTGGCCTCGTAAGGTGAGAAATCTACTAAAGATCCTTCTTTCTCTGCCATGTGAGGACAGCCATCTGCAAGCCAGGAAGAAAGCGCTGAGAGAACCTGACCATACTGGCACCCTGGCCTCACACTGCTCAGGACCCAGAACCGTGAGAAATAAATTTCCCTTGTTTAAGCCACCCAGTCTGTAGTATTTTGTCACAGTGGCGTGAGCTGAGTGGGACACACAGCATCTGCCCCACGCCGCCGTCCAGAGGACAGATGGCAGCTCTGGGTTCCCTCCCTCGCCTCAGCCTTGGCCCCCCCTCCAAGGAGCCACAGCGGGCTCTGCACCTCTGCCCCATGACCTCCCCAACCCTGACCCCGAGGAAGGAGGGAAGCAACTCTACGGCATCGTTCGGGTGTTGCCAGATATAGCAAGCGCGAGCCATCGAGCATGGCCAGCCTGTTGGTGGCCAGGCTGCCGGAGCCCCCTTCCAGGACACGCACAAGGAGTGGGACCAACAGGAGGCTCAGTCTCGTGGAAGCGCTTAGGCTCCCTGACGTGCGGCGGCGTTGAAAATCAGAATCCAGGATCTGCCCAGCGGTGCCCAGACCCACAGCTCAGTGACAGCGCCATCCAGTTACAATCGTGAGAAAAAGAATCTGATTGCTCACTCGTTGGCCAATGGGTCACCTCTCCTTGGCCCAGTCAGTGATATCCAGGGGTACAGGGTCACCGGAAGGAACCTGGGCACAACTTCCGTGGAGGTGAGTTTCCAGAGAAGGAGCACAGGCCCATTTCACGCTCCGAATGTACCCAGCAAACATTTTTCCAAAACCAGGTTGTTTTCCGGGCGGGATTCTCCAGCAAACCCATGACGTTGCGGACGGCCAGTCTAGACTCCAGTCAGGGGGGGCTCACGAAACACTAGCCAACACTCTCCACATCGGTCTCTTGGGGACACCCCCAGCCGTCACCAACACCCAATTCTCCTCCCACTCTGGCCAAGGGAAGACTGCACACCTCATGCCCTTGCACTTGGGGGCTGAGGGACCGTGAGACCAGCTTCTGGCCAGTGATAGCAAAGAGCCCCAGTCTCTCTTCCCCTGCCGAGGACACCTAGAGGTCCATATATTTCAGATGGCACAACCAGAAAATAGTGTAGCCTCTATCATCTTGGGCCCCTGGTGACCGTGTGGGCACAGCCTCTACCCAGAATGTCGGATACGAGGTATGAGTGACAATAAATGCTGGTGTTAAGCCACTTAGATGCTGGGGTTGTTTCTTACTGCAGCAGAAACCAGCCTATCCTAATTCTCAGTGAAGTTCCAGGTGCGTCAGACTCAGACCGAAAGCCAACAAAAGAAGGTCTGCGGAGGGCTTTTAATATATAGAACCACCCTCAGAATTAACAGGATTTCTGGATCTTTTGGAAGTAGGAAAGAGACAGTAGCATGAACTTTAAGATTATCGAAACTCAATTCAAAGAGAGTCAAACGTACAAAAGCACTTGAGACTCCGCCAATTAATTTGGGACCGGAGCCACAAAGAATGACTAATCGACCCAGAGTGCACGAGACCGCTTCCTTGAACCTTCGTGAGATACATCATCACAGACTCGTGGTCCACGCGGCCCACTAATTTGTCTTAGACAATGACTCAAAACTGTGCCCCCACTTTTCTGCCTTCAACTGCACATTACTGTCACCTAATGTCCTACAGTTTTGTTTCCTGTCACTTTTTACCCTCAAACGACCTATAACTGTGATCGTTAGGAGCATTAGAGCAAACAGAAGTTCGTAAGGGGAAATGAGATCCGTCCAGGGTATTGCCCTAATCAGTTAAGGTAATTTTCTTGAAATTCAAATGCCACAGCCAGAATCTGGAGCATCCTGCTCCCAGCCAAGCCACACCTTGTCGTGGCCATTGTGTTGCCCATGACTAATAGTTGTCATTACAGAAACAAACACGCTACGTCATCGGGAAAGGCGGGAGAAATGGCAGGCTCCCTGTAACTCAAGTCCACACAAACACGATGGCCCGGACACCTTAGAAACCAGCGGTTGTCTTAGTCATGCTGCTATACTTGACCCTGGGGACTCTCCTTGAAACTCTCTATTCCCTGGTCCCAGAAACTGGCTATGGTTCCCATCCTACCCCCGTGACCACCCCTTGGTCTCCTGAGTGGACGCCCATTCCTTGCCTCCTCTTCACTGCTGGCATCCCTCGAGGGTCCACTCTCAGCCCACTGCTTTTCTTCTCGTACATGTTCTTCTTGAACAGTCTTCTCCGCCCTCATCTACCGAACGCGGACAATGACACCCAAACGCCTCCCCTGAGCTCCCAACTCATATACCTCCTGCATCTCTCCGCCGGATATTCCATAAGCGCTGTTACATGCCCGCGCCGAGCTCGTCACTCCCCCAAACTCCTCCCTCATTGGGGCCCTCTACTTTGTTCAGACGATGCAGTGGGTTGAAGCGTATCCCCCAAATATATGTCCATCTAGAGCATCAGAACGAGAGCTTATTTGGAATAAGCGTCTTGGCAGATGCAACTAAGTTAAGGACCTCAAGATGAGATCACCCCAGATTCAGAGATAATCCTTATCCTCTGCCCAACCTCAACGCCGTCTGCAACTGCAATTCCTCATTTTTATGTAGCCTGACATGTTTACAGCGGCTGGATATTAGGACTGGGAATCCTGGGGGCGAGGGGCAGTGTTCTGCCCACCGCACGTGACCTAGAGAAGGCAGCAGTTAGAGACCGAGCGGGGGGATGCCTCAGAGTCAGGGAGGGCGCATCGTAGCAGGACTCCAAATACCAGGGGGACGTTTAAGAAACTAGAATCGCCTTCCGAGAGCAAAGCAGGCTTGGGAGCCAGGCAAACGAGCGCTTTAGCCCAGCGAAACTGGAGGTGTGGGAACAGAACAGCAGTCTGGGGGGTGAGACTGGGGTGTAAGTGGGAACTTGGCCCCGAGAGCAAAGTACAAGGGCATTTCCGGTCTCTAGACAGGATCAGAGCAGCACTGCCGAGAAGGCTGATGGAATGTGGCGTCGTCTGAAAATTTCACCAGTTTAGGGGGCTCCTCAAGTCCCCCTGACTTTATAGCAAGGCAGCTCACATCCTAA
Source organism: Pteropus medius (assembly GCF_902729225.1). Lineage (NCBI taxonomy): Eukaryota > Metazoa > Chordata > Mammalia > Chiroptera > Pteropodidae > Pteropus > Pteropus medius. The sequence goes on along the minus strand of NW_024351073.1, from coordinate 20,824,893 downwards.
AGTGGTAAGGCGAGGGTTTGCAGGAAAGAGCCAGAGCATTCTGCTTATAAGCCCCGTACCCCAAAAGGCAGACCACTGTTGGGGTGGACAGGAGAGGGAGTGCGATTCGGGACGCAGACTGAGCCGGACGAGGAGGCGAGCCTGGACCCAGGGGGCGCGTAGAGGAGCCACGAGCAAATGGCGGCCGCTCAGCTGCCTGCTCCGGGGTTGCCCAGTGAGCCTGCAGGCTGCCAGCCAAAGCCACGCGGGTCCAGGAAATAGAGGGAAGCTTTAGAGGGCGTGTTGGGAGTGGAAAGTGGACAGGGATCACAGCTGTCCAACGGGAGCTGGATCCCACCTCTGCTGCGCAGTGCGATGAATGATCTTTGCTGTCCCCCCATTAAAATCAGAAGCCAAAAATGCCTTTCTCGGGAGTGTATGCTCAAGTCAGATCTGTGAGGGGATGCTTACAAACACCACATCCTGCTTCAAGGTGGGCTTAGGCAAGAACGCAGTTGCCCCAAGGTCCTGTGTCACCAAGAAAGACAAAAATAAGGAAGACGCCAGCCTTCACATCAGAATCCTCACTTGGAGAAGTCAAATAAGCATGGGGCATAAAAGTAGCTCCCCCCACCTAGATTCTCTCTTTGCTCTTAGATTCTATCTAAAGTCCTCAGGGACCTGAGGTCATTGCTTTGTCTGAGATATTGAAAGCCCAGCTACCGTGTTCTAATTAGTTTTAGCCAACAGCAGAAAGCACCTTTGTCTTACTTCTCAAAAGTCAAAGACAATCGATACACCCTACACTTTCGATCTCCCCTGGCTGATCAGAAGGTCAGCTGGCAAGGAACACTCCCCCCTGGGGATGGTGGAGATCCTCAGGGCCAGGAAAAGGGCAAATCCCATGCTGCCTTCCCTGCCTCCCCTGAGAAGTTGAGCCCAAGGGCACCGGCCAAGCCCGGTCAACACGGGTCCAGGTTAACTTCGAAAAGAGGTAGCTAGGACCCAGACAGCATTCACACACGCATTTCTGACTTAGTGCCTTTTCTTAGCCTGGGGCCCCACTATTAAAAATGAATATATCAATTGGATCACAGCCAGCCTTTTTAATCAAGAGTTTCCGATTTGCTCTTTAATAAACTCCTGCCATGGTGACTAGTTCATGAAAACTAGAGCGGTAAGACCCCGTTCAAACACCCCCTGCCAGCCTTGCGGGGCTGGTTATCGATAGCCAATTTTACAGGTCAAGTCTTTCATTTTGGAAAGCCTCAAGATCACACGTTGCTTGTCATGCAAGAATTATTACTACGAAATGATTTTGAGTCTGCTTAAAAGGTATAGCCCTGGTTACGTCTAAAATGGAATACGATCTTCACATTACTGCTCCGGGGGAAAGTCGCGTGGCACCGAGGTAGCCCCACCCAACAAAAGAGTGGCCAGCGCAGGGCGGCCTGAGAGCCGGGCAGGCGTTTGGTGGCTGCCGAGAGCGTGAGAGGAAACTTCTCTTTCTGCCATCTTGTGCCATCACCAGGTAAGAGAAAGAGGGGGTGGAAGCAGGTCACACCCCGGCATTAATTTCAAGAAATCGGTCGCCGCTAACCCTGGCTGATGGAGAAAGGTCAGGGCCCAGATAGCGGGGGGCCCGCAGCACCCCCAGGTGAGTCCTGATGGAAGACCCGCCCCTGTGGAATGACTGCCCCGTAGGGCCTGGGCAGTATCAGATTCATCCCCAACCGTCACAGGGACAAAGCAAGATGCACACGCCTCCTCAGAGTGTGCTTGGGACCCCGGTTAATTTAAGCCAACAGATTCAGCTCCCGGGAATTTGGGCTAAAACTTTTCAGGCGAGTGACTGCGGTAAGGCTGATGTGACTCGGTGCCTCCCACCTTGTCCGAACGCCCTTCACCCGACCTTCAAGGTGCTGTGTGACGTGGCCCAGGCCTCCCTAGTTCACTTTACTTCTTGTAAACACCGATCCCCAGCTGTCCTCCCACCAGGGTCCTCTCTCTTTCCCGCTCCCTTTTCCTAGGGGCCCAGCCCCTGCCACCTCCAGACAGAATTTTTTTCCAAAGAGCAATGCGGACATGATTGCCATATACCCTACATATGTTGAACTACAGCTATTTTATTAAATATCTAAAAGAGAAATTATAAAATATAAGTGGCCAAAATATATAGCACAACATGTATGCTACAACGTGGTTAGAAAATGCTCCCCTGACCCTTAATCATCTGATTCTATAATTTTCTAAGATTCTCTTCCAAAACCCAAGTATGAAATGAAGATGAAGGAATCATTATGATTGGGTTAAGCTCAGTTAAACATGCATCCATTCAATGGGAAGTCAATCAATGGGGGCAGCGCCCCACCAACCCAGCGCTCACGGGCCCTAGATCCACGTACCGGACATTAGATGCCGTATAAGCTACGATGAAACTGGGCTCAGTAACAAAAGCAGAAGAGAGAAATGCCACAAGTCCTCACTTAATGTCATCCATCAGTTCTTAGAAACTGTGACTTTAAGCGAAACGATGTATCACAAAACCAATTTTCTCACAGGCTGATTGATATAAACTAGAGTTACGTTCCTACGGCGTATTTCTGGTCACCAAAAAAAAAAAAATCATCAAACTTCTAAATAGAGACTCAAACACTTCTAATATTGAACGCTGAAATAAATGTAAGCTATAAACACATTTAAGAAAGATAATAAAAACAAGATCATGATTTTCCAACCTATTCATTTCAGTTCAGGGTCGCAGGTGGCTGGAATCCACCCCTCCAGCTCAGGGCACGAGGCAGGACTCACCCTGTACAGGACACCTTCCCATTGCAGGGCGACTCACACACACCCACTCACGCAGACTGAGATGATGCAGACACACCACTAGCCCCACGTGCGCATCTTTGGGATGTGGGAGGAAACCAGGGTCCCCCGAGAATGCAGACACAGGGAGAATGTACAAGCTCCACACAGGCAATAGCCCCCGCCCAGGATCTAATTTTCTTTCTCAATGTTATAACAAAATGACATTGCACAAAACAACAACGACATTCTTCGAGGGCCCGCTATAAACCAATCTGTTCAAGACGTTTTGTACAAAGACATTCTGCACCATCCGCAAGATTAGCCTTCAAGCCCTCTAAGATCCTTTTCAGCCTGAACTTTAAATACTACTAAAAATGTTTCTACTTCTTATTTGGTAAGTTCTATAAAACTGGGAAAAATTAGAACAAAAAGATTAAAAGTTAGAAACTCCTGACCTGACCTTGTGTAGCGGCAAACATATCATATTAGGATTCTTTGGTTGCAATTGACAGAAACCCAGTTAGAGAAGTCTGGGCAAAGGCAGAGGCGCATTGGCTCACATTAAGCACATTGTCCTTGCCAAAGGTGGGGAGGGATGGAACCAGGGGTTCAGGTGGTTTGGGGACTCTCTTCTGTCTTGTCCCACAAGTGGACTTTTCTACCTCAGAGGAGCTGAGTCCTGAGGCCGAAAGCAGAGCTGCCAGCTGCAGTGGACTGACTTCTTCACAGTATTGTGGCCAGAAAAAGAAAGACTCCATTTCTAGTCCAAACCTCCCAGGGAAGAACTTCGATTAGCCAGCTGAGGTTAAATGTTGAATGACCAGTTGTCCCAGTTTGCCTGGACCTGAGGAGGTTCCCGGGAGTGAGACTTTCAATTTTGAACCTGGAAAAGTCCACACAAACCAGGACAGGTATAACCCTAGTTAAACGCCACCTTCAGACCAGTTATTATAGCTAGTGAGGTGAGTTACTAACACTCTAATCTAACTCAAGTGCCTACCCTTTAATGAATCACTGTGCCAGGAAGCTGGGACCCACACAGGACCCGTGCAGACCTGATGGTGGGATGAAGGGAAAGACTGGCTTCCATCAAGAAAAAATGGCTCACACTATTAGCCTGATTTCAAAGCGAGACAAAGACATTATGAAAAAAATTATACGCTGATATCCGTAATGAATATAGATTCAAAACTCTTCAGCAAAATATTAGCATACCAAATTCATCAACATAGTAAAAAGATCATATACCATGACCAAGTGAGATTTATTCCTGGGATGGAAGGCTGGTTCAATAGCCTGAAATCAATTAACATGATACACCACATAAACAAAATGAAGGATAAAAATCATATGATTATATCGATAGATGCAGAAAAAGCATGTGACAAAATCCAGCATTGGTTTATGATAAAAACTCTCAGCAAAGTGGGAATAGAAGGAACATACTTCAATGATAAAGGCCATATATGACAAACCCACAGCTAACATCATACTCAACGGTGAAAAGCTAAAAGCATTTTTCTTATAATAAGGAACAAGACAAAAATGTCCACTTTCACTACTTCTATTCAATATGTATTGGAAGTCCAAGCCACAGCAATCAGAGAAGAAAAATAAATAAAATGCATCCAGATTAGAAAGGAAGAAGTTTTATGATATGACATGATACTATAAATAGAGAACTCTCAAGATTCCACCAAAAAACTATTAGAACTGATAAATGAACTCAGTAAAGTAGCAGAATACAAAATTAATATTCAGAAATTTGTTGCATTTCTACACACCAATAATGAATTATCAGAAAGAGAAATTTAAAAAACCATCCTATTTACAATTGCATCAAAAAAATAAAATAAAATACCTAGGATACATTTAACCAAGTAAAAGGCTTGTACTCAGAAAACTAAAAGACACTGAAGAAAGAAATTTAAGAAGATAAAAATTAATGGAAGCATATGCCATGCTCATGGATAGGAATAATTAACATCATTAAAATGTCCATACTGCCCAAAGCAATCTATAGATTCAATGCAATCCCTATTGAAATATCAAACACATTTTTCAGAGATCTAGAAATTTTAATTCTAAAATTTATATGGAGCCACCAAGGACCCCAAATAACCACAGCAATCTTAAGAAGAACAAAGTTGGAAGTATCACAATATCTGATATCAAACTATACTACAAGGCTATAGTAATCAAAACACAATGGTACTGGCATAAAAACAGACACACAGATCAGTGGAACAGAAAAGAGAGCCCAGAAATAAACTCACACCTATAGAGTCATTAATCTATGTCAAAGGAGGAAAGAATATACAATAGTGTAAAGACAGTCTATTCAATAAATGATGTTGGGAAAACTGGACAGATACATGCAAAAAAAAGTGAAACTAGGTCACCTTCTTACACCATAAACAAAAATCAACTCCAGATGAATTAAAGACTTAAATGTAAAACCTGAAACCATAAAACTCCTAGAAGAAAACATAGGCAGTTAACTCTCTGACATTGCTCTTAGTAATGTTTTATTTCTGATATATCTCCTTTTGCTTGCAAGGAAAACAAAAGGAAAAAAACAAATGGGACCTCACAGCGAAGGAAACCATCAACAAAATGGAAAGACAAATTACTGAGTGGGGGAAGATATTTGCCAATGATGCATCCAATAAGAGGTTAATATCCAAAATGTATAAGAACTCATGCAACTTAACTCCAAAATATCTAACAATCCAATCCAATTAAAAAATGGGAAGAGGACCCGAATAGACATTTCTTCAAAGAGGACATACACATGACTAATAGACATATGAAAAGATGCTCAATGTCACTAGTCATCAGAGAAATGCAAATTAAAACCACGATCAGGTATCACCTCAAACCTGTCAGAATGGCCATCATCGAATCGATAAACGAGTGTTGGCGAGGATGCAGAGAGAAGGGAATCTTCGTGCACTGCTGGTGAAACCTCGAGCTGGTGCAACCACTATGGAAAACAGTACAGCGTTTCCTCAAAAGATTAAAAATAGAACTACCATATGACCCAGCAATTCCACTTCTGGATATTTATTTGAAGAAAACAAAAACACTAATTTGAAAAGATATATGCACCCATATGCTTATTGCAACATTATTTACAATAGCCAAGATATAGAAGCGACCTAAGTACCCATTAATACACGATTAGATAAAGATGAGCTACATATATACAATGGAATATTACTCGGCCATCAAAAAGAATAAAATCCTACCATTTGCGAAAACATGGATGGACCTGGAAGATATTATGCTAAATGAAATAACAGACGAGAAAGAAAAATACCCTATGATCTCGCTATATGTGAAATCTAAAGAACAAAATAAACCAAACAGAAACAGACTCACAGATGCAGGGAACAAGCTGATGGCTGCCAGATGGGAGGGGGTTGGGGCGGGGTGCAAAGGGGGAAGGGATTAGGAAGTACAAATTGATTAGTTATGAAACAGTCATGGGGATGTAAAGTACAGCATAGGAATATAGTCAACAACATGGTAATAACCATGTGTCATGCCCGGTGGGTACTAGACTAGTCAGGGGGATCACTTCATAAATTACATAAATATCTAACCACTACACTGTACACCTGAAACTAATATAAAATAATATTGACTGTCAACTGTAATTGAAAAATAAAAAATGGATGGGGCAGGATAGGTAAAGGAAATAAGTTCACATTTCCAGGTATAAAACAAATAAGGCATGGGGCTGTGGAACACAGCATAGCGAATTTTGTCAATAACATTGTAATAGCGTTGTTTGGTGTCAGACGGTTGTGGGACTCAGGGTGATCACTTCTCTAGATATATAATGTTGAATAAGTAGGGTATACACCTGAAACTAATACAATTGTGTATGTTAACTGTATTTTAATAAATATCTTTTTTAAAAAAGGAAAGAAGAAAAACTGAAGAAAAATAAGAGAAAATGTTAAACAGTAGTTATCTCCGGATGGTAGGATGCTGGGTAACTTCCATTTACTTCTTTATCTTACCCTGAATTTTAATTTTTTCTACTATAGAACACATATATTTATAATCTGTCAAAAGCAGAAATTTCTGTTATAGTTAAACAAGGGAAATGATCATTAAAATGCAAAAAAGTAAAAGAGGGGTGGCTTAGAAATAACCACTGAAACGGTACTGTAAGTTGCACAGCTGTCCCAATGTTTCTATCACACATATCTAATAATCTGTTTAACTGAATCCCAATCAGATAAACTGATCTTAGAATTTTCATTCTCTAAACTCACTAGAATGACTCTTACCTCATGACGGCTTCGATGTAACAAATGCTACCCTAGTGAACCAAAACAGCTCATACACAGCTTCAACCACTTCCAGATCCAAGCAATCGAATTCATTTCTTAGAAACTATCCCAGTAAGTACTACATTAATCATTTGTCATGTCTTTGAAACTACTACACTCTGTCAAAACATATCCTACAGTTTGATGCTACAAAGTCTGAAGCATTGATAACAATGTCATGAGTGCACGCTACAAAGTCTGAAGCATTGATAACAGTGTCATGTGTGCAGGCTGTCGAACTGGGTATTTGCCCTTCCAGCAATTTTCTTTTCTTGAGAACTTAGTTTCCCCTCCACGTGCTTTAGAATTGCTTTAATTCTTTAGCTCATTCTGTCAGGAAACAATTCGTATTTAAAGGCAGTAACAGTGTAACAGTGTAACAGAAGCTGGAAGAGACACTGGGGAAAAACACATTCTGGAGAATGGAGAGCGAGGTTTCGAAGAAATGGAAAGTCATGGAAAAGAAGTAAAGGGGAGATAACACACAGTGTTCAGCATCGTGGTGGTCAAAGAAGAAATCCTCACAGCTGTGCAGAGGTGGAGCACCCCGAGTCCAGGAGGGGAGGACTCTGTCTTATATCATAGGCCCAGTGCCTTAAATATGACTTTGCCCCCTAGTTAATCAACCAATGGAGGACACTTGGAACCATGAATATGTTACCTAATTTAAAAATAACATTTTTTTTTTAATCCCTGTAATTGAAAGCAAACTGAGACAGAACCAATACACAGAGAAAGGATTTATCTCAACCAAGTTTGCAACACAGCACTTTGAAGCCACATCCTTAAAGATTTAATTTTAAGAACAAAAAAAATGAATGACGTATTAACGTTAAATTTCACTTAGCATTTTTACAGTTTATAATAATATGCATATAATTATCTTAAGGCTGTCCTTATATGATCAAGTAATTTTTTCAGGTTTTGTTTTGCTAACATGAGTAATTACGGTAATGAATGTCATATACTGAATAGTGGCTGGATCAGTCCACTCTCCGTCTCCGTGGTCACTTCGCCTTCTCTGTGTGTCTGTGTCAGATCTTCCTCTGCTTCACTCTCGTAAGGACACACGTGAGTGCGTAGGGTCCATGTGGAGAACACAGGCCAACCTCATATCTCAAGATCCTTCATTGATCACCTCGGCAAAGTAATTTTTTTTTTTCATTTAAGGCAACATTCACAGGTTCCATGGGTTAAGTTGTGGCCCCCCAAAGATAACCTTGATTTTGGTCCAGGGATGCTGATTTCAGGCCTCTGACTTCCAGAACTTGTGAAAGAAGACATTTCTGTTGTTTTAAGTTACCTACCAGCTTGCGGTGATTTGTTACGGCAGCCACCGGAAACTTAGACAATGATGTTGGGGATCTGTATTTCCAGGGCAGCAGGGAAGATGTGTGAGTATAAACTCAAGGGAACTAAGTGTACACACTGTTACTAAATTAGATTGAAACTGTCACTGTGAACTCACGGGTTTTTAAAATAAGGTGTTGCACTGAATCTAAGAGTCATCTTTTTGTTACGTTTTAACATCTCTGAAACAGGATCTGTCTAATAATTAATGACAATTCATATGTAAATTGGTAGTGATCTATTTTTCCAATGGAACATAAAATAATGATGCATCATCCAATGAATGAGTGTCTTAGTTTTAATAAAATGTAGAATATACTTTCTAGTCTTGAGCACTGACATGGCCCAGAAGCCCCCACTACCCAAATTTGTGACAATTTGAGCAACAAGAAAGGATATTGATTCTAACGGATTGAAACACAATGAATCAATGAAAATAGATGACTTCATAATGATACTAAAAATGAGATCAACAAAAATTCCTTATGTCACAAGCTGCTGCAACTTACTTTGAAAATTGGCAATTAAAATTTTAAAAATTAAGCCTTTATCAAACCTTGCCAATAGAAAATGGTATTTCAGAGAAATCAATCATCTGGTTAATAAAGGAAGGCTCTGCTGTACAGAAGAAATGCTAGATAATACTGAGGAGGAATAATGGGATTGGGAAGTCAGCATTCTGAAAACCCTTATGAGATCATTGGTCCAAGCGAGGATGTTCAAATGATATTAAAACCACTGGGCATATGATTGATGGAAATTAGGTATTCATATAATGCCAAAGTAGCACCACACAAATTATTTGCTGATATCAAGGGCAATAATTTTATCATGAAGGAACATCAAAGCTCTTATCTTCATAACTAGGAGCCAAATCCACCTGTGGTGGTATAAGATATTCTGTGCCCCGATGCAATGTGCGGTACTCGACATCCGTTATGACGACTTCTAATTGTAAACAAATGTGTGAATTAGATCCATTAACCCTATAAAACTAACTTGTACTTTATAGGAAATAGAAGGGAGGGAGGATCGAGTTAAATGACACCGTGAGAGACAAATCTGACAAATCCAGAAAGTGGACGTCTTGCAGGAAAGCTGGCCTGGCCAGCTCAGCAAGTCAAGGCCATGAAAACAAAGAAGGAACAGGGATCCAACAACCAGATGCGGTGTGTGGTCCTGAGTTGGGGCTTAGTTTGAACAAACCAACTACACTGAACATTTGGGAGACTGCTGGAGAAATCCGAATAGGGACCGCGTACAACAGAAAATAAAAATGTATGAATATGTAAAGGTGGCAATTGCTAACAGAAAAATAGCACCTGACTACCCAGCATGGGTAGCATGATGACGCTTTGGCTTTAAAAAGCACATATAGATATATATCATATATCACACACACATACACATGTACACAAATAAAGCAATATACTCTAAGATGTTAAAAGTGATCATCTCTGAATGATAGGAATAATGCATTTTTATTTTCTTATTCTTATTTATCTGTATTTTCTAACTTCCTAGGATGTTCCTTTACCGCATTTGAGATCATAACAATTATATTTTAAAATAGAAAATAAAATCCATTCGGGACTTCCATTTTGGCTGGTATGAAAGACTAGATACCCTGGCCAGCTGTCCCATTGACACAACGGAAAATGCTGGATAAAAATAAAAACATCTTTAACTATATTAATGAAATAGCAAAAAAACCAAAAAAAAAAAAAAAAAAAAAGACTTCTCCAAAGCCAAAGAAAACAGGAAGAGAGGGAGCCAGAGAATTAATTTAACTGTGTGTGTTAAAATTCCAAAAGTAGACACTAAAAGAATTTTTAAAAAGAGTGTACATCTTCTGAACTAATACTGAGGGAAAATGGAATGAGGACGGGGAGGAGAAACAAATACAAAGTATATGGTAGATATTAACCCAAATATATGTTCTGACAATATGTGAATGGCTACATTTTCCAGTTTAAAGACAAAGATGATCAAATTGGATTGAAACGTTCAATTGTGTACAGTTTACAAAAAGCTCCTATATAATGAGAGGATACAGGAAGGTTCGAAGGAAAAGGAGAGAAGATAGATCGGGAAAATATTAATAAAAAGAAAGCTTGTGTCATTCTAGGATGCATTTTATAGCTTAGGCAGATTAATACATGCTTAGATAGATAAATGGATGGATAAATGGATGGATGGGTAGATAGATGGTTAGATAGAATGATGCACAGGTAGGTAAATACACACAGACACGGACAGACAGACAGACACACACACACACGCACACACACACACACACACATGAATTTATACATTGGATATGTAAGCCTTAAGGCAAAAAGCATTTCTAAACATGGAATTAAAATAGCTTTAATTTACCAGAAAGATATAATAATTTGAAACTCGTATACAACTCATAAGATAGACTCAAAATAGACAAAACCAAAATGACAGAACTACAGAAGAAAGACTCAAATTAGCAATCATCGTCCCTTTTAGCAACTGATAGACCAAGTGGATATGTAACTAAGGCTGTAACAGATTTGAAAACTATAATCAATAAGATTTATTAAGGTACCTATAAAGAATACCACACCCCAAAAATGGAAATACAAATTCTTCTCAAGCATACACGAAGCACTTACAAACCGACAAAATATTGGGCTGCGAAGCAAATTTGAACATATGTTAAAGGATCTGGACTATATGGACCACTATTCAACTATTAGAAAGCAACAGAGATAAGAAAAAATGTTTTATCTGTATAATCATGGAGTTACAATAAATTTGGTTATAGCAAATTTACAATCCAATACAATAAATTTGGTTATAGCAAAATAATGTGCCTGGCAGAAGGATCCTAACAGACAAATATGAGTGATTTGCCACCGATTGTCCAGTGACAAAATTAATGTCTGCATCTGTGCATAAGGGGTTAATTTGGACTTGACTGGATCTGTTCTGCTTTGGAATGTGGGAAATCATTTGTTCTGAAACAATTCACAGGGTTTTCTGGTTCAGCCCTTGTGCTATTCCTAAGCCAAAATGTTCCTTCCCACAGTCTAGCGAGATAAAGTACTCCGGACAGCTGGATTTTAAAAACACCCTTGTGAGTTGGGTCTTTATTAAGATAGGCAAAAAAAAAAAAAAAAAAAAAAAAAAAATCACTAAATTTAGATTTCTTTTGTATTTTACATCCTCAGGATCGAGCTTTAAGTACTAGCACCAGAAAACACAGTCGGGCACGTGGACATTGCACGTCTACACCATGCTAACGGGGGAATTTCGCCAAACTACAATGGAACTTATTGATAAAAGCTGAGGAACTGCTCTGCGGTAATTTTACGTTTGATAAGGTATGAAGTTCTCTCTGCCTTTTGGGGGGAGATGTTCTAGGGCCCAGGAAAGGCGAGTGTGAACGTAACTGGCAGGCATGAGAGGGCTCCACCACGCCGTCTGAGTGCGGAAGTGATCTCGGGGTCCTGTGCGTCGTCACCCTGGACACGGTGCGGGTTTTAGGTCTGTCTCTGTTGATTTATCCAAGACTGTAGGGCGAACAGTGAACTCAGAGACCTCGCTTGCCTACAGCAGTTTCATCTCCTGGTGAAAACGGAGATCAGAATCCCAGGCAATTGTTAAAAGACTTTATGGGAGAACATTGAAGAAAAGGAAGATGAGCATCAGAGAAGGGGCGATGAGGTGACGGCAAAGGGAATGGAAAGGGACAGTGAATTTCGAAGTGATTTCGAGTGCAGCTGTACCCGTGCGGCTCGTTGCTAGAACTAGACTGCAAGTTACTGGGTGGATAATTAAGGCTGGAAAGTCTGTTTGCTTCTGGCCTTATCTGAGCTACTTAGCTCATGAGCAAAAGCAGGGGAGGAGTTAGTCTTGAGGCAGTGCTTTCCAACGCAGTACACCGAGGATAATTATTCTTTCTCGGCACGCGGCGGGAGGCTGCTGGCCACCTGGACCAGCCCGGTCCTGAGGAGATCAGTGTCCAGGCCACACAGTGAGAAGCTTGACCATGGGGCCCCAACGTACAGCTGTTTCAAAAGCGTCTCAAACTCGACATCCAAAGCTCGTTTCTTCATCTTCCTGCCGAAACCTGCTTTTTCCCACTGATTTCCCATCTCGGCAAGTGGCTACTCCGTTCTCCCAGCTAATCGACTTGGAAGTCTTAGACTGAACCTCGATTCGTCTTATGTCCTCACATCCTGTTATGGGGTGAACTGTGGCCTCAGTACTGATATCTTCAAACTCAGAATGAGTGGATGTAGGAGAAGACTTGTGCCATGAAGAAGGCCGGGCAACGGTGTCAGGGTGGGGAGGAGTGTGTGGCTTTGCATGGAACGGTCAGGGAAGGGCCCATGGGAAGAGGGGCCTTGAAGGAGATGAGGGAGGCAGCCATGTAGGTATCTGGGGAAAGAATGTTCAAGGAAGAGGGAGCAACAGGTGCCAAAACTCTGAGTGGAGCGCACACAGGGGACAGGGGACAGCCAAGGAAGACAAAGGAGTGAGCGATGAGAGTGAAAGCCTGTGAGCTTTACGCAATATCGGGGAGCCAGATCATGGAGGCCTTGCCGGCCATTGGATGGCCTTTGGCCTTTGCTTTGGGTGAGATGGGACATCAATGGAGGATGAGCAGAAACGATGACATGATTTTGCTTGTTTTTTAAAGGGATGACTTGGACTGCTCTGCTGAGAGTGGGTTTGGGGGAAGAGGAATGGAATGGTGGGAGCAGGGAGACCAGTTAGGAGGCTGCTGACTAATCCAGGGGGGTGGCGGGGAGATGGGAGGCCCATGCAACCTGATAGCCAGGGAAAGCCATGCCTTGGGGGCAGCAGTCAGACTCTGCCTGGTGGTGCCCAGGGGGTTTGCTGTTGGATAGAATGAGGCACGTGTATTGGTTTGCTGGGGTGGCCGCAGTAAAGTACCACAGACTGGGTATCTTAATGTATTGTCTCACAGTTCTGGAGGCTAAAAGTGCAAAGTCAAGTGCTGGCGGGGTTAGTTCCTTCTGAGGGCTGTGAGACAGCATTGTTCCATGCCTCTCTGTTGGCGTCTCACGTGCTGACAATCGTGGGTGCCTCTGCCTTCATCTTCACCTGGCCCTCTCCCTGCACACCCGTCTGTGTCCAAGTTTCTCCCAAGTATAAGCATGTCAGTCTTATCAGATTTGGAGCCCACCCCACCCCAGCATGACTTCGTGTGAATTGAACCAATGACATCTGCTGTGACCCAATCCCTAAGTAAGATCACATTCTGAGTGGGGTTAGTAATTCAACATACGTTTTTTGGAGAGAGACAATTCAGTCCATAACAAGATGAGAGGAAATGAGATAAATCAAGGTTCAGTCTGACTTCCAGGTCGATAAGCTGGGAGAATGGAGTCGCCACTTACTGAGATGGGAAATCAGTGGGAAAAGTAGATTTCGGCAGAAAGATGAGGAAATGGGCTTTGGATGCTGAATTTCAGACGCCTTTGAAACAGCTGTACATTTGGGGCCCTATGGTCAAGCTTCCCACGTGTGGCCTCGATATTAATCTCCTCAATATCAGAATGAGTTTGCTGGGTCACTCCCCACACTGGGTATTGACAGTTAAGAAGAAAGGAGAATTTTATCTGCTTTGTTCACTGCCACATTCACAGCACTTTGCAGGGGCTGAGCATGGCAGTCCCTCAATTAATATGTACCGAACGGTTGAAGGAGTGAACGTGTCTCAACACACATGACCTCCTGCTCAGACCCAAAGGAACAAACCCCCATCAGTGCCACGATGCCAGCGCAGAGCCTGACCCTGGTGGTGGGGACCGCCTGAGAGGCGTGGTGCCAGATCTTAATACAGGAAAGAGAGCTGTTGCCTTGACCATCCTAATCCACTCAAAGGCCAAGAAAGAGTGGTTTTAAGGGGAAACACTGAAGAGTTTGACGAGGCAGCCAAATAAGAAGAAAGGGGAAAAGGGAATCACCCATGAAAACATCAGTGACAGAGAAAGAGAAAAATAATGAGATCAGAGAACAAAAACCTGTGTGTAAAAGAACAGGTTTGACTACTGTGGGGCTCACAGAGATCAAGCTCGTACAATATATTTTGGACCTAGCATTAAAGAAAAAAAAAGTTATGGCGATATTGATATATCTTCCAAAGGAAGTATGATTTTTTTTATCATTTATATTATTATTTATTACATTGGGGAAGACAGAGTGAACAAGAGAACTTGCAATATACATGATTAGGCAGTTCAAAAAAGAAAGAGTAAAAAACCGATGAGCATATGAAAAAATATGTTTAACCTCACAAGTCATCAGAGAAACACACTTTAGAATAATAACAAAACAATTTGCCCATATGCTGGGTAAGATTATCTAAATGATAATATCCAATGAATTTCATAACAAGTATGGTAGGAATGTAAAATTGGCATAAACTTTCTAAAGTTGGTATTATATATCCAAAGGTTTTTAAAATTCCTATTTTATTACTCAATGACAGCACTTACAATTTACTCCAATTCTTCCACAAGCGTTCTGTACATAAAAGATAATTGCTCCTGATAAGTGCCAGAGCTGGGATTAGAACTCGGGTCTCTCAGCTCCGGAGATCAGAGACCTATCAGGTTCTCAACCTCTCGCAAGAAAGAAAGTGGGTCCACAGAACTAGAAATAGAGACTTCAGATGTGGAACTTTCAGTCTATGGGCAAACGAGATGAAAAATCTTTTCTCTGTAAATAGTGAAAATGATGCTTTTACTGCAGAACACCTGAACCCAGATAATTCCCAGCCAGGTGAGGCAGTACACTGAGCATTTAAAAACCCAAGCACAAATGACTTCCAACTGTAGGAACATATTACTGATTCTCATCACAATGATGTACTTAGGAAGGTTATCTTAACAAGAATTTCCTGACACTCACATGAATAAATGCATGTAGACATCTGAATAGATTTGAGGATGCTCACTCTAGAACTCTTTTCTAAAAAGAGCTTTAACTTGAGACACGAAACACCAATTACTTTGCAATCTCAAGCTTAAGCAATTTAGCATTATTTTGAAAACCCTTGTCAGGAAAGCAAACAAAAAAACAAGCAAGGGTTTGCAGCATCTCAGCCCCCTCTTCCAGTCGACCCGCTGCTATGAGATTTTACAAGGTGAGTTGCAAACGTGGACAAGACAACTCCAATGCTAGCTGTAGTCTTTCGAAGTCGAGAGCCAGGCAAGTGGCAATGCTAATCAAGCAAGTGACAGCATTAATCTCCTTTGGCTCAGCTCAAAATAAGATGTGCCACAGGTGACCCCGAGTCCTTCCCTCCCCTTCTCAAGCCATTAGCTGAACATCATATTTCTTTCTGCCAACACCGGTGCCACCAGCAGCACAATTCAAATAGGGGAGGAAGAACACACATGATGAGAACAGCTTATTAACTCTGTCTGAGAATGTCTGTGCTCACCTACGGCTGGTTCTAAGGTATTCTCTTAATTTGCCAAAAGTAAGGAGGAGATAGCCTGCAACCAGTTATCCTACAGATGTTAGAGGAGGCTGAACAGTTAAAAACATTAGGATTTAAATTTAAATTGTGTATTACGATGACCAAAGAGAGGCTTATGCCAAGGGATTTAAATATAAATGAGTTGTCTGAAAAACATAGGTGTCGCTATTCTTTTGCAGTATCTCAACCATGACAGGGTGCCACAAATGAACTAGAACTGAAGTATGACAAGGTATCATATCCTTTGAAACCTGGACAAGCTCTGCCCTGATGGAATGGTTTAAAGAACAAACCAGATATGAATGTAAAAATAATTCTCCATAAACAAGGCTTCTATATAGAACCCAGCAAACCCAAGTCTAAGGTCTGTCATCATCCATAAAAATGGAGAAATGCCACTCAACTCTAATTTCCATTCCTTAAAGTTCCAAATGCCCTGGCTTCCAGTCAAGATGGCAGAAGAGGTAAACGCTACATGACCACATCAAAATTACAACCAAACTACAAAACAACCGTCATTGAGAATTGCCCGATGTCTAGCTGAACAGAAGTCCCATAACTGAGGACATACAGAAGAAGCCATGTGGAGACTGGTAGGAGGGGCAAAGACAAAACGGGATGGTCCCACACCCATGTGTGGCAGTTAAAAATCGGGAGGCTTATCTCCACTGGGTAGTTGCCCCTTAGAAGTGAGGGGTCCCAGCCACACACCAGGCTCCCCAGCCAGTGTTTTAGTGCCAAGAAGAGACGTTCCACAACTTCTGGCTCTGAAAATCAGCAGAGATTGGGACTGAGTGAGACAGAGTGGCCAGAGTCCTGCCCTTCCTCTTAAAAGGCCCGCATACAACTAACTCGTTCTGAATTCCAGTGCTGAGACAGCAACTTGAGAGGCACCAGGGATAAACAGGGATAAACTGAGTGGTCTGGCTTCAGGGCAAGGGCCGGAGGGACAGCTTTCTCTCAGACAGAAGTGCTAGCAGAATCCATTGTTTCTTTGTTAAACTTTCCCCTCACCCAGTCTGCATGCACAGGTGGGCCCTATATCTGAATCTCCATCAACCTCGCTAACACCTTCCACCCAGCCCTGGTGATTACCTGAGCCCCTACCCCACCCAACTTGTGGGCCCACCCAAGCCATTTCCAGTGGCTTTTCCATACAAATGGCTTATCTCGGCTCATGCTGCAGACTTTCCTAAAATCTCTCAAAGGTTAGCAAACCCCAAACAAGCAGCACTTGGCCTCGGTGTGCCCAATACCTCTTGCCGAGCAGCCCAAAGCCCAGCACTAGCAGCAGCCAGCCTCAGTTCACAGCTTAGCCTCTCCCGGGCACCGCCAAACCCAGCACAAGTGGCAACCATCTGCAGATCACTTTGTAGAACATACCGAGTGCCAACAGGCCTCAGACCAACACACCTGGTAACCAGCCTCAGAACACACCAGAGTACCACCCAACCACCTCCACAAATAACACACCCAAAGGACAGACTGGGCAGGTACCAGAACCCCACCAAAGTGAACCTGCTCCATAGAGTCAGCCCCCGCACAACAGCTCCTCCACTATAGTCATGGCCAGTCCTGAGGGTCAATCCCTACCATTAATGTGCCAAGAGCAACCAAGGCTCAACTACAACAGGAGTGCACACACAACCCATACAAGGGACACATCTGGAGCACCACTGGGCCCCACAGGACACCTACTACATAAAGCTACTCAACCAAGACTGAGAGACATATCAGCTCAACCTAATATTTAGAAACAAAAACAAAGAGTCAGCCAAAATGAGACAAAGAAATGTGCTCCAAATGAAATAACTTAATAAAGTTCCAGAAAAAAAGAACTAAATAAAATGGAGTAAGTCAGACAGAGAAAGACAAATACTATATGATTTCACTTTTATGTGAAATCTAGAGAACAAAATAAATGAACGAACAAAACAGAAACAAACTCATACAAATAGAGAACATTTTGATGGTCACCAGATGGGAAGGCGGTTAGAGGGTTGGGTAAAAAAGAGGACGAGATTAAAAAGTACAAATTGATAGTTACAAAACAGTCGTGGAGATGTACAGTATAGCCTAAGGAATTGAGTCAATAATATTATAATAACTATGTCTAGTGTCGGATGGGTATTAGATGGGGTAATAATCACTTTGTAAGTTACATAAATGTCTAATCACGATGTTGTATATCTAAAACTAATATAATATTGTATCTCGACTATAATCAAAATATTGAAATTATTTTAAAAAATAAATTTAAAAAATAGGGGCAGGGAGAAGGTGGTAGAAAATGGCATTTTGAATATTAACTGTTTCATTTGAGGTTTGACTTATGATATAAACCCCTTCATTTTATCCAGTTTTCTAGATCCACATACAGTTTTTGTTCTCCTTGGTAACATCTACTTATTTATCTAATAAACGCTTTGTGTAAATGGAAAAAAAAAATTGTTCCCAATGCCCCTTAATTTACAATAAAAGGCTGGCAATCTCCCTTTTAAAAGTTCTTTACTATTTCATGCATATGCCCATGTGCGCTTCTGTCCTGTTTGTAAGAATCCAGAATTCTCTCCCTGTCTCGTTTCCTTTGATGACCTTACAGAGAATGGGAACGATGGCACAGAAGGACATTAGCTTTCCTTCCTTCGCCAGCTTCCAGCTCTTGTCAAGCACAGAGCCTGAATCTTCACTGCTTATATCCTGCAACTGAAACACATCCTTACTTCTCTTCTTCCTGGAGCACGCGTTCTTCGGGATGGCACAGTGCCCACCCCTTGTGAGTTGCAGATTCTAGCAGAAGTCTCTCGATCTATTTATCTCCTTTGGAGAAAAAAAGTTAGGCAGGAAATTACCTTGAAAGTACTCTCCCGCTCTTCTCCACTGTGAATAAATCCATCAGGCCGGCGAACACCTGGCTCAAAGACAGCCAATCAGCAGGCTGGCAAGTGACCTGAGACAGGGGACTTGTCAGTGACAGAGGACTTGGGAAGCATGTATGGTTCGGAAAAGGATAGGAAGATGCAATTTACAGTTGGAAATGTGTGGCTCAAAAAGTAACACCTGCTGTTTTTATAATACTCACTACAGAATGTAATGTTTGACAAGATTTTCTGGGCCCGTGAAGATGCACGGGAGCTATCAGGAGAGATTTCGAAGGTCGAATACTGAATAACCCCCCAGAGAGAGTGACAAGGGCCTAATGAGCAGAAGAGAGAGGGAAGGAGGAAGAGCATGCGTACTGTCAGGGTTCAGGTTGCCTTTCCTAGACCCGTGTGTGCGCATCCTGCAAGAAAACTCTAAATATTTAAAGTGACATGGGTAGGTTGCTCTTCCTAAAACCAAAGGGCCTGAGGAGAATATTAATTTTTATTTTTTTATTTTTCAATTACAGTTAACGTTCAATATTATTTTATATTAGTTTTAGGTGTATGGCGTAGCGGTTAGACATTTATGTAATTAACGAAGTAATCCTCCTGATTAGCCTAGTACCCATCTGACACTCTACATAATTATTACAATATCATTGACTACATTTTCTATGTCGTATTTTACATTCCCGTGACTATTTTGCAACTGTCAATTTGTACTTCTTAATCCCTCCTTCACCCAGCCCTCCCAAGCCCCTTCCCATCTGGCAAGCCTTAGTTTGTTTTCTGTATCTGTGAGTCTGTTTCTGTTTTGTTTATTCATTTATGTCGAGAACACTAATTAAGCGGCATTTAAATTAATACCTAAGAGTAAAAGGGGTGTTGAAATTCATTTAAGACTGAACTGTCATTCCAAAATTATCTGTATATTAGTAACTAAGCTACTTTCCCTTAAAGAGAATCCATTTCTAAGAACGATAATTACACTTTAAACTGATATATATTCCTTTAACATTATGAATTCCACGGACAGGACAAATTTTACTGTTAAAGAGTAACCAGCATATGTACTGTGTGTGAACTTGTGTGTGTCATATTTTGCTGAAGATGTGTCGACAATGGTGTGATGATCAAAGCTCGGATAATAGGCTCGACTGTATTTGAATAGTTAATTGACATAACTAGTGCTAACGGTTGCTTTTGAGAGACCGAACATATAGACAGACAATGTCCTGACCACATAGAAAGGCAGAACTCTGACCCACAGCCTGCAGCCACCAGCCCAGGACCCTCACCCACTCTCTCCGTGACCAGCCCAGTCAGCCGGCCTGCTCTCCGCAAGTCGGACGTGTGGGAAGGCAGAGCACCGCCCCTAGTGGCAGTGCAGGAAGCTAAGCAAAAACCTCTGTAACTGGCCCCAAAAGGACAGGACTTGAGTAATAACTGGCAGCTTCCCTGATTCTTCCCCCACTTCCAACTTAAGACCAACCTGAGAAAGCCAAATGGGCTCCCCTAACCAGTCACCCAGGCCCCCCGACTTCTAGTTGACCCTTCCAGTTTCCCCAGGCCAACAGCCGCTAGTCAGGCACCCCTGAAATCATCTCTTTTTTCACTTGAAAGCTTTCCTATGACAATGGCCACCGCAAGTAAAGAGAAAATAGCCTGTGCTTGTTTCCATTTGGATTGTTTTCATCTATTTCCACACTCTTATGGACATTTCTAAAAAAGAATTCTTACAAAAATAAGCAAGAGAGTAGAGCAAGGCAGGTGTAGGTGAGGTGACGTGCCGCTGGACTACCTAGTCATAGGAGTCTAGTGTCGAGGCTCTTTTCTGTCACTTTGTCTGGAGACCGCCTTGGGTCCGAATACATCCTGCACCTGGACGCTTTATGAGTCAGTTTGGAAAGCACTATTTCCACGGTAGATCTTACGATCGAAACAAGAGTACTTTTCCAACACGCTTCCAAACGACACAAGGAAAATTTTATAAAAGAAAGCCAGGCACGCGTCCTGCCAATATTCTGTGGGACCCGGTTCTGCCAAGAAGCCTGCTTGTCACGACAGGCCTCAACCCTGTCTGCAATCATTACCTGAGAAGCAGAAAGGTGGCATTTTAAATTTTAGTGACACATTAATGAACAAGGTAATACTCTTGACAGACACAGCGAAGATTCATCATGCGAAGCCGAGAAAGCCCTCAGATCAAAACACGAGCCATGTAAGTGGCCTTGGCAGGCGGGCCCTTCGGGTGCCCGTGGCCCCTCCAGACACCTCGCCGGCACTGACATATTTACTGTTTTTATTGTCCCTAGCAGACACTTGGCAGACGTCTCGTCTCAGAAGATTCAAGCTTTCGTCTTGGAGTCGAGAGTTAATAGGATCCCTTAATTGCACTATCAGTTAGTGCGAGGTCACCTTTTCAAAAGCAATGTCTTCTTCAGGCTCCGTCACCAACCTTCTCGTTTGGGATGGTATAATCTCACAGTTCAATAGTTCGAAATACAGAGCTAGAACAGAGCAAAGTAGATTTCCCATGCAGTGGGCTACTTAGAGTTGTGGACGTGTCCCCAGACACTCTCTGTGGCATCTTTGGCTGGTCACCAGAGCTGATGAGAGGAGAGGTGGGTGCCGGATCCCCTGGGTGTCTCTCCTGAGGCCCCCGCAGGCTCCTTGTGGTGGCCGGGTCTCGCGGACGGCTGAGCACCAACTAAGCTCAGAGTCGCTCTTAGGGGTTGAACTGAGTTTCTCAAAAATTTATAAGTTGAGGTCCCAATGCCTCAGAATGTGATCTTATTTGTGTTATTGCAGATGTAAATAGTCAAGAAGAGATCCTTAGAGTGGGCCCTAATCCAACACGACTGGTACCCGTATAAAATAGGGGGACTTGGACACAGAGATGTGCGCACACGGAGAGCACCACGTGAAGAGGAGGGCAGACAGGCAGAGGACGACAAATACTTCATGGTATCACTTATGTGTTGAATCCAAAAAAAAAGTCAAACTCATAGAAACAGAGAATAGAAATGTGGTTTCTAGAGGCTGGGCCTGAGGGTGGGGCCTGGAGCCAGGGAGAGGCTGGTTAAAGGGCACACACCTTCAGTTATAAGACCAATAAGACCTGAGGATCTAACGTATAACGCGGTGGCCATACTTGGTAATACTGTATACTTGAAATTTGCCAAGAAGTTAAACATCCTCATAAAAAAATAAATTTTAAAAAAAAGGTAAACATGGAGATGACAGATGTGTCAATTAACTCACTGGGAGAAATTCTCTCGCAGTGTATACGTATATCAGATCAACACATTGTACACTTTAATTATTTTACAATTTTGCCAATTAATACGCCAATAAAACTGCAAAAAAAAAATACACAGTTGAAAATTAAAAAATAAAAAACTAAGGCGGAGGATGGGGTGAGGGTTCTACAAGCTGAGGACACCAAAGATTTCAAGCAAAGCACCAGAAGTTTGGACGGGGCGGGGGGAAGCGGGGGTTGGGGTGCGGAGCGTGGAACAGGGTCTCCCTCACAGCCTCAGATCCAGGCTCTGGCGACACCTGGATCTCAGCCTTCTGGTCTCCAGAACTGTGAGACGACACATTTCTGTTGTTAGAGCCCCTGATTTGTGGTACTTTGTTACGGCAGCTCAGAAACAAATAGTCACCCTTTCTCATTCCTGCAAATAATAACCAACCCTTGACCTGGTATGAAAACTGGTATACTTCATAAATTTCCAGCACCTTCTTCTTTGGTGTAGTCTGTCAACCCCCAAGCTCTTCTTATATTCTGAAATTGCTGATTTCATATTCTAAAACAGCTAAGATACTATAGTCACTGGAATGTCAAAAAAAGAAACAAACGATCTTGGACTATGACATTTTCTTGAGTTCAGGTCGTAGGTTCGTAAAGCACTGTGATTAAGAAATCAAAAGGAAGAAATGCAGAGAACAAGGAAATGAGGGAAACGTAAGGCAACTCCAAACGCGCTCATCCTCATTACCGTGAAAAATTTGAGTACCGTCCGTTGATGGTTGTCCTAAAATGCAAGATGGCGGCTCTCACAGTGGGTCCCAGCGAATTCTCAGGCCCCAGGGCCCAGCTCCTGGGTCGGAAGAAGCTCTCCAGGTGCTTCTGAAGCCCACTAAAATGTGGGACCCCTCGCACACTCGAAGCTGGAGGCAAGTTGGTCCCACCCGACTGCAAATTGCCTTTGAGGGAGACTCCCCACAGTGCTGTGCTGGGAAAGGGTCTGAAGCCAACCCCGAGCTCAGGCTTTGAAGTGAGGCATCTCTCGGGCAAGAAAGAGCAGGGGGCGCAGCTGCCTGGGCGCCTAAGGGCCCTCCCGTGAGTTCATAAGCCGTCATCACCATATCTTTCTTCATATCCGTGATTCAAATAGTAAACACCCTGAATTTCTGAGGTGACTTGGACCCTATATAGATTGATGAAAAGGAGGAACCAAAAGGAGGACTAAAATGCTTGCTTTCGGTTCAAAATAAAATAAGTCCTTGACAGCACTGCTCTTTCTGCTGCTAAATATTTTCCGTTTCTCCCCATACCTTGCTGCTTTCAGGGCGGCAATGGGATAAAGGAAGTGGAATTGTACTTCACCTAACTCAGGGAAACAAGCGATATACAAACTCTAGACTTAGAAGATAATTGAATATGAAAATTATTCTTTACACTGCATTTACGTGATAAAAGATTCTCTTCATTTTTAAAAGGATTGACTAAAGCATCCTTGAGAAGATAGTGTTCCTCTGAGGAATTTCCTATCTGATTTATTTTAAAAGTCACCTGTGGCTCCCCGTTGCCTGTAAGCCTGAACTCCTGAGCATCTTCCCTCTCTGCACAGGACCAGCTCCTCCTGGGCCCAGACAGAGCCACTCACCCTGCTACTCTCCCGCAAAGTGCTCTCCTTAGCCCTACCTCCTCTCCTGTTGCCATGGATACCTTGCCTCCTCCACACTCAGGTAACATCCTCCCTTCCTTTGGACCCCTCCTCTGGCCCCTTGGCGCCCTGCAGCCTTCCCTGTCCAACCCAGATGTGGGCGCCTCTTCCCTGAAATTCCAGGGCCTTCCGGAGTCTCCCCTCGCTTGCCCTAAAGCCGCATACTTTGCCTGTGGTTCTGGCATGTTCCATCCTTCCCCAGACGCTCCCCGAGGGAAGCCGTTTCCATCGTGTCTCTCACAGCAGCACGACAGTATTCACGAGAGTCGCTGCAAGAACAGACCGCTTGCTGGGAGACTGTGGCAAGCCGGCCCCTCTCCTGCGGCCTTGGGAGCAGCACATGCACACCACAGGCTCCAGTCAGAATGGCTGAGTTTTTTACCTGGTGGCGGTCACTGCCGGCCTCAGGGAAGCACTGAGAGTGATCTGACTTCCAGATAATCCATAGGGACAGCTGGGGAGACCGTGCGACATGCACAGACCGGAAAAAGAGCAAGTCCGATTTTGTCACTCGGCGGCCCCTAAGGAAGCGTGTGGCCTGGGGCCCTGCGTCGCTGACTTATGCTCTGGCCGTAGGATCTCTGTTGTCCATTCTTAAGAGTGATTCACTTGAGGATCAGTTAAAACGGCTTAGCGCATCAGCGGTCTCCGCATAATCCAAACAGTATTTTTAATCCTCTGCCCCGTCCCCCAAAGATATTCCTCTTTATATCTGCTAGAACAAATGACAGGAGGCATCTTGATCTTATTTATGGCTCTAAATAAATTGGAATGAGCATCAGCCAAACATATTAATTTTATTTCCTAAGAAATATACCCCCAGAAAATGTCAAGGAAATGATCTTTGAAAAATGCACATCCAAATGCAATATAAAATATTTAAGGGAATGACGGTGCTCTTGCTTTCCATTTTCTGTTAGATTATTCTACAGGCCTTTGTAAAAGGCAAGTCAGCGATTTCCAAGGAGGAAAATGGCCACGAATTAAGAAAAACCTTCCAAGCCCTGGGGTTCTCCTGGATTTCCCTTTTACTCTTAGAGTTTGCCCTTGAATGAACGACCTCGAACGACTTAGATATTCAAATATCAATGAACAGTGCTTAACAAAGAAAAACTCAAAGATGGTGAGAACCAAGCCAGACGCCAACAACTTGGAAATTCACAGCTGCGCTGCGGCTTCCTCATCAGGTGCTTCTTTAGGCCACGTACAGCCAGTTCCTCCCACTCACTCGCCTCCCCCCAAACCCTCCACAACTTGAAGGATATTTCCCACGTTAGCTGGCGGTGCCAGACCAGCAAATCATGTGGTCGGGAAAAGAACTCCAGCACAGAAGATAATTCTTTAACTCTCACCACCGATCCATTCGGTCGAGTTGGCTGGGAATGGAACACACACAGATACTCAGTTACCCTCCAGCAACCGTGTGGGGCGGGGGCCACCGCGTCCCCATTCCATGACGAAGAAACAGAACCACAGAGAAGTCACAGAACTCGCTCGACAGTCATACGGCCAGGAAGTAGCTGAGCGGGAGCTGGAGCCCACTGGCCCCAGAGCCTGGGCGCTCAGCCACGGGGCCACCCCGCCTGACCAGCATGAGCATGAGCACGTCACGCATGCCATGCTGGGTCGAGGCTCATAAATGTGAGTCGAAGGAACATTTGCGATGAACTGAAGCTCATCGGATTCATCGGTAAATTGCACTGGTGTAAGTAGCTGTCATGCCGGGAAGAAAGGCGAGGCCCATGAATGGCGAGGGCTTCTCCAGGGTCTCTAGGAGGGACCCAGGGAGGAGAGAGCCCCTGGGGACACTCCGAGGGCAAGTCCTGTAGTCCTGGCAGGCCGGGGAGGCCTGTGCAGCAGACCTGAAGGAAGCTCCCAGTGCCCGGGACAGTGCCCTGCCCACAGCTCCTGGACGACCATCTGGGGCTGGGGCCCACCTGGGGGACAGCTGTGGACCACGGTTTGGGGAAGCTGTGAGATGACCTCAGTCCAACCCTCATCCTCCCACCTGGACAGACCCACTCTAGATACCTGTGGAATGAGGCTCCTGTGTTAAGACATTCTGCACTGACCTCTTCTCCTTGGGTCTGGGAGTGTCTAATGATGCCCTGCTGCCACCACAGTGAGAACACCCTCAGCCAGCTCTTGGGGGCTGCCATGCTGGACACAGCTCTCACTGGCTGGGCTGCCATTTGCTCTGTCCAGCGCGGCGGGCAGCAGAGATGTTCTGAGCTCAGGCGCGGGGGTCGATAGCTCTGCACGTACGAGTTATAGACCTCGGGACAATTTAGAACTTCCTGGAGCCTCAGTTTCCTGATCTGAAAGATGAGACTAATAAGACAACTCCACCGGGTTATCACGAGGAGTAAACAGATAAGGGACACGAGGTACAAAGGGCGGTGCCCGCACCCACGCACGTCAGCTGCAGCTCTCACTCTCGGCGTCACCAACAGTGGCAAAGGGAGCTGGCGGCGCAGGTCCCGCTTACCCTGCGTCACGTGGTGTCCGTCACCAAGTCTCCAGATAGCCCGTGTGACGTGAAGCGCGCTGCCAGCAGCCCTGTCGGAAAGCACAGACGGAGGTGGCTGCTGTGCTCCAGGGGGGAAGCCCAGACCCCAGGGAGGTGGCTGCACGCACGGCTGTCGTCATCAAGCGTGACTCGTGGAATATCAGAAACAGTTCTCACAAGCGCCTCAGGGACCTGTTAATCGCCATGTCATTTATATACACTCAAGACATATAAATGAGCTACAATATTTAAGAAACCATCCACGCCCTTGCAGGAGAGGGCGCAGCAATCCAGTGATGCCTGGACCCTCTCCCCAGGGGTTGAGTACAGGGATGGGGGAATGTGTAACAACGGCCTGGAAGCAGCCTTTGCTGTCTGCCCGACACCGGCAAGCAGGGTGACTGGCATTTGCTTTGAGAGTCTCGGGGTTTGCCTCGAGGCTCTTTCTGCCAAGGTAGCAGACAAAACACTTAAGGGGATTTATGGGACAGGGAGCTGGGACTTCATTAATCTCACAGAATGGGCTGATGGGCCCTTCTGCGGCCTGCTGACGAATTAATGTGTCTTTAGTAAACATCCTATGTGTGGCCAAAGCTGGCTTGAGAGTTGCTGTCACAAGAACCAAAGAGTAATAAGTCAAGGGACGAGCTGGCCCTTACCTGCCTCAAACTTTAGCTGCTACTTAAATCGGCCAAAAAAGAACCCAAAAGGCGTGTGCGACGGAATCAGCCTACACCCATTTACCACAGAAACCTCTGCGCCCAGCCGGCGCCGACGCACTTCACGGGGATGAATACAGGCACATGTCCTCAGCTCCAGAGGAGCCACTCAAGCCAAGGACAGCTGTGGCCACCGATGGGGTCATTAGGGGAAACCCGCTGAAGCCCGGAGATCACATTCAAGGTCATACCATGAGCAGATGGACTGTCAGCAAGGACACGCTTCTCCCTGGTCGTCCTTCTGCGCTGAGCAGCCGACCCCAAATACGAAGCTGTTTTCCTCTGCCCCAGGCGAGCCCATCCCAAAACCCCCATTAGAGGCGAATGGCAGTCTCTGAATTCCGGGTCCCTCCCTGGGGAGGAGAAGCGCGGGTGGTGATACGGTCCTGCTCTTTCAGGAGGCTCCGCGGTTTCCTGCACTTTCAGGAGGCTCCCGAAGCCAAGTCCCCGGGGCGGCCGCTCGTGATGAAGGACCCGCCCTGGGCTCCACTCGCCTGCGTTCATTATACAGGGAAAAGTGTATGTAAACATAGCATATCAGGAGAAAGGAAAATGGCACATGTCACCAAACGAGGGTTCCCCCAGTGTGCGGCCACCAAAGAACGCTGGCCTGAGCAACACTGGCCACTGCCTGCCGGAAGCCTAAGGTGCTTACAGGGCACATGAACCGCCTTTCTGCTCAGAGTCTCTCAAGCGCCCAGCACTGCCCCGGGGGGGACACAGGTGAGGACGTCACAGTCACGCACGCAGAGTTCCCAATCCCAAACCCTGAGCCGCGGCCGACCGTGCATGTCAGCCTCTCTCTCCCCGGGAAAATGCACTTCCCTGGAAAATATCCTGGAAACTGAAGAGCTCCGTCAGGGCCGCGTGACGCCCGACGTCACACAAGAAAACGCGGACCCTCTGGGGTGGCCAGCGTCACAGAGTTTTCCCTGCTCGCGGAGTCCGGTGCGGGTCGGGGTGCTCCTCGGTCTCGCAGCTGCATGTGCCATCCAGGACGTGTCCAGCAAGGTGGCCACAGCCAGGGGAGAGGACAACGGGGTCGCGTGGGATGGTGTCACTGACTTTGCCCACACCTCTTCCCATCCCCAAGGCCCGACTGCCTGCAGGGCAGCCTGGGTGAGTGGGGAGCACTCGTGAGCAGCTCTGGATGCGATGTGGGCAGGGCCCATCACGAAGCCCAGGCCTCCAGCCCTCCTCCCCGCTCCCCGCCCCCACTCACACACCTGAACCCCCACGGAGATTCCATCTTTGTAGGGTTGCAGATGTTTTGGAATTTGTGACACTCCTTCTCAATATATGTGTCACCTGGAAGGGATGAAACATGATTCTATCATTAATATCGTTTCAAGGTCCTGCAAGAAGCAATTATAAAAATTTAGAAATCGTTCCTGGCCACGGTTGAGGTCCAGGAGGCACAGGTATAACGAACGCCAAGAAGAGGCAGGATGAGAACAGAAAATGAATACGAGCCCACATCGAGGTCAGGATGGAGAATGAGCTGCTAGACCCGGGCGGGGACAGACGGCAAGAGGCCGAGTGAGTGCGAGGCCAGCGGAGTTGGTGAAGAAGCAGGAAGGGGCTGGAGGCACAGAGAAGATGGCCCTGAAGCATCGCTGCTGAAGACCCGACGTGGAGGGGCCTTCCTCATGTCCCGAGCTGGAAATCCAGCGGCCCCGATTATGTGAGGTCGGCTCCAACTCCTCCCTCCAGCTCACTGGGCTCTGCCAGCCAGACTGCTCCTGTGCCTGCTCACCTCCCTGCCTGGACTGGCCTCCGTGAGTCTGGCCCTTTGTTTGCCCAAAAGGAAAGACGGAATCTCCCAGAACCCTTCCTCTTAGCTGACTCCTGGGTTCCCAGGGCTGTCCCGGTCCCCAGTCCTGGTGTCCTCCCTGACCTGACATGACAGTGAGACTTATCTTTCTCTACATAATTGCCTCGAGCATGGTTCTTAAACTTGACCTTTCAAAAGAGTTCCTTTCCTCAATCTGAGATCCCGTGTTTTTCTTAAACCTCTTCAGGAAAGTGGTCCGCTTCCTGTTCTGCCTGCTTTACTATAGATATTGAATAAAGCCTTGATTCTCAGCAGGAGAACATTTATCCCAACAGGTCACTTTCTGAAAAAGGTTAAAGCGATTGAAAGAAGCCTTTTCCTTGATATCAAAGCCATAGACTTAGATGATTTTTTAGGCCAAAAAAAAAAAAACTAATTTATTAAAAAAAAAAAAGGCATTTCCTAAAAAGAAAAATGCCTGCTGCTTTTTCTTGGCCCAGAAAATTATTGGTTCACAAGGTGAATCTCTCCATGAATAAACTCAGTATGGATGGGGAAATAAATCATTTGACTGTCTACATTTTTTTCTTTGTGATAGTCATCTTGTTGAAAAAGGCCATTATTTTTTGTGCTAATGGAAGTGTCTTGCTAGATAAGACTTATATGTTACTCAAAATGTATAGAAAGCTTCATCTTTTTCAGTGTATTTTATTCTCTTTAGCTAATAATTTTTTGCAGCCATGCTACAAATTAGGTTACAGGTATAAATATCTGCACCTAGAGGTGTGACCATTGAGAAACCTTACTTGAGGTCATCTTCAAATGCCCTTGACATCATCTTAGACTTTCACTCCTTCATACATTGTACCAAGTGAGTCGATGACCTGCCATCCTTCTAGGGATGGGCCAATCCTTAACAACACATGCCCC
The DNA here is from genome assembly GCF_902729225.1 of Pteropus medius. NCBI lineage: Eukaryota > Metazoa > Chordata > Mammalia > Chiroptera > Pteropodidae > Pteropus > Pteropus medius. Next base: position 20,795,164 of record NW_024351073.1, on the reverse strand, counting down.
AGATTTTCTATAGTTTTTTTCCAGACTATAGGTCCAAACAAGCTATCCTAACGTTTTATTTGGAAAATATGTCCATCAGAGCTACATCCAGGTCTGATACCAGTCAAACACGTTGCCACCATACCAGCCTGCAGCCATGCTGATGGGCCAGTGTCCACGCTGGACCAGCTGGTGAATAACTTGAATACGCCCCGGCCACGGCTGATCTGTCATCCATTTCTGTAGGGGCTCTCTGCCCCCTCTTCTTGCTCCACGTCGGCCTGGCTTCTGTCTGCAATGCTCCGTTTGGAATGCTCTTTCAAGACCACCAGGGACCCCCGTGGCCCCACAGGCATGGAGGGTTTGGGTCACCGCCTCGAGCAGTAGTCACAGTGGAACAGCACACACCACTCCTGTGTCCAAGTTACCGTAATTGGAACCGCACCCTCCCCCGGCTGGGCGTCCACCCGTCCGGTTCTTTCTTTGGGCGCCTTTGGAAACTCCACATCCTTCACTTGACCTTAAATGTCGCCATTTCCTAGCTCACTTTTTTCTTCTGACCTCACGCCACACAGTCTCATCGACCGTATGACTCTCGAATGACTCCCTCCAGCCCGGATCTCTCTGGGCCAAGCGACATGAATGTCTCTGGGGAAGCTCTGACTCTGTGGATCCACAACTGAACTCCACACCATCCCATGTTATGATTCGCATGATTCCAACTACTACCGAGGGAGAGAGCACCCTGGGAATGGCACCCCAACATACCTGCCTCTTCCAGTGAGAAACACAACATCTTCCTTGATTCCTCGCTCTCACCTTCCACCAAGTGCCCCTTATTCCCCTTCCTCGGTATCTCTCAAGCCTGTCCCTGTCTGCCATCCCCATCATCTCCATCCTATGATCCGACATCCTCCCTTGCCCCGCCCAGCCCAGCGGCC
>NW_024351073.1:20778847-20794224 GCF_902729225.1 Pteropus medius | reverse complement strand
CCCAATCTCTGCCATTCTCTCCGATATAGACGTCTCAAGTTCAGGCCATTGTGGTAAAACTTCTCTTCGAGTTCCCCCCATTCCTGGCTCTCTCCAGTGCGCATGCCAGGTGACCACAGATCAAGTTCAGCTCTACATGTCAGCAAAAAGTGGAAAATCCGCTAATGAGCCAAGCAACAGGTCAGCTGCCACATCAGGCCGGGCTTGTTTACAGCCAACAGAAACCTCTGTGGCTCTTTTCAGCGAATGCAACTTCAGATAGGGGACGAGGTACCCATAAAATTGTCAGAAGGGTTGGAAGATGGAGCAGGGCCTCCAGGAATAACTCGCAGAACATTAAGTCAAACCGGGCCCCAGGGGCGACGCTACCTCGGCCACGGCTAGGTGGGATCGAGAGTCCACCTCGGCACACGTCGTGACACGGAGTGTTGGCTCTCCTTGCTCTAAGCGAGGGTCACTCATGTGCTGCTGAGTTCCCTCACCTTCAAAACAAGCAAAGCTGGAACGCAGAGCTGGCTGCCAACACTGCGCGATTGTTCACGCCATCTCTGGGAGGCCAGTGTAGCTCCAGAGACATTCCTGCCGTGAAGCCCGGTCCTGGCCGTGACCTTCCTTAACAGCAGCAATAGCCAAAGCTGCAGGAAGGGGCCCTCTGCCCTCCAAGGGCAGCAACCCAACTCACACTCCAACCAGAGCCGCAGGGCTGGCGGGCAGCACAGCTTTAAGCCGTCTGGACTCCACGGCACAGGAAGACGGGCAGAAAGAAGCTGGAATAGATGTTAAGTGCCACCATGTCCCCACAGGTGTGATGGAACACACTGATAAAACCCCCACGGGGTCCTAAAGAAAGCACTAAAGCATCCTGTCTAACAGCTCCCAGCTGAATCCCGCACGTGACTGCTCCAGTTTGATTTCTTATCACGTGTTTATCTAGGGGAAGACTGAAAGCGACAAACGAACAAGACAAACGAACAAAAACTCATGGACACAGACAACAGTATGGTGGTTACCAGAGGGAAAGGGGTGCGGGGGAAGTAGAAAAGGGTAAAGGGGGTCAAATATATGGCGACAGAAGGAGATTTGACTTTGGGTGGTGAACTCACAATGCGATATACAGATGACATGTCATAGAATTGTACACTTGAAACCTATATAATTTTATTAACCAATGTCACCTCAATAAATTTAATAAAAAAGACATGTTTTGGAGATCAAGATTTTATAGGTTTGTATATACAAGATATTATAAAATCTTAGGTCTTATATACTACCTGTAATTTTTTAAAATTATTTTTCATAAGTGGAAGAAATAACAACACGGAATGAAGTCTGGGGCTTCATTCGCTCACTTAAGTATTTACCAGACTCCTGCTAGGTGTCTTCACCAGGCGAGCCATGAAGACGCCATGACAGGGGAGCGGCAGTCATGGCACTAAGATCATTGCCTTTAGCATAAAGTGAGATCCAGCTTGATTCTTGTCTCTGGCACTTACTAGCTATGTGACCTTGGGCAAGTTCTTCACGTTTTCTGTGACTCGCTTTATTCACTCATCAAATGGGAATAATAATACCCACCTCAAGAGGCCATTATGAGGGTTAAATGAGATAATACAAGTATCGTCCTATGTATAATGCTTGGTCCATATATTAGTCAGAGTTCCCCAGAGGAACATAACCAATAGGATGTGTGTATAGGGGGAGAGTGGGAGAGAGATAGACAGACAGACATTGATCTCAAAGAATCGGCTCACGGCTGTGGGGGCTGGCAAGTCAAAAATCTGCAGGGGAGGCTGGCAGGATGGAGGCCCAGAGAAGAGCTGATGTTGCAGCTCAGGTCAGTCTGGAGGCACAATTCCCTCATCCTCAGAGAAGGTCAGTCTTTTTATTCTTAAAGCCTTCAACTGATTAGATGAGGCCCACCCACATTGTGGAGAGTAATCTGCTTTACTCAAAGTCTACTGATTTAAACTTTAATCTTATTTAAAAAATAGCTTTCCAGCAACATCCAGACATATTTGACCAACTATATGGTCATCATACCCAAGTTAACATTAAATTAAACATCACAGTCCCCTAACAGCATTCAGTAAATAAAAGCTGTTATTATTAAACTACTATTGCTGACTCGAAGTAGCTTACACCTGGCGGTAAAGACACATAACTACAACGCAGTGTGATCAGGTCCATGGAACAGATGCTCGGGGTACCATGAATGCACATAACAGGATATGTATACAAAGCAAAGAAGCAAAAGGGATTCTGACAGCTAAGAAAAAATGCTGGAGTTACAAATTCTTGAATGAACATGCTTTTTGGACACAAGAAAGATCAAAGATGTCCCCTTGCCCCTCACCAGACCTGGCCACATTAGGATCAAGTGGGAACACCTCCCTAAGGCCAGGAGGGTCCCCTGCTGGTCAAGTGGCAATAGGTACCCAGGGCAGCCAAAGGCAGCAAAGACAAGGATGAGTAGTCAGAGCCATCATCAGGGAGAGGCGAGGTCATGGTCAGAAAAACAGGCCAACCATCAAACCAATGGGAAAGTATAGAAACAAGATAGAAAGCTCCCCTGCCGGGCAATGGAAAGGCAGAAGTGGGGACGACATAAGAAAAAAGCTCAGAACTCAAGAGGCAAATGTCAACTTGTGCTACAACTGTGCCACCTCCCCGCCCCCAGTGCATTTATATCCCTGGTGAGTGTTACTTGAGTGGTGGTGGCAATATAAAGCCCACATAAAAATGGACAAGCACAATCCCAGTCCCCTGGATCCAAATGGTGATGACTGGGCATGGTGGGAACTAAAGAACTTCGACCAGTAAAAAAACTCATCCTCCAGTGTGACCTGGGCACCCACGAGTCCAGAAGCCAACAAATTGCCATTGCTGTCCTGGGATTGCCCTGGGTAAAAAAGCCACCTCTTCCCAGGGCCCCAACCCAAAACACCTGAGTGTCACAGATGTCCTTATCACCAGTCATTTCCACCAGGTTACTCCATCCCCAAGAAGGTTAAGATTCACTTTTAAGTCAAAAATTTCCAAAAGTTTTTCTTATGTCTGTTAGCTGTAAACGGATTGCTTACCCCAAGGAAGATCCTGTGTGCTCAGGATGTTTTGGTGCCAAAGATTTGATCCAAATCCTCGAAGACATTCCTCTGTAGTAGGAATCCTAACAGGTTTTGAGTGAGTGAAAAACATCTGAGCACAACCTGAAACTTGCCCATATCAATATCTCCATTGCTGGCAACGAGAGATACAAAGAGAGACAGGCGAGATTCATCTTGAATGACATATGGCAAAGACAGCGTATGGCCTGACAGTTCTCCTGGACAGGTGTGCCATAAATTGTAAAGGCGGGGAGAACAAGCAGCCAAAGCCCCTTGGGCTTGTTTTTCAAAATAAACAGACAAAAAACCCAATGGGCATTGATGTTAGAAAAGATGGAAGAGAGTTAAACCTTTAAAAAAAAAAAAAAAAAGAATCTAAGTCAGACTATTTTACCTAAAATCTCCTGTATTTTTTGCCCTTCTGCAAGTTAAAATTGAGCGTGAATCATTTAAAGCCATATCTCTCTAAGCTTCCAATTATACCACCCATAGCACCAAACAGAGAGGGAATTTTAATCAATTTCTTAAATAAATTCATGTAAAATGGATTTAGACCCAAAAGACCTGAACAACAAAGTCATTTCATTCAACCAGGAAATCAGATTTTGACAGCCAAGGCTTTTTAAAAAAATGAATCTACTTTCCAGAGAATTTATTCAAGTGCTCACTGCTTCCAGGCATCGTAACAGAGCTATAACCAACTGACTGTTCCCACATGGGTGATATTTGTCATTTAAGAACACGTTAGATAGACGGGTGACATCGGTTTTTATCCCAGCTTGACCACCATGGGGCTGTAGACCTTGAGAAAGTCACTTCGTCTCTAAGCCTTTACTTCCGACCTTGTCAAATGGGGCGCTCCTGATGCACTGATGGCCCAGGACTTCACCCCTCTTGTAGCCTCACATTTTGCCAAGGAACTTGGTCATTCTCTCCCATTCCGACTCTAGACTCAGCCATGTGACCGGGCAATAGAGTCCAACAGAGATAAGGACACGTCAGTTCTAAACCTAGGCCAAGAGGCCTGGTACATTTCCACCTGCTTTCGTGACCTATTGCCGTCACGATGAGAAGGACAAGTCCCCTGAAGAAAATGAGAGACATGTGAGCAGAGCCAAGTCTCTCTAGCCAAGTCAAACCAACTTCCATTCCACACTAGTAAATGCAACTGAGATGAGCAAAGCCGACCAGCTGAGCCAGCCATGAGAATAAATGACTCGGAGTGGATTGTTACACAGCAAAAGCCATCTAGTACAGGGACAAAATCACCTGCCCCAGCTACCTTAGTAGGATGTTGGGAAGATCTATTAAAATTATTTCTATAAAAGCACTTGAAAAACTCCCAGCCATGGGTTGGATCACCCGCCCTTCTCACATCCTGGGCAGTCTGTCCAGGTGGGCCCTCCATTCTGAACCTCTATTTTTCTACCCTGGTGACCCAATTTCTATACCATACCTCAAAGCAACAGGAAGTGAGTGATCTGAAAACTATCTATCAGCAGAGACAGAACTACATGCCTTAAAATTATTCAACCAATAATTCAAACTATTGCTTAAGGCTGCTTGGCAGACTTTGTGTTATGATCAATAGGTGGGACCTGAACAGGTTTATATCAGATGCTAAATTGGATCCTATATTAGTTGGTTGGGTCTGCCATGACAAAACGCGCCAGGCTGGGTGGCTTAAACCAGGGATCTCTAACCCCCCGGCTATGGACAATCCATTTATCCTTCATTCTTCCCCGAAGGCCCCCTCTTCAAATACAGTCACACTGGAGGATCAGGGCTGCGACATAGGAGTTGAGAGAGTAGAGAGAAGGGTCACAATTCAGTCCAAACAGATTCCAAAGGAATGCTCAGACAACGCAAGTATACACTGGCAGATCCACCCCTCCCTGGCCTACAGGAGGCAAGTCACTGGGTTCCATTTATCTACCAAACACTAAGCGTCCATCTGTGCCAAGCATTGTACAAGGTACAGGGAAGCAAAGGGAAGTGATCCAAGTGTGGTCCCACCGTCTCAGACCTTACGGTCTGGTGGAATGGGACTCTGCTCGCCGCCCAAGTACTAACTGAGGAGAAAGGGGTGGAACTGGAAAGATGATGTGATGATCTTCCCAGAAAGCCAGATCTTTCGAATCCAGAACCAGCGATCATTTCACTCGGTCTATGCCATTTTACTTATTCTTCCCAAATTACTCTCCAGAACAGCCGCCCCAGCCCACTCTCTCGCAGAGTTCTCCACATTCGACACTTGATATTTTCCAACGCTATAGTTTTTGACATTTGGATGTATGTATTGATTCAATGCATTTCTCTGTCTGCTAATGAGATTGAGCATCTCTCCTTATGCTTTGTGAATTCCTGTTCATGCCCTTCACCATGTTTCTCTGGTTGCCTGCCTTTTTCTTATTGACTTACAGGTGCTCCTGAAATACTCTAAAAACTGTTGTTTGTATGTCTTACAAATATCTTCTCCCAGGCTATTAATGCTAGCTAGGGTATACAGGTATAGACCTGCTGCTCTCCATCTCCCACCCTGAGGGGGTGTGACACACGTGCCTGACGCAGTGATAATAAGCTTGGCCACATGACTTCTTTTGGCCAATAAAACGGGAGCAGAAGTGATATGTGACCTTTTCGAGCAAAAGTCTTAAGATTCATTGCTCGAAACCATCATGCACTTGACTCTCGGTTAGGAGCTGCCCTTTGGGCCTGGACCCTGGAATGAGGAACCATGGAGCAGACCCGCAGCCAGCCCACAGTCACCTCAGCAGAAAGAAACCTTGGTCACTGTAAGCCACAGGTTTGGTTATTCGATTTTGGTGTTGGTTTTCGTGGTAGATGAGCTGAACAATTCAAAGACTGATGCCAGAAGTGAGGTGCCATCATAATAGAACACAAAATATGTTCATGGGCCTTAGGGCAGAGTGGCAGGTGGCAAGAAAACTGGCATTAAAGGTTTTTATGCAACAGTGGAGTATTTGATGAAACTATCACCTGTGATAACATAGAAAGGAAGAGCGTGCAACCAATGAACTTGTGGTTTTAGCAAAGTGGGAGAGCAAAGGTTGGTAACACTGTATTTGATAATGGCTGTTTTTGACAGGGTACAATAAGAAAGAAATGAGCTCACAGAAGATATGGCCATTTTGCAAGCAGAGTCGAAACAGAGTTTGTAGAGGCCATAAATTCCAGGATTTGTAGGTTAGAAAATAGAACTGTTTCTCATCACCAACCGGTAAAAGATTAAACTGAAAAGGCCTTGAGCTACAAAGTCCATTTAAGACTCATTCTTGGGGCCAAGATGAAATCAAGTAGCCTTCCCAGCCCATTGTTAAAACTCTAACGGGGTAGAAACGATGAGACGAGATCTAGTATTATAAGTGAACGGACTCTTCACACATCAGAGAAAGCAGTAATATATAATGCCTAAAATTAATAATTCCATAAATGGCAACATATTATTTAGAAACGTGTAGGTGTCATTGTTTTCTATTGCTGTTATAAATACTACATACTTAGTTGCCTAAAACCACACAGACTTATTATGTCACAATTTCCATGGGTCAGGTGTCCTGGCACGAGGTCAACTGGGTCCTCTGCTCAGGTTCACATCAGGCTAAATCAAGGTGTCAGCCAGGACTGTAGTCTCATCTGAGAGCTGGGGTCATCTTCCAAACTCAATGGTTGCTGTCAAAATTCAGTTATTTGTGGTTGTAGGACTGAGACCATCAGCTCCCAGACCCACTGTAGAGCACAGGCACACTCATCGCAAAAAAAAGGCAACTATGTGAGGAGATGATATGTTAATTAGCTTGACTGTAGCAATTATTTCACTATATATCAAATCATCATGTTGCGCACCTTAAATAGACACAAATAGATGTAAATTTTTAAAAGAATAGTTAAGATAGATGCATGGGAGGATTTTTCACTGGACAAAGAGAGTTACACTCGTGACAGGTAAAACTCCCAGTGAACTCAGTAGCCTTTGCTATGTAGCCAGCCACACAGGACTTAGTAGCCCTAATCAATAACCACTTATTTAGCTCACTACTCTATTGGGGTGGGCTCCACGGGGCAGTTCTTCTGAGGATCTCAGCCTTGCTCTCTCTTTATCTGTGACCAGCTGCCATGGTTCTGCGACGGGCTGGTGACAGGGTCAACAGGAGGAATCGAGCCATGTGTATCTCCTCATGCAGCAATTAGTAAGGGCTGGTGTATGTGGCAGTGACGGCAGGTGTCCTCGGAGCAGCAAGAGAATTAGCACCAGTGAGGAGGTGTGTTTCTGCCATGTTTGTACCCATGAATGTTTATAAGTAACGTAGCATCAAAATAAGCCACACCGGAGCTGTCAGAAATAGAAGAAACGAACGCCACAATCAACTTCACCTTGAGTTCTCAACCTTTAAATAGACAATAAGCAAATAAAGAATTACGATTCAAATAATATAATGAGTAAGGTCAATGAATATCAAATGTGTTTTCTATTGAGAATACGTATCATTTTTCAACGTCTCTAACATTTATAAAAACTGGTCGTACTCTTGAGCCAAAAAAGAAAAAAATCAGTAAGCCTTAAAAAAAGAAAGAAAAGAAAAAGCAGTTGTATAGGCAATATTCTCTGGCCAAAGGCAATAGAACTAGAAATTAACAAAACTATAAACAAGTTTAAACCATGCGGAAATTAAGACAGTTGCCTAGATAATTTTGGGGTCTATAATTAAAAAATAAAAATAATTGACAAAATTATATATCAGAAACTATGGATGTTTCTGTAAAGTGTTTTTGTAAAGGGCCACATAGCAAATAGTTTATGCTTTATGGGCCCTATGTCTCTGTTGCAAGTCAGTTCTGCCATGTGACTGCAGCTACACACAACATATAAATGAATGGATGTAGCAAAGATGTGTTCCAACAAAACTTTATTTACAAAAACAGGCATCAGGCTGGTTTGGCCATAACCCTACTTCGCTGACCCCTATTTAATGTTAATTAAATGTTAAGCAGTTAGAATTCCTAACTTTACACGACTTTATTGCTAAACAAGAAAGAATAGAAATCGATAAACTACGCAAAGCACTCTAGAAGCTAGAAAAACACTAACAACAAAACAGAGAAAGCGGGACTTTTAAAATGATGCTAAAAACAAAATTTAATGAAATAAAAGACCAAAAAAACCAACGGCATTGATAAATAAATCCAATATTTGAAAAGAGAAATAAAATAAACCCCAAACAAAGCTAATTAAGAAAAACAAGGGAGAAAACAGAAACACACATTATTAAGAATTAGAAAGGAACTGCAACCACAGATGTAGAAAATGCTTTTCGAAATCATAAGCAAATACTGTGAATGACTGACTGTATGGTAATAAATGGTCAACTCTCGATGAAAAGGTTAATTGTCTAGACAATATTCTATTTACTAAAGTTGGCTTTTGAAAACGGGGCAAATCTGAATAGATCAAGAATAAGAAAATGATTAACATCTATGCAGCCTTTGCTAGTATCAGAAGTAAAGCTCTGGCTAAGAGCTTTACTTGTATTGTTTCAACAACCTTGTGACGTAGGTCCTGTTACTACGCCTGTTTGTTCAGATGAAGACAGAGAAGCTGAAAACGATTAAGAAGCTTCTCGCATGCTAGTAACTGGGACAGACACAGTCTGACCCAGGCCATCCAATGGCCGGCCCCGTTACCCTTGCCCTGCAGAAGAAACTCATTATTGTATCAAAGATCAGCCCCTAGGGGACAGGGAGCAACATGATTTCCCCAGTGAGCTATGTCAAATCCTATCGAATTAAATTGTTTCAGAAAAGAAAAAAGAAAGCGTTCCATTTTATTTTAAGAAGCTTGAACCACCTAAAATCAAGACATAATAAAGATAACTGCACATTAATATAGATGCAAAAGTCCTATTATATCACACCTAGAAATACAGTAAAATAACATTCTCTGAACACATATAGTTTATAATAGGAATTTATAGATGCTTCATAGTGATAATTAAAATCTGGACATAAATATATTATATTAACAGGTCAAGGGATGAAAATGATTCTTCTCAATAGATGCTAAATGTAAGTTCTTTTCTGATTCTTTTTTTAATTTAGAAAATTAGGAAGAGAGCAATACTTCTTTAACATTTTAGATGTCATCTTTTAAACCAACAGTCAGCATGATATTTACTGTTAAAATACAAAAGCAGCATTTCTCAAACTATGCTGAGAACGATTATAGAATATCAGCTTCAAAAGAGAAATTTTTATTCTACTATTGAAAGAATCCCATATTGCAACAGACATAGAAAATAATACATGCTGTATCCCCATTTTGGAGATTCAAAATATTCCGTACTGGATTAAATCTAGAATAGCAAAAATAGCAAATAAATTCTGAAAAAGTAGATATAAAAAGCAGATTATAAATATTCAGTATTAAAATATAGTGATAACAATAACTGAAGTAACAGCATAAGAAAGCATTCCAAAAAGAATAATATAAGATTTTAGCATATGACAAATATTCCATTTCAAAACAAATAACAGAGATCGGATTATTCAATAAAAGATGTTCGGACAATTAGAAAAATATGTATCAGACATCAACCTCATATTTTACAAAAAAAAAACAAAACAGTAAATGCCTGATGGCTTATTTTTACGTCAAAAATAAAATCATAAAGATTGTTTAAGGAAACATAGATGGACTTCAAGTGTAAACATGGCTACGTAAGTCTGTGTCTCTCACCTTTTCCTTCTAGAAATTATAAAAGCAACGAGAAGCGTTATCAAAACAACACAGAAACTCCATTCTCAGTGAAATCTGGAGAAAAGTGTAATTGATAGACTTTAAAATACATGTAAAGACTGACAAGTGCAGCTGAAACTGAGTAGAAGACACATGGAAGGAAGTAAAAAGAAAAGATAGAGGGGGCGAGGATACAGTGTTGCCAGAACGCAGAAAATGTCAAGATGCACTTCCTGTAGATGAAGGACAGACACTTTATTATACCAGGCAGGTCTCTTGTCTACAGCCGTAGTTGTGAGAGGTGGGACAGGGACATAGCCAGCGACAAAAGCCCTCTTTGATCCTATTTGGCTGAAAGAAGCAGAGAAGGGCTGGCATTACTAATCACACAAAAAGCCATATTTGCAAGAAGCAGTCTGTCTCTGAAAAGCTAACTTAGCCCCAACGTACTCTGTCCCCAAAGAAAAACCACTTCCCAGCATATCAAGGTAAATATGATCATTCATTGATGGGTAATGAGAAAGGAATTACTCACTTATATGCATAATCTAAGGAACAAAAGAAATAAACAAACAAAATGAAAACAGACTCACGGATACAGAGAACAAACTGGTGATTACCAGAGGGGAGGGAGTTTGGGGGACTGGGTGAAATAGGTGAAGGGATGAAGAAGTACAAATTAGTAGTTATAAAAAAAGTCACAGGGACATATAGAGTACAGCATGGAGAATATAGTCAATCTTAGTGTAAGGGCTGTGTGTAGTAGTGCCAGATGGGTGCTAAAATAATCGGGGGGGATCACTTCATAAGCTATATAAATGTCTAACCATTGTACTATACACCTGAAACTAATATAAAATAATGAAAGAAAGAGGAATTAGCAGAGGAATTAGAGACGACATAGATGAGGGGAAAAAAAAACAACACAATGTTATTATAGATGAAAGATGCTCACCAGAGGCTCCCAGTCAAGATGGCGGAGTGGGTAGCCACTGTGCTCGCCTCCTACATCAAAATTACAACTAAAGTACAGAACAATCTTCGGTGAGAATTGCCTGAAATCTAGCTGAACAGAAGTCCTACATACAGAAGAGGCCACTTCAAGACTGGTAGGAGGGGAAAAGACACAAAACAAGCTGGTCCCACACTGCATGTGTTGGTTAAAAAATTGGGAGGGATATCTCGGCTGCGGAGGTCCCCCCTGAAGGAGCGAGGGGTCCCAGCCCCATATCAGGCTCTCCAGCCCAGGGTTCCAGTGCCAGGAAGAGAAGTCCCCACAACCTCCGGCTGTGAAAACCAGCAGGCATCGTGGCTGAGTGAGACAGTGGGCCGAGGAAGTCGCAGATTTTCCTCTTTAGGAGCCCACATGCAGACTCGCCACTGACGGACTCACTCGTTCTGGGCTCCAGCGCTGGGGCAGAGGCTCAGAAGGTGTCATGGACACACGGGGAAGAGCTGAGTTGTCTGGCTTCAGGGAGAGGGCTGGAGGGGCAGCTTTCTCCCAGATAGAAGTGCTGGCAGAGGCCTTTGTTCCTCTGTAGAGCCCTCCCCGCTCTCGGCGTGCAGACACAGGTGGCCGCCATATCTGAGTCTTCAACGACCAGGCTGACGCTGCTCGCCCTGCCCACATGATTCCCTGAGACCCCGCCCCCACCAAAGTGTGGGCCCGCCACTTCCAGTGGCTTTTCCATACAAACGGCCTGCCTCGGTTCTTGCTGTAGACTTTCCTAAAATCTCTCAAAGGTTCGCAAACCAACAAGCAGCACCTGGCCTCGGCGTGACCTATACTTCTTGCAGAGGCGTCCCAAAGCCAGCACTAGCTTAGCCTCTCTGAGGCATCTCTAAACCCAGCACAGCTGGCAACCATCTGCAGATCACTTTGTGGAACATTCCTGTGACCCTAGGCAGAGCACAGGCAGCGGCTTACCTTGGCCTGCAAAAGAGCCCTTCCCAAAAGGCCTCAGAACCAACACACCTGGCAACCAACCACCTTCAGACCCCACCAGAGCACCGCCCAACCACCTCCACAAATGACATACCCAAATGGCAAACTGGGCAGGTACCAGCGCCCTGCTAAAGCGAATCCTGCTCTGTAGGGTCAGCCCCTGCACAATAGCTCCTCCACTATAGTCACGGCCAGTCCTCACAACCAATCAGCCTAAGGGGTCAATCCCTCCCACTGACGTGCCAACAGCAACCAAGCCTCAACTACAACAGGAGGGCACACACGACCTACACAAGGAACACATTGGAGCACCCTTCTCAGTGGCCAGGGAGACTGGGCCACTGGGCCACAGAACACGTACCAAATAAGGCCACTCCACTAAGACCAGGAGACATAGCAACTCTACCTAATATAGAGAAACAAATATAGGGAGGCAGCCGAAATGAGAAGACAAAAAAACATGTCCCAGAGGAAGGAACTGAATAAAGCTCTGGAAAAAGAACTAAACAAAATGAGACCAGCAATCTACCAGATGCAGAGTTCAAAACACTGGTTATAAGGATGCTCAATGATCTCAATGAGAACTTCAACAAGGAGATAGGAAACAGAAAAATGGAAATAGAAAACACTAAAAAATAAACAGTCAGAAATGAAGATTGAAATGAAGAATACATTAGAGGGACTCAACAGTAGATTAGATGAAGCAAAGAATCAAATCAGTGATGCGGAAGATAAGGTAGCAGAAAACATCCAATCAGAACAACAAGAAAAAAAGAATTCAAAAAAATAAGGATAGTTTAAGGGACCTCTGAGAGAACATCAAGTGTAAAACATTCGCAGCGTGGGGGGACCAGAAGGAGAAGACAAGGAATTGAAACCCTATTTGAAGAAATAATGATGGAAAACTTCCCTAACCTGGTGAAGGAAACAGACATACATGCCCAGAAAGCTCAGAGAGTTCCAAACAAGATGAACCCAAAGAGGCTCACACCAAGACACATCACAATTAAAATGCCAAAGGTTAAAGAAAAAGAGAATCTTAAAAGCAGCAAGAGAAAAACAGTTAGTTAGATACAAGGGAGCTCCTCTAAGGCCGTCAGCTGATTTCTCAACAGAAACTTTGCAGGCCGGAGGAGACTGGCATGAAATAGTCCAAGTGATGAAAAGCAAGGACCTACAACCAAGAGGACTCCACCCAGCAAAGCTATCGCTTAGAATCAAAGGACCAAGAGCTTCCTAGACAAGAAAAAACTAAAAGAATTTATCGCCGCAAAACCAGTATTACAAAAAATGCTAAAGGGACTTCTTTAAGAAGAAAAAGAAAAAATATAAAAAATATATATCTTCAACAATTATTATAAATGTAAATGGATTAAATATCCCAATCAAAAGACATAAGGTGGCCGAATGGATAAGAAAACAAGACCCTTTCATATGCTATCTACAGAGACTCACTTCAGATGGAAAGACAAATACCATATGATTTCACTTATGTGGGGAATCTACATAATAAATAAATAAATGAACAAACAAAAGAGAAACGAACTCATCAATATGAAGAATATTTTGACGGTTGCCAGACAGGAGAGAAGTTGGGGCGGGGGGGACATGAAAAGGGGCAAGGGATTAAGAAGTACAAATTGGTCCTTACAAAATAGAATGGGGATATAAAGCATAGAGTAGGAAATATAGCCCATAATATTGTGATAACTATGTATGGTGTCAGATGGGTGCTAGATTTATTTGGGAGGGGGAAAGGAAGTCACTTTGTAAATTATATAAATGTCTGATCACTGCGTTGTACACCTGGAACTAATATAATATTGTGTGTCAACTATAACTGAAAAATTAGAAGGTATTTAAAAAAACAGTTTTTACCAGAAAAATGCTGGTGCAGAGCAGGTAAAAATTTTAACTAAATATTTCATTATGCATTTTAGAAGATTCAGTGGGAGCCATTATGTCTATAAAGGAAGATCAGAAACACAGGAACCTAGGAAAGAAGTGATCATTCAACAGAAAGAAAGAAAACATGAGCTGGTCTACTCCAAGGAGGAATAAATGAATAAATATCGGAAGGAGCAAAAAATGAGCCTGAAAACTCTGGAAACTCACTAAGAAACATAAAGAATAATAATGAAAAACATCGACATTATACAACAAAATTAAAGAAAGGGTTTTTTTTAATTAGAGATAAAATAATAGACCTTGAAGACAGGTAAAAGAGATTCAACATAAATGCAACTGGAATTTCTGAAGAAACCCAAAGCACTCTAACAAGCAACTATTTAATGACATAATTCATGAAAATGTTCATGAAATAAAAAAAAAAATGTAATCTGCACAATTGAAAGGTACGCTGTACAAGAGAAAAAAGTTAATCTAGAATGGTTAACATCAAGCTTTAATCAGAGTAAAGTTTCTGGACTTTAAAAAAAGAAAATTTCTAGTCAAAGAAATCAATCCGGTTTTTCAGATTTATTCACCATTAAACACCAAAACATACTGGAACAGCATTTATTAAGTTCTCATGGGAAGAAATTTGACCGGTCCTTCAAATAAAAAGGGTTCATTTGTTTTTAATGGCAAGAAATGAGGGTATATTGTTATCATGAGTCTTTCTTGAGAAAGCTAGTAAAGGAGAAATTTCAGCCAACCAAAAGACAATTAGGAAAACCACAGGCAAAATCCATAGTGGTGAGCATCAGATATATTTAATGTAAAATAAGGACAAAACAAATGTGTGGACTAGGGTCACAAAGCAGAAGTAAATGCCATGTGCCATGACAATGTAGAAATGATATACAAACAAAACTCAGCAGAAGAAAGAGAAGGGAAGATGAAAGGCAGAGTGAGCTTGTCATCTGTCTCATTTATAAGAACCAAAAGACAACAAAAGTCATTACAGCTGACACACCAAGTGGTAGAGTATAAACGTTTCTACCTTACAAGGATAAATACTAAGACAATGGGTATTGACTAAAACTGAGTGTCAGGGAGGGAGAAAGAAGTAAACACACTGACTTCATCATTACTTTACTGAAGAGAAAAAACATACACTGTGAAACAGAGAGGGCCAAGTAGGTTAATTTTTTTCATGTTTTCTTCATTTTTTACTAGCCAACTTTTTTTTTCCAATTACAGTTGACAGTCAATATTATTTTATATTAGTTTCAGGTGTCCAGCATAGTGATTAGACATTTGTATAATTTATGAAGTGAGTCTCCGATTATACCTGGCACTATACGTAGTTATTACAATATCATTGACTATATTCCCCCTATGTTGTACTTTACATTCCTGTGACTATTTTGTGACTAATAATTTGTAGTTCTTAATCCCATCGCCTTTTTCACAAGTGTTAATTTTTTTAAAAAATCATAAAATAGAATAAAAATACAAACCTTCCTAAGCTTCGGGAAGGTTTTCAAAGAAATAGACCACCTGATGGATGACTTTATATAAATGTATAAAAACTGAAAACATAATGTAAGATAATATGAAAAACTAAGAACAAACTCCTTTACCATTAATAGAGGTAAATGAGTTTAACTCATCTGATAAAAAGCAGAAA
>NW_024351073.1:20571357-20775552 GCF_902729225.1 Pteropus medius | reverse complement strand
GGAAGGAAGGAAGGAAGGAAGGAAGGAAGGGTGGGCAATGGTTGCCAAAGCAAAATTGAACCGTAAGCTGCACAGAAAAGCTATTCCAAAAACAAAATATTTCATAGAGACTTTTCAGTCTCTATGAATAAAAGGTTTTCAAAACTCAAGTATAAAGAAACAAACAAACAAAAAGTCAGGGGTCGTGATCTTAATATCATTGAAGACAGACTGCAGACCACAAATCATTAAGAAAAAAAAAGACAAAAATGGGCACTTTGGTAAGTTAAATGGTATAATTTCACAATAAAGACATAACAGCTCTGAATCTCTGTGCACCTCTCTCTGTCCTCGATTTGTAAAGTGGACAAAAAATAAATTACGGAAGACCTACATAACATAATTAATAAAACAGGTCAGTTTATATATGCATTTCGGACACCCTGAAAATTAAGAAAATATCTCCAGCTCGAGTCTCATTAAAGTGTCATAAAAACTGAACACAGTTAGGCCAGAAAAGAAAATTTCCAGAAAGTAAAAACAGGGCAGAAAGTTTTCCATGACCACAATACAATAAAACCAGAAACCGAAAATGAAATAAGCAAAACACAAGACCCTTCCACCTGGGAGGAGGAAAATGCCCTTAAATTATCCTTGAGTCAAAGAGAATAGAAAACAGAAATACGTAACGTCTAGAAAACAATAACGAAACGATCACAAGCAAGCATCCATAGGAAAAGCTAAGCAAAGCTCAGCAGAAAATGCTTCAATTGTATTGATTAAAAAGAGAAGAAAAACAAAGAATAAATGGAAGTAAATGAATTAGGCAACCAACTCAAAAAAAGTGAGCGAACACAAACGTAAACCCAAGAAAAGCTACATGAAGAATCATTAAAGAAAAAAGCAGAAGTGAATAAGTTCAAAGAAGGAAAACAGTAGAAAAATCAATCTGAAAGCTGGGTTTGGCCGAGTGACTCTCGATGGTAGTGGCTGGGTCGAAAGGCCCACACGATGTTAATGGCCATGCTGTTCCATAGAAAGAGGCCCATGACTACTGAGAAAATATAAGTCTTTCCCAGAGAAGCCTAGGGAGACAAAGAGGGGAACGATTTGCTTTGGATAATAAAGTGACGGATCTTTGTGGACACCCGACACGAGGAGTGAGGAGTCTGCTGAGGAGAGAAAGCAGGAAATGAGGGGAGTGGAGATAGAGGGACAGAGACAGAGAGACGGCTAGAAAGAGACAGGGAGAAATAGAGAGAGAGACGGAAAGAGATGGAGACAGAGACGGACAGAGCGATAAAGACGTAATGGAAGGCTGGGGTAGGTTAAGCCCCGGGGTGGCTCCGCCATCACCTACATCGTGCACCCACTTTGTCGCCTGCTTGCTCCCTACTGTTGGAGCACACCCTTTAGTAACTCCCTAACACAGGAAAGTAAGCTGTTCCTGCATGTCTGCAGATGTCTCCAAGTGTCCCTCAACCTCGATGGGTATCTTTGGCGTAAAATTCTAGCGTAGTTCTGGTGTGAAGTCACTTTCCCCCAGGATTTTCAAGGTCTGCTGCCCTATTTGTCTTCATATCTTGCACTGAGTACTTAAAAGGAAGCAGCGGATCGATATGTACTAAAATGGATGGATCTCTTAAGGCACAAGGTTAAATAAAAACTACCAGTCTCAGAGTAATTTATAAGGCGTGATACCTTTTATACCAAAAGAAGCTAGGGGCAGGGGAGGGGCGCTGGAATTGTGGGGGCCTGGGCAAGGTGTGCATTAGTCTGTGTATTCCCTGCGTATTTTTCCATTGACCTTATTAAGTACGATTTCCTCACTACTCCAGAAAAAGTTGGAATAAGTTTTCTCCCACCAGGAGCTCAACAAGTACACAATTTTATTTGCTTACAGCTTACCGCTTTCTTCACTGTCTCATTTAACTTTTTAACACGACTGAATTTATATAGTTATATGCGATGGTTCAACTTCCTATTACCTTAGCCATTGTTCATTGACTGTTCCTTCCGTTCTCACTGATTTAAAGTGCCTCCTGCAGGCACGGGTCCCATTGAAAAATACGTAGCAGAGCATCCAAGCGATCATTCCTTTACACCACCAAGTAGTTTTTAAATTACTTTTGTTTTAGACATTGTCTTTTTCTCAATTTTTAAAATGTTTCCCTCTCTATTTCTAACTCTCTATTTTGTGCTTGGATTTGACTGCGGTTAGATTTTTACCCTCTGTTTGGGGAGCCGTTTTTCCAGGATACGGACAGGGGGTGGAGAGGAACACTTGAGTTCATTCATTTCTTCAGT
This sequence comes from Pteropus medius, assembly GCF_902729225.1. Taxonomy (NCBI): domain Eukaryota; kingdom Metazoa; phylum Chordata; class Mammalia; order Chiroptera; family Pteropodidae; genus Pteropus; species Pteropus medius. Next base: position 20,773,266 of record NW_024351073.1, on the reverse strand, counting down.
AAGCGTTTCTTGAGCCCCTGCTGTGTTCCAGGCACTCTTTCCAGCGCTGGGGATATTAGGAGAGGAAGGCAAGGAATTTCCCGTTACTTTTTTTATTTTGCTTTATTTTATTTCAAGCTACAGAGCCTTTCCCCCAAGTCTTTATAGTTTAATTATTCGCTCCATCCACCCTATGGCCACCACGCCATTGACCACCAGCTGACAATTCCTGCTCTTTGGTTTGGGATGACCGATAATTTTGATACTTAGTGACTTTCCATTAGTTCTCTCGTTGTCCCAAAAAGCCACTTTCACCCAGAACCTGCAGAGATCCAAGCCTGCCCTGCTCCCATGATGGGAATGAACTTCACTCTGTAGAACTGGGGTCCAGGACGCCGGCCCCCGAGTACTCATCCTTTTCTACCTTTACCTCCAGGGAAAACAAAAGAGATCATTTACGAGATCTATTACGCACTTTCCAAAGAAGAAATGGTCTCTGAAGCATAGACAGCTGTCCAGGGGGCACTCTGAAACCTTTTCCAGTTAGTTGTGATTGATTACACGAACTCCGGGCTCCCATACCACGTGGAACTCTCTGCAGTGTTCTGGATCTATAAACCAATGAATAGATATTACATCTCACCACAGGAATCATCTCCTCGTCCGTGGTGAGGGGAGCACAGCAACATTCTTCATTTAATAGGCCATTGGGATGCAGTAAGCGGCAGAAGCAAGCAGGAGGCACTGTGCACTGAAGGTTAACTCTTGCTTAGATGAACTAGACTCGATGGAAATAAAGCGCTGGGGTCTTTTGCGTTTGGATCCATGACAAATCCAAAAAGTGAACATGGAGAGTTGTGTGTAGTCATCACACTTCTTTGAGAAGCAACTTAGCGGTTTCCTTATGATTTGACTGCATGCGTTACTGCCTTACTAATAGATCATTTTTGATATCAGGGTGCAGATTTTCTTAATAGAGGTAATGATTTTGAACCTGAAACAGCCTTCGAGAAGAGAGCTTCCCAAGCTGGGTGCCATGGCCCAGTGGTATTTGGCAAACGGGTTAAAGGTAAGTTGTAGGGTTTGATCCCCAGTCTCAGAACATCCAGAGCCCTGACCCCTCCCTCACCCATCCCGAGCCATGGCGGCACCTCCATTTACTTCACTGACCATACGAATGCTGTCATTTTCTGCACGTGTCACGATATGATAAAAGGTTATAAAGCACTGCCATCGTGTAACTTAAGCCGAGGAAATTATCGTGCCAATTTGATAGAAGACAGAAATGTCTTTATCGAATCGTCACATCTTGGGACATTCCCCATCTGCAATTGGTTTTCCTGTTTTCCTCCTGAGCAGGCCAGGAAGAAAACCGCCTCCGACCGCCCAGGGGCTGGGGCTGCAGTTAGAGACGCACGCACCCCGCTTGGTAGATACTCGTTCCGTCACTCCTCCACGCTGCTGCTGAGAAAGTTCTTCCCTTATTCCGGGACGTGTTCCCCCTCCCTCCCACCACGTGCTTCCAGTGGGGGGTGTCACCTGCCTACGACCCCACCTCCTGTCCCTGCTGACTGGCCTGCGGTGGGCGCCTAGCCCAGAACGGGCAAACCTAACGCCTCCCTGGTGAATCTGAGCCTGGTCTCGGAGGGGCATGCATGCACAGGGAGGGCAGACAGGTAAGGCGGTGTCACCTGGGGCTCCTCATCATGTGACATTATCCCGTGGGAGCTGGAAGTCGGGGACTCTGAAGGAAGCAAAGGGGAAGTTGAAGAGACAGTCAGACCTGGAGGCCCATCTGCCCCTTGCTCTCCTCAGTGACGTGAGGGTGCCAAGGATGTTTACTTGTTTTCTAGGCCTTTGCTACTAAAACAGTGGTCCCCAGAGAGGCAGCGGCGGCATCTCCTGGGAGCCTCTTGCAAATGCAGACTCTCGGCCCAAGCCCCTGGCCCAGGCCTCCCTCCTGCTGCTGACGAGCTTGCCCTTGGCATGGGGCAGGGGCGCAGCTGCACGGGGAGCACCCCTCACACGACCCTCCCCCGGCAGAGATGGTGACACACGCCCAGCACCGACCCTCAGGGAGAACAACACACAGTCCCCCAGGAGCGCTAGTGGGACCCGGCTCCATCTGCCCAACGGGGAGACCTGCTCATGGACTTCCCACTTCCCACTCCTCTTCCTCACCCCTCGCTGTCCCCGAGACCACCAACCCTCGTCTGACCTGCAGAACCCCCACTTACATGGCGCCAGAGCCTGCGTCGACCTCTGTGCCCGCTGCCGCCCTGAAACAGGAGCACCCAAGACTGGAGCAGCCTTCACAGGCAGGGAGAGGAGGGTTCTCACGTTAGAATTACGTAGGTGGCCGAACTACCAACGAAGAGGAAGGCAACACTGTACATCCTTTTTAGACGTACAGAACGTGGTCGGCAGAATAACGGCCTGGAAGACCTCCGCGCTCTGGTCGGAGCCCACGCATATGTACCTCACACAGCAAAAGGGACTTTACCAATATGACTTGAGCCTGGGGGTTTTCCAGGATTTTACAGGGCCCATTCTGATCATGTGGGCCCTGAAAAGCAGAGGACTTTCTTGGGTGGGAAGGCAGAGAGGCAATGGGGCAGAAGGAAGTCAGAGATTCAATGAGGGACTCGAGCCGCCCTTGGTGGCTTTGAAGACGGGGAAAGAGCATCAGTAGCAGGGACTGTGGTGGCTTCCAGGAGCTCCAGGTCCAGGAGACCTCCGGCCCAAGAGAGCAACGGAACAGGGCCTTCATCCCACATCGAATCGGGTGAGGTGACCTTGGACCAATCACGTACTCTGAACTTCCGTGTCTTTCACTTGGAAGTAGGGAATTCTTTCTCTCCCCTTGTAGGGGCTGAGAAAGACCCCCCAGCCCAAAGCCACCAAAGAAACAGGTTCCTCCATCCTGTACCCTCATCAAACTGAATTCTGCCAGCGACTGGAATGAACCCAGAAGGGCTCGCCCCAGAACCCCCAGTAAGGAAGCAGCCCTTCTGGCACCTCGATTTCAGACTTCGAACCGCCACGACTGTGAGACAATACGTGGATGTGGTTTTAATCTGCTGAGTTTTTGGTAATCTGTTACTGTAGCAAAAGCAAACACGGAGTGACAGAAACTTCTCTCCCGTGCATCCTTTCTCAGAAAACTGCCCCAGGATGTGCTCTAGCAAAAAGAGGGAGTAAATAAAGAAAGGGAGTCGAGGCAAGGGCGAGGACAGAGTCTTCCACTGAGGAGAGTGGAGAGGGACAGGCCCTGGTGACAGCCCGGACGACACACTGGGAGAGTATGGTGCATCTGGAGCAGAGGGTCCGAGGGAGCACTCCAGGAGAGCAACGAGCAAGGGAGGCCGAGCCCGCTGCAGTGCAGGGCACTGACGACCGGCCATATTATCTGGCTGCCACATGCACAGGATACAGACACACCCAAAGCTCAGGGCACATCCAAAGCCGGAGAGGGCCAGCTGAAAAGGAGCTGCCCCACCCAGCGGGCCCCCAAATACCAAACTAGGAGGAAAACCCAGGAAAGCAGAGGCTGCCTCGCATCTGGCGGCCGTCATAAGTCTTAGCTGAAGGAGCGACAGACACTTGGCACAGTCCTTTGCAGTGGGCTTCGTTCATAAACTGTTTCCTACGTTTTCATCTTCCTTTCAGTCCAGATAATGAACCATCTGCGGTGAGAGAGGGAGGGAGGGAGGGAGAGGAAGCGCGAGGCTCTCGCAAGCTTGTTTACGGGAGTTAGATGTTTAAATGTGTTATCTAGAGTCCCAGAGCTAAAGAGAAGGGGAGCTAACGAGCGAGGGGAGTGGGGGCCCGAACCCCTGTCTCTCGCAGCGGGAAGCCAGGAGCTGGTGTCTGGAGTTGATAAATCAAGAGAGAGCGGAGTTGATGCTTCGTTGAGAGACTTGGAGATAATGGACATAATGGCCAGAAATGCCTTGGCGCAGTTTTGACGGGAGAACTGAGCTGGGGTGAGGAGGGCCGGGCAAAGGGCCGTTAGGTTTCATGACGCGCCCCTTGGCACTATTTGGTTTCCTAATCCTATGCATGAAATCCTTTTTCATATGCAAGAGAGGAAGGAGGACCGGGGGAGAGCGGGGAGAGGAGGGAGAAAGGAGGGAGGGAGAACGGGATGCGGACTCTGCGTCCCTCCGCGAGCCTGTGTGGTGGGAGATGCTACGGGCTCCGCTTAGGAAAACGCCATCTGTCCTAAGGCCTCCTCACGCGTCCACGTCGTCTTCTCCACCCTCCCCAGCCTACCTGATCGCACTGAGTGACTCACGGCCCCATTGGTCCCTCCCGGCCAGGCTCGTCCTTCCACATCAGGGCGCTGTCCCTAACAGCCGGCACACTGCACAGCGTGCAGGTGCTCACGTCTAGGTATTATCGTGAAATTCCTAGTCAAAAGAGGATCTTCCCTAAGATCAATTGTGTGCTACTCAGGCACAGAGAATTTGTATCATCATAATTTATGGAAGCCACATCTGCAAAGCTGTATTAATACTCTAAGCATAGTAAAATATTTAGTGAGTAAATGGATAAATAAATGAATCAATCAAATATAGACTATCAGCTGAGACATGGAAATAACCTCATTACTTGGAACTGAGTGTTTTAATGTTATTCATTAAAATAGATTCTGTCTGTATTTGTGATATATGTGTGCTTAAAATTCATAGAGAAAATGAGTGTTTTAATTACAAAACACTGAAATCATTAATAATTTAAAGGTCATCGTTCAGCATCCCTTTCTAAGTAACCATGTCTGCTAAGTCCTAACAGACAAATCAGACAAGTTCAAGGGCACAGCCAAAGGGCAGGTACAAGGGGAGGGAGGAAGGGGGGTGAGCCTAACCGACCAGAACTCACGAGGCCCAGAGATGCTGAGGGAGAAGGAAAGGGACTGGGGTTGCATGGGGACCATGACCCCCGGGGGATCCCAGCCTCTGCTGAGAGACCATGGTCCCATCCACCCTCTCTGACTCTGTGGCCACCCTCAGTCTGGACAGCCTCCCCCACCACCCAGGGCAGCCTGCATTCTCTGCCCTGATTCCTTGGTGGGCTTTGCCTTGTCCACCAGGAATGCATCTCTCCTCAACTCCCGTCTACTAAATCGAGCCCACCCTTTAGGACCCACTCAAACGTCACATCCTATGAGAAACGAAAGAGTCCCCATCACCCAGCCCGGCATTCGTGTCACCTCCTCTGTGCGCCCCGGTCCTGCGTACCGGCTCTGCTACTTATGACAGTCTCCCGTCTCTGAAGAATCGCAAAGGCCCAACATTAGGGACGCACTCACTACATGCGTTTTCCTCTGGCCTCGGCCCCTTCGCCCACGAGGCACCGCGCCCACGATGTCCCTGTCTCACAGAACGGGGACCAGAGGGTGGGTGACTCGCTCAAGACCACACACCTAAGGTGTGAAATACAGGCAAACAACAGCGCACCCACGAAGACCAGTCGCAAGGTCACCTAGAGGGGAGCGGCCTCGTCAGGGAGGTCGTGGTGGTGTCCCCACGCCAGGGCTCGTGGTCACGGACTGGAGGTGCATTGCAGTTCCACCTGCCCAGTTACACAGACATGCAGATTATGCTCCTTTATCAGAACACAGAATGAAATAAGGGACCACAGACACATCTTGTTACCTCGCAGAGATGTGTTCGTGCGGGAAGGGACTCGTAACAGTTGTCAAATACACAGAGTTAGTTACGCTTTACTGGCGCCAAAACAATGAGTTTTCCAAATTGGCTTGACCTTTTTTTTTAAGAAAATTAGTAAGTATTCAGCTATTAAACAAATACTTTTGGGGGAAAAAAAGGCACATTCCATCTGTCCCTTCCAAGTAAAAGTAGCATTTTAATATAAGTATGAAAGAGAATGGTGTTATGCAGACAGCTTCTGAATACAGATATGTACGGAAATGTTTTCATTATTATATGACTTTGCTGGTCAGAACGAGATAAGATGTTATCTATTAAACTTTCGTATCTGCACACTTAAAATTTTCTAATCAGTTTAAAAGAGTTCAAAATGAATATTTTTCAATGGATTTTGGTTCCATATGTTTTAAATTGCATAACTAGTGGATGGGATTTTTTTCAACTGAATTTTATGAAAGACATGAACTCAATATCTGGAATGTATTATGAAAGGGGATTTTTATGAATCTTTGCCAAACTTATTCATTAACAACTTTAACATGACTTTTCCTTCTTCATGTGATTAAATGATCAAAAGGTATTCTTCGACTACAAATAAAAACAGATCAACAAAGCCGGCTATATTATGTATTGAAAATAAATATGCCAAAATCAAAATTTTTAAAAGTCATTGACAAACTGGCAGAAATTAAGGCTTAAAAACAAATTTTAATGTTAACATTTGCCACTGGGAAAAAAAACAAAAACTAGTATGTACATATAAGTTGTTTTCCTTTTTCCTAGAAGTATACTAATGAAATTTTTAAAGTATGAATCAATAACTTTTGAATTTCTACAGTAATATTTTATTTTTCATTTTTAAAAATTTTACTGACATATTATTTAGAGTTCAATAAAAGAAAATTTTCACTGTTAAAAAAATGAGTTTCACATATATCTGAAAAGATATTTGCACACCGATGTTCATAGCAGCATTATATTCACGGTGGCCAGGACATGGAAGCAACCGAAGTGTCCTATGATAGATGATTGGCTAAAGAAACTGTGGTACATATACACAATGGAATATTACTCAGCCATCAGAAGAGATGACATACTGCCATGTGCGACAACATGGATGGACCTTGAGATAATCATGCTAAGCGAAATAAGCCAGACAGAAAAAGTTGAAAATCACATGATATCACTTATATGTGGGATGAAAACCTAAAAGCAAAAAATGAACAGGACAAACAAACAGAGATTCATGGCCATGGACAATAGACCAGTAGTTATGAGGGTGGGGGGAGGGAGAGGTAGATGGGATTAAAAAAGTGTGTTTCATGGTTTAGTGCAGCCATTTAGATCTACATATATTTGTAAAGTCTCACTCTCAGCTAAGACAGTATTAAAACCTCTATCAAAATAAGCTGAACTTAGAGCCAAGCCTTCAGATAACTATACCACAATAGATAAAACAAGATTTTTAATAAAGCATATTTGATCATATTGCTATTATTTAAATGTCTTCATGTATTTTAATGATGGCAGAAAGAAATGATACAGAAGAGTTCAATACTGTTATAAATAAACAGAAATAAGTTATTTTTAAACTGTTACGTATTTTATCTATAGCTCATTTTTAATTTCTATTTTCATATATTTTACATATGTATCGTCAATGCCCTCCAGCCCAGAATCACCAGAAATATATACCTGTTGTTGGACAAGTTGCGGTCATACTCACTGTGCTGAGGGAGACACACACCATGGGGAGGTAGAGAGGGTGTGTCAGTAAGAGGGCGTCAGAAATAACCTGTTATAGAATTTGAGCTTCGATTTGGTGATTTGGACTAGGATCTGAAGGAGGGTTCACTCTAGATTGGATGCTGTCAGGAGGAGGGGACAAGTCCAAACATCAAGGGGGGCAAGTCTGTGGTGGGCATCTCCACACGTCTTATCTGTGGGGTGGGCTGATCAGAGTGAAGATGAAGTCGTAATTGATAAACTATCGATCACTCGTTTTGGCCAGGGAGGGTGCTTTGTCTCTAGGGGTGGTGCAGTGATCTCGTTTTCGTCTGGGCTTAAACAAAATTATAGCGAGGCCTTGCCTGGCATCACGTCGTCACGCTCTCGGAGTAACTTTGTCTGAGGCTGGTGTTCTGTAAGGTCACATCCAGCACGCCTGGCTGTGGGGACCTGGCCACTTGATGTCACAGCTGCTCTTTTCGCTTTCCTGGTATATTATGTAACCATACTGTATGTTAGTAGTTCACATTTGTAGTTATAAAAAATAAATATACATATATTGGAAGTGTAGGCTCAAAATATTTTTTACTTATGGGGTACTTGATCAAAAATATTTGGAGACTAGCTTCCCTAAATCTTGTTGAGAAATAACTATACCTTGATGATACATGAATAAGCTATATTGGACACTTACTATGTCGCAGGCTCTCAGCTTCATACTTTACATGATTTTATAAAAACAGCTTTACTGAGATATAATTTACATACTATAAAGTTGATCATTCATAATGTACAAGTCCATGCTTTTTAGTATATTTACAGAGTTGCGCAGCCGTCACCATAATCTAAATGTACAACAGTTTCATCACCCCAAAAAGAACCTGTACCCCGTTAGCCGTCACTTCCATCTCCTCTCTCCTCAGCTCAGGGCAACCACTTAAAACTTGCCAGTTCTAGACATTTCATATAAATGGTTATGATAGTTAATTTGTGTGTCAACTTAAATAGGCCATGGTACCTAAATATTTGGTCAAACATTATTCTCGATGTTTCTATAAAGAATTTTTAAATAAGATTACCATTTAAATTTAGGTTTTAATCCTTCATCGTTAAATTTTATATCAAAGTTGTGATCTTTTCTGAGTTATAGAAAATCTAAACACCAGTGACTATAACCAGCAAGGTTCTCCCTTCTCTCCCTTTTCTTCTCTTCTCTCTCTTCTCTTCTTCTCAAGCCTACTCTCCTCCTTCCTTCCCTTCCTCTCTGCCCCATCTCTTTCTCTTTCCCAGAAGCCCAAGGTAAGGCAGTCCTGGGCCAGTGCTTCACCCCAGGAGACTGTCAAGGAACACGGCATCTTCTGTTTTTCCTTCACCAACCCCCTAACAGGAAGCTTTCAACAAGGCTGCTGGACCTCCTGACACTTTGTCTGTATCCCAGGCAGGAAGAAGGTGTTCTCTTACCTGGTAAGAAATGCCCTCCCATTGGAATCCCACCTACATTTCTTTGAGCATGTGACCATCGCATGGCAAAGGATGCTGGGAGATCAAGTAATTTTAGGTGAGTATATTGCCAACCCTAACAAAATCTGAGTTTTTTTTAAGAAAAGAACAAAGGAGAACAGCTCTGCCCTTATTATGATGGCCACAGATCAATTCTCAGGTATTTAACAGATTTTGTTGCTTTTATGAACAAGATCATTTTTCCTATTGTAATTTTTAATTAGTTATCGCCAACATAAGAAAAATTACCGATCTTTATATGGCTGCTTTACATTCAGCACTCCTGCTAAATAAATCGATTGATTCTAGTCCTTCATCAGGTGATCCCTTCGGTTTTTCAGATTGAACAATTATTGCATCGGAGCATAACAACAATTTTGTTTCTTTCTTTCCAATTTTTATTTCTTTTCTTGAATTTTGGCCAAGACATGTAACATAGGATCAGTGAATTGAGTTTAATCTCATACCATTCATAATGGCGGTTCCTCCGGTTTTCTGGTAAATACTTTTTACCAGTGCAGGGAGTTTCTTCCTAGTCAGTGTTCTAGGTGTTTACGTGGCGAATGAACGTAGGTGGCATCTATTATGAAAATCATGGATTTTTTTTTCATTTAAGGCAATTAACCACACTGACAATATTCTTTGCTGAACAAACGGCACAATCTCAAGATGTATTATTCTATTAATAAACCGTGGGAGTCGATTTGCTAATATCTTTATGGTTTTTGTACGTACATTCATACTCATAATAAGCTTTTGGTCTTTTTTCTTATTCTTTCCTCGTGTGCTCTGATAGACAGCTTTTTACTAACTTCATAAAATGGACTGGTTAGCTTTCTCTCTTTGTCCTCACTCTGGAACAGTTTCTTCAGATCTGCTTTATTTGTTCCTTGAATATTCTGTAAATCTCATCTCTCAAACTATTAAACTGTATGGATTTGGTGCTTCTTGCGCATTGATCTTTGTCTACTATTTTTATTTATTCTATGACTGTTTCCCTTTTTAAGTTTTGTACTTGTTCTTGGGTCAATCTTGATTATATTATCTTAGGAGGTTTTCAGTCTCGGCTACTTTCTTAATGTATTAGTAGAGATATTCAATTTTTTTTATAATTTTTAAAGGTCAAATGTGTCCAGAACGATATAGACCCTTTTTTGTTTCCTCATGATATTTATTTATGCTTACTTTTCTTCTTTTCTTGATTACACCTGTCAAAAGCTTGTCCATTTTATTAATCGTTTCAAAGAACTCACTTTTAGTTTTGTTGATTAACTCTGCTGGATTTTCTGGCTTCCTTATTCACTCATTTCTGCTCTTACTTCCTACCTTATACTTTTTTTGAATGTTTTGTTCTTTTTTATAGTTTCTTAAGTTGAAAACTTATCTAATTTCTTTTCAGTCTTTCTTGTTCTCTAACGAATGCACTTCTGGCTCTAACTTCTCCTGTGAGGCTCCGCTTGCTCTTCATCTTACAACTTTATCTGTCCAACTTTTACAGCCATTTGGTTTTAAGTACCGTAAGCTCCATTTTTATTTTCTCGTTAAGACGTAAATTATTCAGAAGGCATCTTCAATCTCCCAACGTGCATGGGAGATTGTCTGCCTATCTTTTTGTTGGTGGTGACTATTTTTACGGCATCGCCCCAGAAGAATAAGGATGCGATGACGTCAGCCGTGGGAAATTGCAAATTTTTCTTTGTTGCCTCGGACATGGTTCATTTTTACACATTTTTTTTGTGTATTTAAAAAGAGTGACTATAGTCAGTTGGATTAAGTCGATTAACTTCTTCGAATCCTTGATATCCTTATTAATTATTCTTTGAGTCGGTCTATCCATTTTTGAGAATTGCATGTGTTTCCTGTGGCTGTCATAACAAATTACCACAAACTTAGTGGCCTAAAACAACAGAAATTTAGTCTCTCAGAGTTCTAGAGGCCAGATGTCCAAAATCGAGGTGGCAGGAGATCCTCACTCCCTCCTGAGACCCCGGGAGAGATTCCAGTCCAGATTATAGATCCTTAGTGCATTTTCTCTCTTATTAATATAAATGTCTCCGTCCTTAACACTTTTCACCTTGAGTTCTAATTTGTCTATATCACTATCACTACATGATCTTTTTAAATGAATTTTAAAACTTTCAGAGTCATTTTGTTCCAACCTGATTTTATTTCATGTTTATATCATCACGACTGATGCGTGTGGGCTCGTCTCTGTCCTGGCAACGTATTTTTTCTCTTTGCCCTGCGTTCTCTAGTTTCCTCTCAACTCTATTTCCCCAAATGTGACTTGTATTTACTCTTCTGCAGAGCTGAAACCACAGCCTCACGTGTTTTCAAGTTCAATTACAAAGTACAGGGTGTTCCGAGGTCATAAGAAGTATGCCATAACTCTCCCCCAAATGCCCACATCACGTTTCTTTCGAGCCTGAGTTCTGAGAGCTGTGCGTTTCATTCTGCCAGCACCGCCATCACTTCCGGCCCCAGCGAAGAAACTTCTTGCTCGATAAGGTATTTCGAGTGAACTATTTTAAAATTCATCTGGTCACACTGTTCTTTTGTTGAAAAATAATAAGTTTCAAAATAACCTGTGGACACGGCCAAGGAACACACACTGAAAGTCAGCTGAGAAAGGTGCTCAGTTTTAAGGGCAGCAAAGAAAGCCGAATAAACCCTGCCATTTAAAATTGTTTTGTCATCCGCTGACTTCTTTTTTAACCAAGCTGTGGCGGAGTCGATTCTGAAAAGGACAGTTACATAAGGGGACCAGTGTGCTCTGAGAGAGCAGGACCCTGGAGGCAGAGTGAGTGCGTTTTCTCGCCACCCAGAGCATTATTCTTGGCTCAATTCAGCTGCAGCTGCTGAGCTAGTAAAACCCGAGAAAAGAAGGAACACAGTGAGCAAAAAAGACAGACATGAAAGAAGAGAGCTTGGCCAAGAGGATCTCCAGATAAGGCAGAGTCGTTAGAGAGAGGGGGAATTTATGACTCAGAGAATACACTTAGCTGGGCTTTCTACCATTTCTACGATCTGCGTTAAAATCACTTGGGTTCAAATAAAAGAATGCTCTGTCCCAGTCATTATTCATGTGTTTTCCTTTTTCTCTTTTTTTTTTTTTTTTTGAAGGCACAAATTCCAGCATAGGCAATTTCAGGGGGAAGCGGACTATTTATTTACTGGAGTCTTGCTTATGACCGGTGTACCCAGGCAAGCAGGTAAAGATCCAGCAGACACAGAGAGCAGGGACTGCCTTCACTCTGCTATGGCTCCAAAGGGGGCTCGGCCTAACCCCGCATGAGCGCTGGCTATAAAATGTGGGCAGAGGCAGCTCCCTCCGCCCGGCAGGGAAGTTATAAACCAGAGAGACATCCTTGCCCCACTTCCCCAGAACACACCGTCAGGCCTGGGGTTTAGATCGCAGTGTGGACCAGTTTCCACATCTGTAAACACGTAACTGGGCATCCAGGAATTCAGGACAGCTAAGACGACAAACCTGTGAGCTGATTAGACAGAGCGGCCACAGGAAGTGGTGCGTGGGAAGGCGGGGTCCCTCGCCCAGAGCCTGGGCTCACCTGCACCTCTGCTGGGATGGGGAGGAGGGTAAGGATGACTACAGCTACAGGGCAGAGGACAGGACCCTGGGGTTGGGGGTAGAAGGAGAGTGAGGTTCTGGTCCCCGCCTGTCACCTCGCCACCCTGAATAGCCTGGGCAGGACCTTTCTCGGGACCAGTATCCCATCTGCTAGACCAAGGCCACCTGTGTCATCCACGCACCAGAAAGCAGAGCAGGTACTTCTTGCAACGGACTGTCCATGGGACCCCTGCAACCCTGAGCAGGAGACAGAAGAAGAGCTGGGTGAGGGCTTCCGGCTGCCTCTGTCTTTAACAGGGCAAGGAGCTAAAGCCACATGGCATTCTGTATAGCTCCTTCCGACACATTCTCCAAACTTCTATGGGAGACAAGGTGTCTCCGGTGTCTTCAATGCTTTCTACATGTTCAACCCTCCCCCTCCCTAACTGCCGCCCAGGAAGTCAGGACCCCCGCGTGTCTCGTCCGTGGCGCCCCTGTGGCTCCGCCCGGCCAGCGAAGCCACGCCCTCATCCTTGCCTCCCGCCCTTACCATCCGCCTCCTTCTGTGGGGACTGATCGTCCTGGGCCCCTGTGATGGACATTTGTCATCTGTCATTTGGACCGGCCAAGCATCGCTCCCTTTCTAACAGGACCCGGGTCTCCTTCGGAGGAACCGCCTCCCGCTCACCGCCGCCCGCGTGCAGTCGTGGTGAGACCGCGAGCGCGGGCGCAGGTGGGCGCAGGTGGGCGCAGGTGCGCCCCTCCCCGCGCGAGAGCCCGGCGCTCCGGGGGGCTGAGAGCGGGCGCCTCGTTCTCCTCACCGCTCGGGTGTCCGGAAGCCCCGTCCTGCCTCCAGTCTGGACGCAGAGGCGGCCGCGGCCCAGGAAGGAAGGAGCCTGGGTTCCTGAATCCCCGCGTGGCCCTCGCCCTCCAGCCCGGAAGCCTTCACTGGACTTTTAGGAAACAAGGTCCATTAGGTCCAGTCACTGAAATGCAGGGTTTTAGTTGCTGCATGAGCTTAAGCTGCCCTAAGAATCTAACGAAAGCAACAAGCACAGCAGAAAGACCACGCACGGAAGGGCAGGTGGCTCCAAGCGAGAGGACACATCCGAACCCCGGCAAACACGAAGGCGACGGATGTGTGGTGCCTCCAGAACCCTCCCTGCTCCCTGGGGCAGACCCCTAGTCTCCATGTTCAAGGGCTCCCTCCCTCCCTGCTCACAGGACCTGATGCCCTAGGCACCGGGCAGGGCGCGTTATTTGAAAGATGTTTGTCCAGCCCTCCTGCAGCGAGCCAGGCAGAGCCCAGGGGCCCCAGCCCTGCCCTCGGGAGCCGCTGTCACTGGGGAAGACAACTACTGCACAAGAGGCAGGCGTTTCATCAGAGCCTCTCACAGGGTAGGCAAAGGCTGGGACAGGGACTACAGCCAAGGAGGAGACCCAAGACTCCCCCACGCATGGCTAGTCCCCGCCCCATTGAGTTCGAGGTGCCCCAGGCTGGCTGGCTGGCAGCCCTCCGCCCTGCTTCGCTTGGTGGATTCAAACAATACGCCCCCTGTGGTGTGACATGGCCATTTCTTTGGCTAGTGTCTGTGAATGTGGCCTCTATGTCCAGTCCAAACTCGGCACCCCAGGTCCCCGGGCTGGAAACACTGCTGAGAATGTCCTTTCCCACATCCTCGGCTGCCGGAGGGGCTGGGTGTCCCCGGACCACCTGGCTACTGTTTTACATGCTGTCCGTGGCTGCCCTCATGGACCAGAAGCAGAGTTAGTGGCTGAAACAAGCATTTCCTAGCTGGCCCTGTCCACACTGCCCTAGACTATTTCAGGGACACTGTCTGTCCATCTCACACCTCTGTCTTCTCAAAGCCATGGGTGCTCACCTCCTTCTTCATTAACGGTGATAAAATTACATCAACAATGACAAGATGACATTCACTGACTAAAATTACATCAACAATGACAAGATGACATTCACTGACTGTATTAGTCTGCTACGGCTGCCATCACTAATTACTATAGACTGCGGGGCTTCAAACAACTTAAATTCTCTCACAGTTCCGGAAGCTAGAAGTCTGAAGTCGAGGTGTCAGCTGGGCCGCACTCCCTCCCACGGCTCTAGGGAGGACCCTGCCTGCCCCTCCCAGCCTCTGGGGGCGCCCCGCATTCTTTGGCTTCCGGCTGCATTGCTCTGACCTCGGCCTCGGTCAGCTCACTGCCTTCCCCTCCACGTGTCTGTTTTTCCTCTACTGTCTCTTACGAGGGTACCTGTCAATGGATTTAGGGCCCATCCGGACAATGCAGGACGACCTCATCTGGAGATCTTCAACACAACTACGTCCGCAGTGACCCTTATCCCCAATAAGGTCACATTCTCAGATTGGCAGGGCTGAACATGGGGCCGCAACTCAGCCCACTACACGACTGGTTCCTCTGTGCCAGGCGCTGTTCTCATTCTGCGATCTCACCTTACGAGGTACGGACCACTGTTGTCCCCAAAGTTAACTAGGGAAAAATGAAGGTGCCGCCACAGGTTAGTCAGCAGAGATGGTGCACAGGTGTAGTGCAAAGCTCTGCCAGCACGTGTGGCACTTTCCCGAAAATTATTAAAAGGTGCCCCGGTTTCAAGACTTCCATCTATCAAAATATTATCATTACCAATCAATCTCTGTTAGAACAAGACAGTTTACTGCCATCTTCTGGAAAACTGTAGTAAAAAATATACGAATCTGCAACATCTGTGATGGCGCCCCCTGGGAACGGGCGCCATTGTGCAGTGCACAACCCGTGCAACTGTACAGCTGGGTTCTGAGCCCGAAGATGTGAGGGGGCCTCTGGGTGGATCTTATGGTGCTGGCATCGGCCCCCGGCACTTCCTGCTGGCAGAGAAAAGATATGGGGTGTGACGTGGAAACACAGGCGTTTCTTCCACCACCAGGAGGGGCAGACACCCGCAGTCTGAAAGGTCCCTCTCGGGGAGAATGTGCCAGGCAGTGTGCCTGCCCCTGCCCCTGCTGGAGCAGCGCCCACCCATCCGAGTCTCAGCGTCAAGTGCAGCTGAGTCATAAAGAAAGCAGAAGCTCCAAGGTTATCCGTCCTGCTGACAGGCATAGGCTGTGAACAGCCTGAGAGCAGGATCCATGTGCACATTATACCTTTGTCATCACTGAGCCCTGAGTACAACTACCAGCGCCACCCATAGACCCGGACAAGCGGGACCCTGCCCCAAGCCTCAAGCCTCCAGGGCTTGCACTTTGGAGCGCCTACCTCACTGTATTCTGTTCCTCTCTCGGGCCTGAGCCTGGCCAAGACTGGCAGTGCCATCTGGGCGCCAGAGCCTAGACCCACCTTTGCCCCAGTGAAGATTTCTCCCCTCATTCCCCATTTCTGTATCTACCTCCATCATCTCTTCCAGGGTCTCTCTCAGAGGTGATGTCTGTGCTTCCTCAATGATGACCACGAACACAAGTCTTACCCAGAGAAGGCAGTAACGTGTGGATGATCATTTGTTTCTGGTCATGTTAAAAGTACCGATTCTATAGCATGCAGGCAGAACAGCATCTGCCTTCACATGGGGCTGATAAGATGCCTGAGGCGCTCAGGCCCATGGGGTCATCCTGGGCCCTGGCTGGGCAGCCACACTAGTGGATCACAGCCGCCAGGTGGTTCTCTATCGGTTTCTAGGGTTTTCACGACACCAGGCAGCTGGAATGGTGCTGACATGCTGATTCAGGGAGATTCTCACTCACTTCAGACACAGGACAGGATCTGTGCATCAGCTCTCATCCATCCATCCATGTGCCAACTGCAGTGCTTCGTGCAGGGACAGCCAGCATGGTGGCAGATGCCCTGAACCCTGGTGTGCACTAGGGTCACCCCAACTCCCCTGTGGGCGTCATGCCATGTGTCAGGCAGTCCTAGGAGATGGCTGTTCCCATCTCCTCCTAGGACTTTCCAGACCATCGTCCCATAACCCCACGGAGCTTTTTAGATGTCCTCTCCCACCTCCAACCAACATGGTGACATGGCACTCATCCAGGCCGGTATTCTTTTTTTAAGTTTTATTCCCGTTAAATAATTCTTTGACCCATTTTAGATTTATAGCAAACTTGAACAGAAAGTATAGATAATTCCCCTAAACACCCTACCCTAGACACTCACAGCCTCCCCCACTATCAACATCTCGTTTTTTAGTTTTTTAATGTTGTTACTTATATTTCCTTCACAAAGGAAAAATAAATTCTACATCAAGACACACTTCACAAATAGGTGCAGAAAATTATGAGAACAACTAAGCACTTAGAATAATCACATGTACACACATGAGTGCGTAGTGGCATTCTGGGGCTACAGAATGCTATTTTTACAAACTATTCAGTTCTTGGACAATTCAGGATCTGTCGAGGCTCCCAGCTATCTGAGAATACCTAATGGATTGTCTCTGGGATAACACAAGGAGGCTGTCTGCGAAGCTTCAGAAGTAGCAGTAAATATAGTGGGAATCCTTTACAGTCGTAAGCCCTGCAGGACGAGGATGGGTACTCCCTGCAGCAACGAACCCCCTGGGTTGTGGTGTGCACAGGTGTGCTCAGCACTGAGAGTTCACATCCTAAGAATGCGGTGATGAGCGTCTAAAGGGTTCAAGACAGAGCTGGGAGATGTGCCGTTCTGCCTGCATGCTATCAAATCAGTATGCTTAACATGGCCAGAAACAAGTGATCATCCACATGTTACTGCCTTCTCTGGGTAAGACTTGTGTTCATGGACATCATTGAGGAAGCACAGAAATCACCTTTGAGAGAGACCCTGGAAGAGAGATCTTCCAGGATCTTGGAACTTGGAGAGAGATCCTGGATGGATGGATGGATGGATGGATGGATGGATGGATGGATGGCTGGCTGGCTGGCTTGTTGGCCGGGATGGGATGGCTGGATGGTTGGATGGATGGATGGATGCATGGATGGATGCATGGATGGTGCAGCATCGTGAGTAATGGCGTTGCCAGCCTTCAGTAAACGGACTGGGGAACTGCAGAGGCAAGGTGAGTATATTGTTTCAGTACAAACAGGTTCCAAAAAGCTATGGTGTTATGAGTGACAACAAGATGGGAGATGTGGAATTATCCAGAATGGTGCCTTTGGCAATAAAAACAACAAACAGTTTCTAGACCTGATCAAGAAGAGATGGTGCCTGGAGAGAAGGAAGACCCTTCACTTGCATTGGTCAGAGAATAAATAAATCCATAAGTATCTCTTCGGCACCCATCATCGTAAATCTTCATTGCTAAGTTAATGTGTCTCAATGGTCCCGTACATTTTAGAAAACAGAGACCTCACAAAAGAATATTCGCCAATGATCTCAGGGCACAACCAAGGGCAGGCCCTGGTAGGTACCACAGTAAACACCGCTGAGCGGGGAGAAGGGAAAGGAACTGATGGGCTCAGACATGAGAGCTGGGAGAAGCCGAGAGTGGACATCAGAAGGAAAAGGGAAAATGAGATAACAGGAATGAGAGAGTAAAAAAATAGATCGATAAAGAACTGACGGGATGCTTTGCATTTAAGAGTAATTATGTCATCTCTGTGTCTTATATTTTGGATAAGAGAGAAAAAAAATCAGTTCTCTACCTTGTTGGAAAATAAATACATTGAGATTTAGAAAGTATACACATGGCTGGGACATTTTCTTTTCCAGTAATATACCACTAACTTTGCCAACATAATCCTTAGAGACATTAATAGCGGTTTAAACAAGTGTATCGCCCAGGCAGATCCTTAAATTTCTTTAATTTTACATTAGAATATAAAATCACTCATTCTAATGGGTTAGTAAATGCATAGTTTTTCAGAAGCCCCATTGACAAAAATACAACACAGGCGGAGGGAAATATACTGTTATTTCTGCTCTGGATGCTTTTCCATTTCCTAATAACAATAATGAACTTGAAGCGTCGTATTTGCATACAGATAGGTCTAGATTCCCATTTTGCTGAGGCTGTACAGTTAAGCATGTCACTGATGTGCACTTCCCAGCCTCAAAACACAATTTAAAGACCACTTTATGGCGAGTCAAATTACAGTAATGTGCTTAAACATTAGGGCTGTGGCTCTTCCAAAAATTGTTGGCAACATGGCAAAGTTCTCTGGCACATAAAAGTCAATCACAAAGTTCTGAGCTGTTACGGCTCATTGACTGCGGTTGTTCTTGAAGTTTTCTAATGTCCCTATCCACTGTGTACTGCCACCCATTCCATTTCCCAAGCCTTGACTCTGTTCTTTCCGTCCAGCCCCGCTCCTTGCCCTCACACTTATAAATGGCTGCAGGGCCATGCGCAGCACTGAACACTGGTGCGGGTACAGGAACACACAGGCCCTGCCCTCCAGCAGCTCAGAGTCTCCTTAGGCCAACTGGAAGGCAAGCAAGTGCAATACGATGTGAATATTGGTGCATTCCAATCTCTATGAAAATCCATAGAAAGGAACATCTGCCACTGGCCATTTGAGCCAAGCCTTTGTGAATGTGAGTTCGACAAGCACACGACAGGATGGGGTGTGAGAAATGGTGCCTCCAACAGGTGTAAAAATAGAGGTACATTTAAAAACAAACAAATAGTCAAATGCACAGCTTTCTCCAGAAGTAGGGGCACAGTGGCAGGTGGTGTGGCTGAACCATAAGACAGGAAGACAGGAGAAGGGGCTGGACAGTGAAGGCCAGATGACGAGCATCCTTCAACACTAAGCAAGGGTCCTTCCTACCGGCAAGTGAGGGCCTCAGAAGGGTGGTCCGCTTTGTTGCCTGGTTGGTTAGTGCTGCTGCTGTTGCTGTTGCTTCTTTGTGGAGGAGGAAGAGATTATAACGAGTGTGTCTGACAGAGCAGCAGTGAGGAGGAGGATTGTGATCCGGTGGGAGAGAGAGCAAACAGAGGCGAGGAGACTCGCTGAAAAGCGATCGCCATGCTTGGGCACGAACCCCGAGTTCAGAGGGAAGATGGGGAGGGCAGAGATCGGTGGATGGCTTTGAGTGATATTTAATGAGAGGATTCACCAGGATTCAGTGTCCTCATGAATGTGAGGAAAAGAAGGTAGTGACGAATGGCCCCAAGGTTTCTACCTTGAGCAAACAGACGAGTGGCTTGTGCCATTCTTTAAAATTCAAGAATGTCAAAGAAAAAACTGACTGAGGGTCAGAATGGTTTTAACTTTGGCCATGACTTTTGGACATCCACGTGGAGGGGTCCAAAGTCAAACTCAGGCCAGTGAGGCTGCAGGTGTGGAATTCACATGGGTCCCAGGGAAGGAGCGGGGAAGGCAGGACACTGGGACAGTGGTCTTGCCAAAAGAAGCCGGAGATGAGATCCCCAAAGTGGGAGCCTGGGGTAAAGACCTTAAGGAGTGGGCCCATGAAAGTCAAGTGCTGCCGGCCACGGGCCAAACCCAGGAGAAAGCGTCAGGGGTCACAGGCCTTGACGGAACTGAGCTTTCCCCGGAGGGGCTAAAAACAAGGTCACAGGTGAAGGAAGGCGGTGCCGGAGCCAGTCACGAGTCGGGGGATGGACCTGCGGTTGGTTTTGTTGAATGGGGGGAGTGGGATGAGGTCACTGAAGGTATAGCAACAAGAGGGTCCCCAACCCAGGAGAAAGGACAAAGGAGCACGGCTGACTCCAGGATTTCACACAGAAACCGAAGAAAAGGCATGCCGACACAACAGGGTGTCGCCGAGGGCGGGCAGCTTGGCCACCAGGAGGGCCCGAGCGCGGCAGGTGCTTGGTGAACTGGGGCTGGCCACTGGCCGGGCAGCCCAGAGGCTGGATCTGTGCCACACGTCAGAGGGCGTGGGGCTGGGGTGTGGCTCGTGCTGACAAAGCGACGAGGTGTGAGACGAGACCCAGACTCATCAGTTGACAATGAGAAACACAACTGTCAAGACGCCTTTTAGTGTGGCCAGTGTTCCCTATGAGTAAAGCGGGGAGAGATTTCCTGGCGAGTGGGGAGTCGCCCCTACGAGCTGCTTGGTCTCCTGCATCGCGGTACAGGCCTGCGGCCTGGTCTGCCCACAGCCTCCAGGTCACCGCCATCCCGCCCTCCCACCTGAGCATGACTGGCAAGGCGTGGTGAGCATCTACCCTGCCATCTCCTTTCCCTTCGCTCCCCTGCCGACGAGGGGAACAAGCCTCTGTTCTCTTGCCACTGGCTCGCTCCCTAAACCCCACCCTATCACTTCTAGCCTCGACAAGCTTCCATGCTCTCTGACACCGACAGAGTGGAGCCCCAACGCTTTCGTGAGGCTACCTGGGGTCAGCTACACTCCGCCTTTCCAGACCCACCTCCTGCTGCACCACGACATACACGGGCATCATTACAGAAGGCACGCTGCATCTGCCTCCGGCTCCCTCTGAGTCCTCATTTCTGCGTACCTGTGATGACAGTTCGCATCAGCTGAGCACCTTCTCCGCTCCAGACGCTGTGCTAAGGTCTGAATATCTATTCGTCCACCTAATCCTCGTCTAGTGCATCTAGTCTTCCACCCTAGGAAGTTGGTACCATCATCGGACCCATTTTACAGATGGAAAAACAGAGGCTTGAGGAATAAAGACATTTGCCCAATGCCAAACAGCTATCAAGCAATGAGGCAAGCAATGGTGAATCCAGCCCTGAGCCTGGCGTCTACACTCTCAAAGATTCCATCTTTCCAGAACATTTACATGGTCTGCACTGCAGATGTCTGTCTCATCGACAAGCAAATAGTTTACATTTGTACCATGAAAAGACATGGATCGGCATCATGAAAGCGAGGCCTTAAAATAAGACTTTATTATTACAAAAACCAAACACTTTACAGTAAAATGAGACGGCTCGCCTAATTTTAAAGACGTCTCCTTGGAAGTGTGAGACCGCACTGCTTGTCAAACATTCTGTTGATCCCCACGGCTCCTCCCCCACAGCCCCAAATTCATCTGCGAGGGTGAGGCCTGACTCTGTCATGCACCTCAGCTGTCACGCAGCGTCCTGCAGGAGTGAAGTGTCTCGACTTCAGGGATGGCCTTCTTGAGTGGAAGAGTCGGCCCTACCATAAAATTTCTGGGTGACCTTAGACAAGTTAATTAACTTCTCTGACCCACATTTCTGCATCTGTCAAATGGAGATGATCATGATGGACCAACCACCCTTCACTGGCGGGGCACACAGATAATGTGGGTATGGGATGGCCCAGAGTAAACACTCAAAACCCACCGTCACTATTCTACACTCTATCCTAAAGACATTGTGAGAACATTTTATTTGCATTTAAAATGGGATGTCAGGCTGTCTTGGCTCAATTCTAGTCCAGAAATTCTTGGGGAATTTGTTAAAATATATAAAATACGATACGATACATACAATGAAAGCACACGCTTGCTTGGACAGATGGTCAGGCTTTCTGTTCCTCCTTCGTGGCTCTCTAGAAGGAAGGACGCCGTTGCGCATCTGTGCCATATTCAGCCATGTCTACTCATTGCTAAAAAACAGGACAGCTCAGGACTCTAAATTCTGAATCTTTCAGACAGTCCTGCCATTTTCCAAACATTGCACCGACATCATGAAATACTTTAAAATCAATAAAAAGTGGATTTGGCAGCAGAGGCAATTACTCACAGGCGACCTGAAAACAATAAGGAAAAACATACCTTCCGTTCACCTTTCTGAATTACATGCATTACAGGTGAATGCTTATTTTTAGCTGACTTTCTCTCCCTGCCTCTCCTTTTGCTCCAGATGTTCGTTGCAGAGGGTCAGAGAGAGTTCAGTTGTATAGAGAAAGTACTAACTGCTGAATGGCTCTGTCAGGTTTCTGTATTTAAGGAGATGGAATTGCATATTACAAGAAAATGATTGTTCAGCTACCTTTTCATTAACAATTTGTCTAAAAGGAGACATACTTAACTGCTTCTATTGAAGTTGGGAAAGCAACAAATTGAATGTGCTCCATAAGGATTATGTCATACTTCAAACATATGGTGAGCTACAAACACCAAGATACTGCATTTGGAAATAGTGGTTGGTTCACTGTCGTTTGGTGGCTGTTTAATTGAATAGCCATAAATACTACTAAAAGAAAGATAAATAAATAAATAAATAAATAAATAAATAAATAAATAAATAAATAAATAAATAAAAGAACCAGTCATTATCTGCATAATCTCAGGTGACAAATTGCAATGGTTTCCGTACATATGTATATATAGGGTCCTGACGCATTAAAGAAATATTTCTCTTGGGGACTTATACCAAAGGTTATTCAGAAAACATCAGCTACAAAATGTGTCCGAGGTCAATTCTTGTAATTCCCAGGTCCATTCCACGTGCGAGCACTAAGACATCCAGAGGTGAGGTGGGAAACTTCTGAATGAGCCCAGAGTTCATGCAAAAGGGTCTTCGCCAAGTGCACCCCAAGAATGAGGTCCTGTGGCAAACGGGTCAACCAGCTTGCTCTCTGTCAGCACGGCAGAAAGTCCAGTCACTCCCCATCGTCACCCCTAACAATCTACCTTTTTCACACACTAAATGATGACATTAACTTGCACTGTCAGAACTGATACGGCCGAAAAGTCCACAACGGGTAAAAGGCCCAAAACCCCAGCCACGGTTTCGGGAGATACAGCATCATCCTGCTGTGTCTCTGAGACATGAGCCCCCCGGGCAGCCCACTGCTGCTCGGCCACGGAAACAGGACTCATTCGTGCGCGTTGCATGTACGGTTCATGCACTTAATGCTGGAGCAGCTACTCAGTTCTCCCACTAGAGGAGAAAGAGGTTTCTGATTACTGCGGGAGAAAAGACATACACTGAAAAACACCCGATTCCTCACAGGACGAGAACAACGAAAACCGCAGAGGCCACCCTGGGCAGAGCCGGCCCCAAGCGTCAGCTAGCGGAGGGGCACAGCACTGCCAGGCACAAAGAAGGAACAGGATGTTTTCTGACGAGAGTTTAGAGATAGTACTACACAGACATGACCGTTGCTGGGGCTGTGAAGACACGAGAACAGTTGTTCTCAACCCCTTTTGATAGCGAATATTTTAGAATTACCCCTTTAATAGCTTGGAATAGAATTCATATAAAATATAACCCAAAACTCCCATTAGGATGGCTGCTCTCAAAAAAAGTATTGGCAAGGATGTGGAGAAATTGGAACCCTTGCGCAGAGTTTGTAGAAATGCAAAATGGTGTGGCCACTATGGAAAGCAGGATAGAGGTCCCTCAACAAAATAGAAGTTGAAATACCATATAATCCAGCAGTTCCACTTCTGGGTATATAGCCTAAGGAATTGAAAGCAGGGACTCCAAGAGGTGTTAGTACACCCATGTTCATTGCAGCATTGTTCACAATGGCGAAGAGGTGGAAACTTCCGAAGGGCCCATCAACAAACAAATGGATAAACCCAATGTGGTCTTTACATACAATGGAATATTATTCCACCTTAAATGGGAAAGAGATCCCGTGACATGCACAACTCTGATGCCCTGGAAGACATCATGCTAAGTGAAATAAGCTACACGCAAAAAGGCCAATTCTGCATGATTCCTCTTGTACAAGGTCTCTCAAGGAGTCAAATCCATAGAAACAAAAAGAAGAATGCTGGTTGCCAGGGACCAGGGGAGGGAAGGAATGGGGGGTTGTTTAATAGGTACAGAGTTTCAGGTTTGCAAGATGGAAATTTCCAGAGGTCTGCTTCACGACAACGTGAGTATGCTTAACACCACTGATCGTATACTTTAAAATGGTTAAGATGGTAAGAAGAAAAAACATATATATGTATCTCTTAACACAAACATCATTTAAAAAATAATCAACACAATGCCCTATCATCACAGGGGAAAATCAATTTGTAATAAAACGTACACATATCTCAACGCAGAAATGCTCAGGGAAAGCAATATTGGAGGATGTCATGCAGTAGTTGAATGCTTACTGCTGTCTCCAGAACCTTCAAGAACACAAAAGCCACAGAGGCAGATGGACAGAGGTGGCCTACCCTGGTACGTCAACCACCATAAGTGACTTTCCAACTCTCAGTAAAGTTCCAAGCAAAATGATCTCCACGGTGGCTTGCCTTCCTGGAAAAATTAGGGTGCATCACACCTGTGCATATGAGAAACAGAGTTAAGACTTTTTTCATTGATAAAGTCCCACAGGACATTGGAAAGGCTAGCAGGACATGGGGCAATTCTTCAACGGGTAGTGCTGCCCCACGCATTGCTCCTAGACCATGCTCATAAAATGCTAGTTAACCCTCCCAGTCATTGTCACAACCAAAAATGTCCCCTCCAATTTCCATAATACAGCGCTCCAGGGAAAACCACTCTAGAGGAAGCAGCGAGAACCGCCTAAGCAAACCATGAGAATCAGAGAGGAAATCAGAGGGCGGGCCTCTTATCTGAGGTTCTGCCTGCTGCCAATCAAGCAGCTCAGGCCCCTCCCCCCAGGCCCACGGGAGGTGGCGGGGGAGGGGGTTGCGGATGCCCATGCACCTCAGAACGCTAGCAAAGGCTCCTCTTGGCAATGCTATCTCCGGATGAAATTTAGATGTTGTGTTTTAATTTCTTTGACACCCGATTTGTGCCATTCCCACGCACATGTCCCTGTCATGAAGTTTTCTTTTACTTAGGGCTCTTGAAAATCAAAGGCTCCTGCCTCAGTGGAGTAAAGTACCAACGGTGAAAACCGCTGTTGGGCCAGTGAAGGGACCATCTTTGGTATATTCCTGATGATCCCCAGATAATCCCGGGCCACAAGCCGCCCACTCTGGCAACAGTTGGCATTGACCCTGGATCGAATGCTGGCGTCCATGCCTTTTCACTGGTGAGTGGCATCTTTATTCCTGGTTTGCTGAACTGGGGAGCTGAACAGACCGCCACGGCCGCAAGGGCACCGCCAGCCTCTCCAGCTTCCTGCGGCCCACAGCACTTACTAGTACTTAGAGGAAACAGAGACACGGGGCCTTGCGAGGGATTAGTCAAGGAGAACAGCACACCTAAAACGCCAGCCAGACACTAGCTAACATCTTAGCCACACGCCCTACGTAAACAAAGAGGCCATGCGCTCCCTCCCAGGGCCAAAGCCAGTAAGAAGGACGTTTAGAGGCCCCGATGCCAGCCGGTTGTCCCTGCACTCATGCATCCAACATACATTTACTGAGCGCCAACTGTATGCTGCTACTAACACTAAACATTGGTTACTGAGATGAGACTCAGCCCCTAGGCACAAGCAGCTCCAAACCCGTGTGCCCACTGCAGCACCTTCAAGGGGAGGAGTGGACAGTAGGCAGTGAAAATGCCTGGGATCCTGAAATGACTGGGGCAAACGGACTCCATGTGCCTCAGTGGCCAAGAACATTACAAACTGTGAGCAAGGTTTGAGTCTAGACAGAGCCAAGACTAGGAACTATTATTTGATATGCAATTTTCTACTTAGAGCAGGGACACAGAATTCAATTTGGGGGTGATCTGTATTCTATTCCGTTTCCACAATAGCATTCAAATGTAGTCAGGGACAGGGGAATTTATCTTCCTGCAAATTCACTCCCTAGGGGCTCTCTGGCAGTGCTAGCTAGAAGGACAGCAGAATAGACAACGGCAAGAAATTACAGCCACAAATAGCCCTGCATGAATCGCCGGCTTCTGCCTGCAGACCCAAAACCACTGCCAGGAAAGGGATAACCAACCCGGAAAATGAAAATGCTTCTCCACCTACCCAAGGAGCTGGCCTCCGTCTAGTCCAGAGCAGAAAGCTTCTTTTCAAACACATTTCCTCGAGCTAAAACATTTTACTATTTCATCACATTTTATCATTTCTAAAATTTGGAGTGCGTTTTGCAGTTACATTACACATTTTAAACAGTAGGATTTTGTTTTACTCTTACACATGCAAAAATACTTTTATAAATTGATAATGTGCTTTACAATCAGTGAGATCGTAGAATCTAGGAAATTCAGTAATTACCGTAATTTAAAACACATTCTACAGGACAGCTAGAAAGAGAGAGAGAGAGGAGGAGGGGCTGAGCGGCACACGCCCGTCTATGTCGTCAGATATCTCGTGTCCAAACCTCAGCAACCCAGTGGTTCAATATTTAGAGTGCCCAGGGAGGCAGCCTTCCCAAGAGACCAACCTTACACTAAGCCCCTGCAAGGCAGGGCACCTGGCCACGCTCTCTGCAGGTGGGAGCAGCCAGCCTCTCATTAGGCTCAGGGCACACTCAGAGAAGAGCCAGGACAGAGGGGCGGAGTCAAAGCCCTGAGCTCTGCCTGTGTCCAAGGAAGGCGTGGCCCTGGCCACGTGACTACTGCTTCAGTGGGGCCAGGAGGGGTAGTGAGTCCGATCCGCAAGGGCCAGTGCTGGTCCCAGTGTCCATCCAGCGCTGCGGACAGCTCAGTAGCCAAGCTTCATGAACGGTCTGGGAAAATGGCATATTTCTTGAAAGCCAGTGACTGACAACGCGACTCAGAGAGGAGGCACCCAGAAAACAAGTAAAATGACGACGTGGCCCTGGGGTAGAGCTAACTGGTGGGGGTCACGCACGTCGCGGTGGGGTTCCCCTCACCCTTTCATCCTCTTGGTCACTCATCCTCCGTGGTTATTAAATCTCAGCCCCTCATCTTGCACTAAGAAAGAATTGATAACAATGAACTACAGACATTGCAAAGTCTTGATCCTAAAACAAGGTAGAATTTTTTTTTTCCCCTAACCAGTCTAGGATTTTCATAAGCAGCTAAACGTGGAACAAGGTTCAAAGAGCTTTCAGAAGTGCTAGAACATCACCACCTGCAGCCGACAAACTTGAAAAGGCCAGCGGTGACTTGAGAGATGAGTCTTGGTGATTCCACTTAAGGCGCCGTTAGTAGCCTGAGCAGTAACACTGAGCGGTCTCTGCGTGGGCCTGTCTGAACCAGGCATCTGTCAAAACACCTACAGACGCTAACTCCCAAGGTGGGCAATGAGAAGGGCAGCAGAGGAAAAAAAGAAAAAACAGACATTGTCAGGAAATATCAGGCTAATATCTGAGAGTCTGAAAAACGCATTGCTTCTGTTACTTTTTTAAAGTAAAAAACTGGGAAACAAATCTGACATTAAGCTTCACAAACTTTGTTTTTTAAATGCAGTTAACGGCAGAGCATACCAAAGCAATACGAAAACATAAAAGTCGCCGCATGAGAGCACATCTGTGCATACTCATAGGAAAAGGCAGAATTCCAGAAACATGAGAAGGCATGAGTTCGGGTGGGAGCCAAGTGGATTCTGTGCACTCTAAGGTCTTAGAGAACAGCAGGTCCACAAGCTGGAAGGAGCCTGGGGACGAGAGTCACCCACCAACTAGGAACCCCCAGTTGGGCTGTCCCACGGGTGAGAGACCAACGTCTGTGTACTCAGTCCTGAAATTTTGAGGCATGCTTATTCAGCCACGAGCGTGACCCTAACCAACATATAGCTCTACCCCGCTTATGCACAATCTTAGTGACACTTCCTAAGCTCTCTGAGCCTCAGTGTCCACATCTGCAAAATGAAGATAATAATACCTCTCTACAGGTCTGTTGTCATTAAATTAGAAAGGTAATGGGACCACGAACCTGGCACATCATAAGTCTTCAATAAAGGTTTAAATTTATTTGTTTTTCTCTAAGGAATAGAAATTGAGAATGAACAGGAACTGTACTGAGGTCAATAAAATTTAGCAGCATCATTAATAACAAGAAGCAGCTCATTAGAAACAGATATAAGGAAGAAATAAAAATGTTGGAATATGGTTATGTGCCATATAACGGGAGGCGCTGTGTTTCCAGCTTAGAGTTCTTAGCGTTGGGGTGATCTGGAACTGGCAGTGCAGGCTGTGAGACAGAAACAGGGTTCCTTAGGACCTACTGCTCCTCCGCCTTTGGCTCCCATGCTGATTGTCCCCATCAAACTCCGCACATCCTCAGAGCGCGGACAGGCACTTTCTGGGAGAAAGGAAGGTGAGCAGAAGCGATGGGCGCCACTTCCAGGCCTGGCTCCTGAAACCTACATGTGTCCCCCCATGTTGTTTCTCTCTTTCCTGTTGCCTCGAGTGCCAAGATTAGGGTGGCCTTGAAAGCCCCACATTGGAAACTGCAGAGCCACTGTCAGCCGAAGTCCCTGAATGACCACATGGAGCAGAGCCACCCACCAACCTGAAGGGCTCCCCTCAGAACTGAAACGAATCACGAATATAAGTTTCTCTAGTCTGAGGTCTCTTTGTTACAGCAGCAAGTGTTACCCTAACTAATACAGACTTACCCAGTGCCTACGACGGGGTACGGCTGTTATGAACTGAGCAACCCAAATGCAACATCCAAACCTGTGAAGCAGAGCTATCCAGAATTGCTCCCAGTTCTAGGAAAAACTAAATAAAATTTACACACTTCGTTATGAAGAAGGAAGTTCATAAAGAAATGAAAACACTGCAGTCTGCAAGTACCTGGTCCAGCCATCTGTAGGGGACATACTGTTTAGAAAACATCTCTGTATGAAGTAGACATCTGCTATTTCTTCCCTGTGTTCAAGGCACAAAAGTCCAGAAGTTTACAAACCACCCTGCACCTCTCAGCTCTGTGGTTGAAAGAGGCTGACTCCACACTCACCACCCCACCCCCATTTGAGGAGCCTGACCGACTAAAGTCAGATAAAGCCTTCTATCCGCTAGCCACGCAGATTGGTTTGGGCACAGTTTTGGGAACTAGGCCGGACCACAAAGTCTAGCAAGTGTATTAAGACCGACTAGAATTGAAAGCGTGAATTCGGTCCATTTCAGTATATGACTGAGGCAGCAGACGGTGCAAAAAAAAAAATTCCTGAGCTAAGGTTACACGCGCCAGAACAAACGCCCCGTGCATCCCTGAAGTCCTTCGTGGAGGGACATCAGGGTGGAGGACGATTCGGTCCTCTGGATTTCTCCTCCATTATCGTCTTCCCTGGCGAGGTCCCCACTGACCGCACCCATCGGAGATGGGCAGGAGGTGGCTACGGGGTCCAGCAAGCCGTCTGAATTCTCCAACGGCTGCGTAATTTAAATCAAGCACTGGGGTCCAGGGTGGCCGAGGCCTTGTCCACGCACCCCTTACGGAATGCCATCGTAGCCAGGTTTAAGTCTGGCCGTGACCTGAGCTATTCAAGCAATGAAAACTGTCAGTAGCGATGGGGATGCGGGACAGGGAGACAGGAGAGCCTATCCCCCTCCCCAGGGGGTTCCGACAGCAACCCACCCTTAGGTGAGCTCCAGGGATAAAGAGCAAAATCTCACCTCCTTAATCAGTGCTTTATATTTTGGGTTTTGGGTTTTCTTTTTCTGATGATAGGAAGTAATACATGTTCATTATGAATTTTAAAAAGTAAATAAAAAGTGAATGAAATGGAAAGTGGAAAAACCTCCAAAATGCCCCCCAAAAAACTCAACAGGTAGATGTATAGCCTATAGCTCTTTCCATACTTATATAAGTATATGTGACTTTTCTCATCAACCACTTAGCCAAGCTATCACTGCACCTTAATGTTCCAGCAGTAATATGGGCTCATAATCTACTGAAAATGCAAATTAATTATTACTATACATTTAAGGGTGGGTCAGTTTTTTATAGTAATGTTCTGGCTTCTGATATTTACATTTTTTTTTTTCTTTCCTACTTACTTCCTCCCTGCTCTACACATAGTGTCCCAACTTCCCTTGGGTCAAAGGGTACCTCGGGAAATCGGTGAAGGAAGAGGGGGTACAACGGTGCAACCACCCTCAGCAGGAGAGGCCCCCAGTCTCACACAGATAACAGGCAAGACAGATTTCGTCTAGACGGCTGGGGGTTACTTTTCTACTGCAGGTCATTTATCTGAACGTATTTACCTTTTCATTTCCAGTCAGCATATGAAAGAAGTTTCAGCTTCATAATTTGAGGTGTGTGAAATTTTGGTATTATAACTGTATTAGCCATTATATTCTTGGGTTGAATCTTTCCCATGACAATAAATCTCAGAAAAAAAAATAAAAGAAAGATAATGCAGTATATCATTTCTGATTTCAATACGATTTCTGGTTTAACATATGACTTTTATGTCTTTGTTAACATTTTTATCTAGCTTTGTGCAAATAGATGGAAAAATATCTAGCATGGTACAAAACATAACTGTGAAATAAAAGCTCTAGGTAAAGCCGTAAGGAGGAATAATCAGCTACGAAAATACCTCTCAAGTTGAATAAAATAGTTAAAGTTTTAGCTGAACTATCAATTTTGAATACAATTACAGCCCGGTAGTTAGCAGATCACTCAGAAATGGGCATTTTAGTGCTTTACTTTTCAAATTACAATGTAGAACTTTCAGCAATAAAGGGCAGTTTATAGAAGTGAACAGTCGTAAAATGGCAAATGTAACACATCCAGCATGAACGGGGTAAAGGGGGAGCGCGTGAAGTGTTAAATGGGACTGATAATCACCGTAAAATTTTGGGAAGAGCGACACCTCTGATCTGAAAGTCCCAAGAGTTCAGTTTAAAAAACGAATAGCATAAGTACTCTGAAATAAACATTGAGGAGAAAAATATAGACAATGTCTGTTACAATTACTATTGGTGTTGTTAAATGGGAATCTTCAGCAGCAAATTGCCAACAACAACTGCAACTTCAGGAGTATTTCCACTACCATGTAAAAGTGATAAGTACTCAAGAATAGTTCAGAAAGTGATTAGTTACTTAAATTTCATAAATTTCTTGTCTAAATGGCACTTCCTATGTCCCAAGCCAGAAAAAGACAAAGCTGGGCTCAAAACATCTCCCAACACAAAAGGGGGGAATCTCAATGCACCCAGGACAGCTGAAGACCCCGAGGTTAGACGTGGTCTCGAACTTCCAAGGTGCTAAGCAAACCTGCCACTTGTTCCAGAGACAGACACCATCTTCACCTTACAAGACCTGTTGCTCTGCAAAATCCTTGAAAAGATAGTCCAGAACAGAGGCTGACGGTGCTTCCTATGCAAGACATTCAGAAACATGAATGATAATTACAGTGACACAGACTTCGACAGCATTGGAGGTCAAGAGACAATGGAATAATACCGATGAAGTAACAAAAAAAAATAACAATAGCCTGGGATTTTACCCCCTCAAGAATAAGAGCAAAATAAAAATATTCTCAGATAAATGGAACCTTTATAATGACTCACCCAAATTCTGGGACATAATCAGGGAAGTGACTTGGCCACGAGGGATTAGTGCCATGTAAGGATACGGTAAGAAGAAATGCATCAGAGGGTTACAGGTAAGGCTCAGAAACTCCAGTAAAAGACAAGCACATCCCAGGAGAAGCGGCAGCATAAGGGCATTATCCTCGGACATTGACATGAGGAGATGCGAAGGCCCCCAGTGACATGACTGTTCCTGCACATTCACCGTAGAGTTGACAGGTCCCATCAGAGTCTCGATCATCTTTCCAGTGCTCTGTCCTTAAAATGAACCACCAGCCTAGGATCTCTAGACATATGAGAAAAGCTTCTTTATTCCTCAGTATATGACAGCCAAAAAAATCTCGAGAGTAAAAATGAGACAAGAAAAGGCAAATAGAAGGGAAGAAGCAAAATGATCTGTTTGCAGATGATATGACCTTATATATAGATAATCTCAAAGACTCCACCATCAAATGTTTAGAATTAAGAAACAAATGCAGTAAAGTTGCATGATACAAAATTAACATACAAAACTCAGTTGCATTTCTATCCAGTGAAAAAAATCTGAAAAAAGAATAAACAATCTCATTTACAATAGCATCAAAATATCTGGGAGTAAATTTTTTTTTTAATTTTTTTTATTTTTCGATTACAGTTGACATTCAAGATTATATACTTTAAGGTATACAACATAGTTGTTAGACATTTATAGAACTTACAAAGTGATCCCCCCGTAAGTCTAGTACCCATCTTTTACCATACATGGTTATTGCCATATTATTGACTATATTCCCTGTGCTGTACTTTATATCCCCATGACTATTTTGTAACTGCCAGTTTGTACTTCTTAAAAGAATACCTAGAAATAAACTTAACCAATGAGGTAAAATCTGTACACCGAAAACTACAAGACTTGATGAAAGAAACTGAAGAAGATACAAATAAATTGAAAGATATCCCATGTTCACGGATTGGAAGAATATTGTTAAAATTCCACACTACCCAAAGTGATCCACGGATTCAATGCAATCCCTATCAAAATTCCAATGGCATTTTTCACAGAAATAAAAATAAAACAATCTTAAAATTCATATGGAATCACAAAAGACCCCAAATAGCCAAAGGAATCTTAAGAAGAATAAAGCCAGAGGCATCATGTTTTCTGATTTCAAACTGTATTACAAAGCTATAGTAATCAAAACAGTGTGGTACTGGCATGAAAAATATATCTATGCATAGACCAATGGGACAGAATCGAGAGCCCAGAAAAAAAGCCTAGACAGATACGGTCAACTAATATGAGACAAGAGACCCAAGAATACTCAATGAGGAAAGAATAATCTCATTAATAAACGACATGAGAAAACTGGATAATCTCATGCAGAAGAATTAAATTGGGCCCCTATGTTACATCACTCAGAAAAATTAACTCCAAATGGATTAAGAACTTAAACATAAGGACTGAAAACTCCTCAAGAAAAACAAGAACAAAACTCCTTGACACTTGTCTCGGCAATGGCTTTTTAATGACACCAAAAGCACAAGCAACGAAAGAAAAAATAAATAAGTGAGACTACAGTGAACTAAAAAGCTTCTGCACAGCAAAAGAAACAATCAGAAAAAATGAAAAAGCAATTTGGAGTAGGAAAAAATGTTTGCAAACCATCTATCTGATTAAGGGGTTAACATGCAAAATATATAAGGAACTCATACAATTCAACAGCAAAAAAATATATCTAATTTCAAAAATGGGCAGAGGACTTGAATAGATTTTTTCCCAAGGTAGATATGCAAACGGCCAATGGGTACATGTAAAGATACTCAACATCACGAGTCACCAGGGAAATGCAAATCAAAACCACAACGAGCTATCGCCTCACACCCGTTAGGGTGGCTATTATCAAAAAGGCAAGAGATAACAAGTGTTGGTGAGGGAGTGGAGGAAATGAGGACCCTACCCCACTGGGAGAATAAAAACTGATACAGTCACTACGCGAAACAGCATGGCGTTTCCTCAAAAAATTAGAACTAGAACTTCCCTAATGATCCAGCAATTCCATTTCTGGGTATATAGCCAAAGGAAATGAAATCGGTATCTTAAAGAGATATCTGCACTCTCATGCTTATTGCAGCATTATTTACAATAGCCAAAATATGAAAACAATCTAACATTAAAGAAATAATAATACCACACACACGTGCCACGCATATCAAGGAGGGCTTGGAAGTATTTTTCTTACTGTATCAGTCAATACAATATATGTAATATGTATGTATATAAGGGAATATTACTCAGCCACGAAAAGAAGGAAATCCCGTCATTTGCAACAACATGGTGGATGGATGCAGTGTCAGACCTCGAGCGCATTATGCTAAGCACATAAGTCAGGCACGGAAAGACAAATGCTGTGTGATCTCACTTACACATGGAATCTAAAAAGCTGAACTCAGAGAAACGAAGAGTAGAAAGGTTGCCAGCTACAGAGGGGGATGGGGGATGCTCATGGAAGGGTACCAACTTCCAGTTATAAGATGGACACGTTCTGGGGGTCTGATAAACAGCATGCTGATGGTAGTCAACTATAGTCGATATTCCATACTCGATAATTGATAAGGGAATAAATTTTAAACGTCCTCACCACAAAAAAAAGGTAATCATGTGAGGTGATAGAGATGCCAATTAACCCTATGTGGTCATCGTTCTGTAACATGTAAGTATATCAAATCATCACATCGTACACCTTAAAGTTACACAATGTTCTATGTCAATTATATCTCAGTGAAGCTGGGAAAACCTACAAACCCTCAGCAGTTTACCGAAACAAGCATCTGAGAGGTTAGCTGAGAGGTCTGACTTCGTGGAAAGTTGGGATAAAAGTTGCAGGGAAAGCTCTTTGGAGTGCGGCAGGATAATGTCAGAGATAATAACAGAAAGAGAATTTTTTAAAAAGCCATTTCCAGTAGAAGGAACCAAACAGTGCCTTGAACTACTCCAATAATCTGCAACACCTTCGATCAGAGTTCACACCCTTGTGATTTTTGTTACTGCTCTGACCTGGAATGATTCAGATTTAAGCTCGGATTCTGAAGAACATTGGAGGACCACGCGTGGATGTAAGCCGAGAGTTTTAACCTTTGCTCTTTAGGACGCTAGCGGAAGGAAGAGAACGGGGTAGGCGGGAAGGGCAGGCAGGAGCTGGGGCATCTCTGCTTCCACAAGTATGGGCTTATTTTATGTTTGATCTTCTGGACTTCTGAAAATGATTTAATACGAACCAAGTTCAACACCCACTTGCCTAAGTGCTATGTTGGTGCCAGGCTGTCAGGAGAAACAGGATCCACTCGGGGGCTCTTCC
The DNA here is from genome assembly GCF_902729225.1 of Pteropus medius. Taxonomy (NCBI): domain Eukaryota; kingdom Metazoa; phylum Chordata; class Mammalia; order Chiroptera; family Pteropodidae; genus Pteropus; species Pteropus medius. The sequence goes on along the minus strand of NW_024351073.1, from coordinate 20,738,262 downwards.
AGCGTGAATGGGCAGGTGCGATATATTACAAGACATCCTGAGTCTCAGGGAGACAGGTTCACAGAACCTCGGAGGATAAACAACTGCAAGTTTGGAGCAAAGGTCCTAGCCGCAAGCTCGGCCCCTTCGTTCCTCTCAGTAACAGCTGTGCTGCTTTAATTACAAGTTGTTTACAGCAAGAAAGGGAGCAGCAGAGAGCTTAGCGAGGGGCCGTGGAAAGACGGAGGGTGGCGACCTGTCTAAAGCCTTATCCAAACCCGCTCCTCGCACCTGCGCTTCCGATAGTTCATCACCCAGCCCCAAGGCACAGGTGTGGAACTGGCGGTCAGTAAAGTGTCCTAACCCAAGTTTCTACAGGTACCCCTCGCCACGCTGTGACAGGCAGGAACAACCACTCCATTTGCGGGACCCAGCACCAAATGAAAATGAGGATTTCCTTGTTTAAAAACTATTAGGAATTCTAAGCGTCAGCGGGTCATTAAGCTGAGCACAGAACCCTTCCGAGCAGGAGCCTCTATGACGGCCCAGGTGGCCTGCCCACGTAGCCGCCCTCATCCAGACCACAGGGAGACCACTGTGAGTGGGGGGACAGTCTGCTAGCAAAGGGCTCAGACGGTGTGTCCCCTCCCTTTTACGTAAATACGGTCCATCTTAGAACCTTGGTCTTCTTATGACCGCACAAAAAGAGCAAGTGAATGTGAAGGGCAAACATTACTAAAGGAAGCCATCTTTTCTCCTCCTGCTTTCCAGAAAACTAATCGAATCTCTGCTTCATGTGCCCTGCAGAGAAGGTGAAGGACAAAGGAACAACCTGCAGCCCCGGCCTTGAGTTTTAAACCCTCTCTCACGAAGGCCATGGTCTCCCTGGGACAGAGCGGGACAGGTCTGGGAGGTGGGGGTTTCCCCAGAGAAGCTCCCGAAATCCGGGCAGGCAGGCACCTGCTAAGACGAGAATGTATGTCGACGATTCGGGATTACTTCTTTGTACATCCCAGCGTCTAGGTACATGTTCAACTCGAATGGAGCAATCGCTCAGCCCAGTTTCCCCATTTCCGACCCTTGTGACCTGCACCGGTCAGTGGATCTCTTTAAGCCTCTAGACACGGCAGGTGAGGATTCAATGAGGTGATTCATGTAAAACTCACCCATGGCCCAGCACATCCCGAGCACCTCATGGGGACGCTTGGTCTGATGTCAAGTTCTCACGGGTCCACTCAGGAGCGGCAGCTGCACACCAGTCCCCAGGGATGCTACTGAGCGTGCTGCTTTGAAACCTGCCACAGTCGGTGCAGCAGCTCCAACAACTCACCAGCCACGCAGCCCAGAGCAACGGCCAGCAGGAGGCGGGCTGGGCCTGGCGCTGTGACCACGCCTCCCTCAGGCTCCCCTGCTCTGCCAGGTGCCCTCTCCAAGCCTCTGGCAGGCCAAGCCTCCCATAACATGATGACCACAGACCTACGCTCAAACCTGTTCCTCGTCACCATAGCCTGGCATTGAGGGGTTTCCACAGAGTGACCCCCGCCGCGGACCGGCTCGTGTCTTCCTCTCGTCCACAGGCTAGTCTTAACTCCCTCCCGTGAACGTGCCAGGCTCCCTCCTTCCTCCCACGCAGCCACGACCCGAAAGGTCTGTCCCAGTCCTGTGCCCGCCCAATGGGACCTACGGGTGAGGCGTCTCGAAACTGTAACTTCCAGAAATCATCAGAAAGAATGCAAGAACTCTAGAACCCTCCGCTTTCTTTTAGTTCATGTGGAAAATATTAACTTGGATATCCACCACGCTAATCATCCTAAAATAAACTACAAATGGGTCAAAGATTTAAATTTGCAAAAGTCTGTAAATACTGTCGAAGAAAACATGGACAAATTCCCTTATGTTCTCAAAGCGGGGAAGGCTTTCTTGTGCATGACATAAAATTCAAAAGCTATAAATAAAAGATTGTTTAAATCTGAGAAAAGAATATTAACATTTTCTGCATAGCAAAAATAAATAGCGATACCGATGTATGTTTGCAGCACCAGGACAAAGGGATCCTACAAGTCAATAAGAAAAAGTGCAGCCACATAACATGAAAACGAGCAAAGGACATAAACGTACAGGTCACGGGGGGAAAAACAGCTTTTAAAACTATGAAAAACACCCAATCACATCATTTAAAAATACAAGTTAGAAACTACAATTGAATATTATTTCCCGGTATTAAAAGATAAAACTTTTGTGTAACCCATCGTATTGGCAAGAGTGTAAGGGAAGAGGCATTCTCATGAATACTGTTCCATGCTCTCAGCTGGAGATGTAAATTAGTACAACCTCTCTGAGCGGCAATTAAGCAGAAGCCAATTAAAATTTGAGGTTCGCAGCACTTCTCTGCACGCTGCTCACAGCAGATTTTCTATTCTCAATGCTTCATCACCGCTCCTTCTAAAGTCTGCGCATCATAAAGAAAAGCAAGGGGCTCCATGTCCCAGAACCCCCATCCCTGGTGACTCCGAGCACTCCTCCAAGGAGACGCCCTCAGAGAGAGGAGCCCCCATTATCTTCCAGTCACAGGTGGAGCCAGGCGCCCTGGAAGGTGAGATGCACAGAGGCTCCCGGCAGGCTCCAGAGAGCCAGGCTCCCTGTACTGCACATGTCCTTGGTGAAAGCTTCGCGATGTCCCTGGGAACCACAGCGGCTTCCTAGTCGGCTTGTAAGGACCACCCGCTCAGGTCTTCTGGCTGAGACTGCATTCATTTCTTCCCCATCTTCACTGTCCCGGACCTGCCAAAGGTGGGTAAGTCTTCACTCCCATTTTTAAAACCTCCGACACCAAACTACAGACTGGCTTCTAGTTTCCTGACCGACCCCTGTCTGACACATTTATCTCTGAGGAATCTATCCTATGGGTATATTGGGTATATTCACACATGGATGAAGTCATGTATATATCGAAAAATTCATTGTTTCTAATAGCAAAAGATTCTAAACAACCTAAACTATATTGATGGTGAGATTAAAAACATCATGATACATCCATATGGTAAAGGTCCATTTCTGATTTAAAAGGCACAGTGTGCTTCATGGATCCACATGGACTAATCTTCAGGGTGAAAAAAAAAAATTCAAATCAGCGTATACTGTGTGCTACCTTTTGAATACTATAAATTGCACAGAATATCAGCAGGTGTATACATATGAAACCAGTGATCGCGGGTACCCTTGAGGAAAAATTAGGGAGTTGGGAGCAGGAGGTAGAACTACGTTACCCAAGTGCCCTTTTTATTCTTGAATATTTCATATTTTTAAAAGAAACTACTAATTAGTAAGATACCATAATCATTACAAAATGCCAGAGGGGCATCGACAAACTAGACACTGTGCTTTCTTCCTTTTCTTCTCTTTCTGTTTTTTATTTCTTCCTGAAATTTAAAACGAATTAGAAATAGGAAACTTGACCTATTTGTTAGCATACTTTTTAATAACACCTATCCGTCCTTTTTGGTGATTAATGTCCTAAATTCATCTACATCCTTTCGGAGTCTACAGCTCTCTTTATATCCCAAAAGATGAGGTAGAAACTGGATTGAGATTTTTTTTTTTAAGTTTATCGGGGGAACATTGGTTAATACAATTATTGGATTGAGATTTAAAGGCTGTCTTGTGTAATTCTAATATAGGATTACTTAAATTTCAAATCCACGTACTTTATCTTATTGAGCTAAAGTACCTACTGCCTTTGGTTGATAAATTCTGGAGATCGATTTGACTGTTCTCTGATTTTCAAATTTAAAAAAAAAAAAAGATTGTTTAAAAAGGGAGTACCTTGACTGCTTGGGAAGAAAATGCACATTCTGTAAGTTCGCTGCCATTCTCGCCTTTGTCTAGAGACTGGAAGTCTGAATGGGTGCCCTTCGTCGAATGGTCACTATCTGAATTCCAGTAACCATTCCGACTGCGGTTTGATATCATTGGCCCTAAAAAGTCCAGCTTCAAGTCATGATTCACAACCTCAGACCTGCGATTAGTATCTACCATGATTCATCAGATATAGTTGATATTTTAATTCCTCCGTGAGACCTTTACTAACCGTTCCGACAAAAAGTGCCTTCTTTCTTTCGACCCCTGTAATATTATGGTTAATGTCAGTAATTATTCGTGTCATATTAGTATGAAAATTGGCCATTCACCAATATGTTCGAATACAGCTGAGTGTGCCTTTTTAAAAATATTACTGCTGCTATCATTAATTTCTAGAGAGTGATAAAGAGAAATTTCCTGGTACTTCCTGATATTTCCACATAAAGACCAATGGTTATGTCTGATTCTGTTTGATACCGAATGTCTCCTATCTTCCCAGTTACATGTGTCCGTAATGCCACCTCCACGTTTTGCCTCCAGTTTTGAGCTGCATTTGTCTCCCGAAGCTCTGCAAGAGTTCCCACAGCGCTAATCACATCTTACTGTTGAGCCAACACTGTAGGCAACTGCACTCACCTCTTCTCTGAGCCATTTTCGTAATTCCGCTCCCCATCCAATATTCCCCCCTGACACTGATTAATTCTTCTATAACTCACTTCAGTGTTCCGTCCCTCACACTCACTCTGCCTTCAGGCCCTCGAGTTCTGCCTCGGGAGCCTTCTCGGATTATCCAAGTGAAATGGCAAGAGACAGAAATCACTTCTAAGAAGCTTAAGGGAAAAAAAATATATTACAAGATGTGAGGGGTTGAATTATGTCCCTGGCACCTGTGAATGTGACCTTTTTTGAAAAGAGGGTCTCTGCAGATGTGATCAAGTTAAGATGATGTCATTAGGGGGAGCCCTAATCCAATATGGCTGGTGTCCTTATAAAAAGGGAAGAGACACAGACGCACGGAGAAGACGATGAGGAGTCACAGGGAGGAGGCCACGTAATAGCAGAGGCAGACGCTGGAGGAACACCACAGACTGCCAACCGTCGCCAGAAGCAGGGAGGGAGGCGTGGGGCAGATTCTCTCTCTCAGAGCCCTCAGAAGGACCAAATCTTGAAAACACCTTGACCTTGGACTTCTGGCCTCCAGAACTTTGAGAGAATAAGTTTCTGTTGTTTTAAGCCACCCAGTCTGCGGTACTTCATTACAGCAGCCCCAGGAAGCTGATACACAGGATACTGGACTGTTATTGGTATGAGCAAATGAGGCCAAGGCCTTGAACATGGCCAGGCGTCTTTCTGTCTCTGCACCCCTCTACGCACCTGCTTTCCTCCTCCCTCTCTCACCACAGACGTCCCAGAGGGGTGAGATCCCTCTGTCGGCAACTCCAAGCTTCGTCCTTTACAACTTCTGCCACCAGAGAGAGACTGGCCCAAGGCCAGAGATCCCGAGGAGGACCCCGTTTGGGTCAAAGGCCGCTTGGGGCAATCAGTTGTAGATGACACTGCACGAAATGATTGATTAAGCCAATGTGGCAGAAGACAGCTTCCTGAAGGGACAATGCTTTGATTCAGACTAAAATTCTACCTTCTCCCTCATATGCAATCCTTTCTAAGAGTTTCTTCAAAATTCCTCTCTCTCTCTCCCTTTCTCTCTCCTCTCTGGCACACACACACACACACACACACATACACACACACACAACTTGAGACTCTGCTTTCTGAAGGATTGTTAGAGAATATCCAAGCACACAACAGACAACAATTCACCCTACTGACTCCCTATGATAACAGCACAGCAGACAACATTCTTAGAGTTTGTCAATGTGTTATTGGAATTGCATGTAACGATAATGTAAATCTCATTATTCAAAACGGCAGGCACGCACATCCTCGGGTCACTATACAGCAGGTCTCTGAATCATGCTGTTTCTTTCAATGTCATTTCGTTGTGCCACTGATGAGATGCCACAGGAACTTAACTCTTGTTTATATCAACTAGTCTAAGGTAAAACTGGTTTCACGACACGTCGTTTCGCTGCAGCTCCAATAACCTATTGACGGCGTTAAGGGAGGACTCGCTGTATCTTGATTTTATAAACACTTACAACCTGCGGGTTGCCGGTCCATTTCTGGTTTGTGGTTCACATTTAGGCTACACACGATCTAAAGCTTCAAGGACGACTCTGCCTTCGTGCTGTCAACTGTTCACACCCGTCTGTTGTAGCACCAAGTGAACGGAACTGACGTGGGCTGGAGGCCCAGGCTTGCTCTGACCGATGATTACATGTAACCCTTGCCTTACTAGAGGCAGCTGAGTGGAGAAGCATAAACAGTTTTAAGAGAATCCATTACCGCTATTGACAACTTAAAGTGTTCTTCCAACAGTGATTCAATAGCATCGCCACTGAATAGAAAGAACAGCTCAGCGATTGATGGATATCCTCTGATGTCAGCTCTACTTCTTTATCTAATGAAAAACAAACTCCAAAATACTGAATTAATTGATCATATTACACAAATGCTATGAAAATTTTGGAAATTTTCCCTACCTTTATTATTGAATAGTTCAGTCAAGACAGACTAGGCTATGCTACAATAATAAAACAGTCCCCAAATCTCAATGGCTGCAAACGTTATTTCTCATCCTTGCTCATGACTATTATAGATCGGTTGGGACTCTGCTTCATGTCGCCTGTATTCCAGGACAGAGGATGACAGACACTCTACCACCTGGGACATCACAGATGCAATGACAGAGGAAAGGGGAGACAGAAAATTATGCATTGGTTCTTAAAAGAGTCTGCCTAGAAGAAATGCCTGTCACTGCTGCTCACATTTCATTGGCCAAGGGAGCCACGTGACCAGGCCCATCTTCAAGGGGTCATGGAAGGACACACGTACCGTGCTAGAATATTGATGAACAGCTCAAGAGTCTTAATGATAACTGAGATCCACCTCTCAAGTTGCCAATCAGTTTAGTTTTCTCCCAAAATTCACTTATTCCTTCCCCGAGACAACTCAAAAGTTCCATCAGTCACACATGGATCAGGTACCTCTGGGGGATGCGTGGTGTCTCTCATCAGGAGGCGTATTACTCTGCTCAGGCTGGCGTAACACAGACGGGGCAGCTTAAACGACAGAAATGTATTCGCACAGTTCTGGAGGCTGGAGGTCCATCGAGGTGTCCGCAGGGTTGGTTCCTCCCGAGTCCTGTCCCCTTGACTTGCAGATGCCACCTTCTTGCTGTGTCATCACATGGGCTTTCCTCTGTGTGTGTGTCCCTGGCATCTTTTCCTCTAAAGACACCAGCCCTGTGGGATTGGCGCCCCACCCTTATGACCTCGTTTACCCTTAATCACCTCTTTAAAGGCTATCTCTCCAAGTATAGCCTCAGTAGGAGTTAAGGCTTCAATATTCGAATTTGGGGGGACACAATTCGTCCATGACAGAAGGTGACACACAATGACTAAATTGGTCCTGGATGTGGCTCCTCTTGTTCTAGAGACTTATGAACTGAAAAAGACAAGTTATCTATCCCCACACACACACAATTTACAAGGATAAAACAGGGCACACACAATCCAACAAGCACTCCTATTTGGAAAGGAGATGTACAGCAGGCACTGGTCTCTGTAATTCTGACATGTCCTAGACAACTATCATGAGGGATACCCTGGGTGTGGGGGACAGTAGTCCCTAAATGCACTGTCTGCCAGAAGCCTCATTCTGGGTCCCTGGCTTCTCTTTACATTCTGAAGACGGTATCGGCCCAATTCCTCAGCCTACTTCTTGCCCTAAATGTCTGGGGCCCAAGGGTCATTTTTAAGTCTTTAATAATTATGGTCTCTTTTAGTGATTCATTTGGAACTCTCTCTTGCCACAATTTAGCCTCTTATCGATTTGATTCCAAAAAACTCCATCTGCCAACAGTCACACCCACCGATACCTTCGAGACTTACCTTATTCGGACCTTTACCCTGGTGCACCTTAGTCCTCGCAGAGGTTTCGGTAAGGGTGTGATCCAAGGAAATATAATCGATTGCATGGTTTTTAACAGTAGGCCAAGAGGCCATGCCCTTTGCTCTAAGATTCGGGTTTAACGCTATTTTTATTACCATAAGGCTCTCTCCATTTCATCTTCTGCTGCCTGGAATCTAAAATCAGTCAGTCTTTCTTAAATTGCAAAGCCTCAAATTTCCCATTAACGCTTGCTTGGAATCCACCAAATTCTCTTCTGACATCGTCTCATAATACCTTGTCAGATGCAGCCAACAGAAACCAACACCCATCACTAACATTCTGTTTTTCTGCCTCCTTCTCTAGAGCTACAAATTCATTAGGCATGTAATCTGCCTTCCCAGTTACTGTGGGCAACAGTTCATCCAAATTTTCTGCCACCACGTAACATGGATTGTCATCTCTCCAGATTTTATAATTTCTCCACTGCCTAAAACCTTCTTCATGCCAATGATGAATTATAATTTTCTTGCTATGTTAGCGCCCCGGCTCCTGGTAGCAAATTCTGCATCAGTCAGAATAAGCTAAATTGCACTACAGTAAGAAACAACTCCACGGTTTCCGTGGCTAGAAAAAAATTAATAATTTCTCTCTTATGTTACATGCCCATGATGCATCGGCTGGTGGGGAGCAAGGAGCGGGCTCTGCTCCATGTCATCTTCACTAAATACAGTCTGACGAGGACTCTACCGTCTAGCTCTGTTACAGCAGGGAGAAGTGAATGGGATAGTTGGTGCACTAACTAGATCGTAGGCTTCTGCCCACGTTTTATTGACCAAATCAAGTCACACGACTATACTCAACTTCAAGAGTCTAGGGAAGCCCAATCCTACCATATGCCTGGAAAGCAGAATACCAAAATAATAGTCCTTATAATTATCACACTCATTTTCTTTAGATTGAGATACCTAATAACAAACTGTCAAAAAGACTACACCCAAAAAGAAGATACCAGTATTTGTTTGTGTTTCTATATGAGTGGGAATACCTTCGGCCATCTCCCAGACTGATCTTCAAAATACAAGTTCCGCTGGCTTTTAAGAGATGCTGGTGAAAAAAGAACTGTGTGTTCCAATAAAGCTGAAAACAAGATGTAAAATTTGCAGAACTTCTCAGAAGCATCTCGTGGTACCCTGAAACACTTTGGGGAAAATGGCTTTCGTTTCTAAAAATTTAATTCAGTAAGTGGATTTATTCTGTGTTGTGTCCAAGTTTTTGTTTCTTGGGTGAATTAACTCTAGGCTTGGTTATTTTAAAGGATATGAGCCATCGAGTCCAAAGAATTACCTGGAACTAGAGAAGGGTATCTCTGTTAGGCAGCCAGGTTTAGCTTGTCAGAGTTTCACATTCTGCACTCCCATGACTTAGGGATGTATCATGTAAAAAGACTTGATGTTTTGTATAGATAATTCTCCTATCGTGGATTCTCTCTGCTCTCAACCTTTGACCGTTGACTGGGCAGAGGTGTGGGGTTGGTCCTCTTCTCTTCCACGCCATGCTCAGGTTGCCCTTTTAGGAGTTCCTGTCCCATAAAGACTATCCTGTCTTTCATATTAACTCAATTTTGCTCATTTCACAATGGAAGAAAGATTCCATATCCTCCATGGACCTGGACCTGAACCCACCCCACTGATCCCAATCTACTCCGCACATCGTACCCAACTATTACTGGAGAGTTCTTCACTTTTGGCCATAGCATAACTCACTTCCATGCCCCTGTTTTCTCTTTGGAGAACGAGGAGGCTACGTACCCATTTATAACTAGTTCCCGTTGTGTTTATGACTTTAGAAATGCAAGACTGATTTATCTCTTGATACGAAACTGCATTATGAACGATTTGAGCTTGGATACACTCTCAAGAATGAGTTTCCACTCTTCCTGTTCTCTTGCCTTATTTACTTGGAAAAGAAATCGGGAGCCTATTCAAGAAAGGTAACGCTCCATGGTTATGTCTTCTCTGGGAGTTGCAAACAAGACTCCATCAGCCTGCCAAGCATATGCACGGGTATTCCAATGTGAAACAGAAGCTTCACTGATCAGTGAACAGAACAAACCACAGCTGCTAGCTCAATTCTGGCTCAAATCAGAAGTTGTGACTTATGCCATCTCCGAGGGCTGGTTAAAGCTCTGATTCATGCATGAACTACCCGGTCCATATGGGGTAGGCAACTCAGCTTGAGCTGCAGCTTTCTATTAGAATTTTACAGAGCCCAGGAAAACCGCTTCTGAAACCAACCCATGGCCATTTTCTGACCATTGCTCGGATAGCATCATTTAAAGCCACACACTTTTAATCTCTGAAGATACACTCTGACTTGCTCATAGGTGACATTTCTGGAGAGTCGCTAAGTTATCCACTCATCTAAACCATCACCTCCATCTGTTTAAACAAAGGCATTAATATGCCCTCGGGAATAACTCATGAAGTCTATGCTTCAAAAACTTCCCCACTAAGGTAACCTTAACAGAAGACAAGGAAGATGTCCAGAAGGAAATACAGGGCGAGTTTCTAAAGAAATGTGACATCTCTTCGAAGAAGTTTTTCAGTTTTATTTTTAAATGTAAATAAATTTTGGTTCTACCCCACAGATTTTTATAATTATTTTAATATAATAGCAAATACTGATTGAAGTACTTGTATCAGTCATGGTCTGGCCCTTTCTTTTTTTTTTTTTTAACAGAGAAGTTAACATAAAAAATTGATAACCAAGCACTGCAACCTAAACAATGCAAATAGTGTAACTGATGTTCACAGAGACTGAAATGCTGAAAGCAGAGAGGAGGTGCCCCACAGAGAAGGGGACAGGGGTGGCCACTGTGGGTGCTTCTAAGAGGCCAGTGAGACTGGTTCTGGGCCCGTGGCGGGGAGAGGTGGACTGGAACTGAAAGCAATCATTGCTACTGGAACACCTGACTCTGTGACCAGGCAGTCTGGGTGGTCAGCAACAGGGAGCATATGGGAAGAAGTAGGTCCCTCCTTCCTCCCTGCCCACCCCTGCCTTGCAGCCACCCTCTAGCGCCCCCTCTTGGCAGAGCCTAAAAAGGAATAGCCGGCAAAGCAGCCCCACCACCACCACACTGAACACGCAAGGGTAAGGGGAGCTGAGAGACGATGGCTTAATCAGCACAGTACTTAATTTTTTCAAAAAATGTTGAATGATGTTCCAAGAAGATGTACCATATTGATTCATCCGATGGCTTTATATACTTCTGCAAAACATATTACAGACTTGACAATGCACCAGCATTGGCTTCTACCAGCCTAGTGTGAATTAGCTTACCAGGCGCATGGCAAGGTCCAAGAACACCTGCGTGCCAGTCAGCCACTTTTTGTACAGCCTAGAGCACATCGCTTCTCGGTTACCTCTCATCTAACATGAAGGAAGGAGGTGATTCCAATTTTATAATTACTGGAGACTATTACAGGAAAGCTCACCATCTATAAGCATGGGTTTTTTGTTTTGTTTTGTTTTGTTTTGTTTTTGGCAGAGAGAAGAATCTAAACCAGTGAGATTTTTAAGACTTTGCTGGACACCCAGAAGCAACTCGAGGTTGCTGGAAGGAGCAGATCCTTGAAGAAAGGACATGAGGGAGAAGGAAACAAGCCAGGGACAGAAGGCTGCTGAGAAATCCGTAAGGGATGCTGAGGTGAGAGCAGACGTGCTGAGCAGGAGAGAGCACCTGGCATTGCTGTGATTCTGGTTACTTTCTTGATGGTTCATCTTATGCTTCCTGCTGGTTGTGAAATGTGTGTGCACTGTGTGCTCTGAAAGGCCGTGTGGAAACAAGGCAGAACGAGCATAAGTCCACTCAGGGGAAAGCCAGCCTTTCTTCCGTAAGAAGGAATTAGAGTCCAAGTTTGAACACTTAATCGCCTTTCTCTTTCAAGACTGTAAAAATGGAGGGTGCATATTGCCATCTGCTACAAAGCATTCCTTGACATCAAACTGCCTTCAATATAGATGGAATACTTTGTGCTTCTTGGAAAGATGGCGGGATTATTTCAGTGCAGCATACGAGTGGTTCGTTGCCTTGCAGAGGAAAGAACGGCTTATAACTACATCACAGAAAAGCTGAGTACCAAAAGATGCACATCTTTGTGGCTAGACTTTGTATGTCTAGTGTTGATGCCAAATGCTCACAGTTCCTCTGTAACTCTCCCATGAATCTGGTTACAAATCACCCGATAATTAAACATCCTCTTTGAGATATCATGGCTGATTTAATGAGAGCCGAGCCCATCACAACAGATTGTTAATCTGAGCTGATCGTTTTTTTTCCCTTTGTTTCATTTTCGAAGATTTTTATTATGGCAAGATATCTGGTAATATTCTTTATTAGGCTGATAAGTTTTGAATTGCTTTTCATTTTATTATCACATTAGTTCCTTCTTAATGGTTTTACTAGAACTCAGAAGTCTCCCAAGTTTTAATAACCTCTCTTTTTTCAGTACTTATAGTCGTGAAATTAATTGTATGAAATCACGATCCTTCACTGACTGTGTCACGAGGCCGAAAGAAGAAAATCCAATAGGAAGAAACAGACCTTGAAGAGTGATTGACGATTCATCTTGCTACAGATTTTTCACTCTGAGACTTTCACTTGCTTCTTGATCAGCACAATTTCCTTTCTTTCCACCTCTAAGAATATCCTTCAGACTGAGCAATACTTTGGGATTCTCTGAACTGGGGTTATTAAACCTTTTAGACATCAGTGACTTTTTTAAAGTATGTAAAAGACATGTTTTTAGTCACCGAAGAATACTCTCTTTATAGCTGGCTCTGTTTAAAAGAGAAGCAACGACAAAGTGAACTATAAGAAATTATCGAATTAGCAATGAGCAAGCTTTCTTAAGGTCTTATTTTCATGTTCATCTTCCTTGATCCATGGTGGTAGCAATTCTATTAAAAATAAATAACTATTAATTAAAGGCCCGAGGTCAAATCACTCTGGTTAAATCATAATTAATTACTTAAAGGACAAAATGTCAGATATCACAGACTCGGAAAGAACAAAACTTTTTACTAGTCTTTTATACTTTGGCCAACAATGAAACTATCAAGTGAAAATCTGTGGCTGGGTTTTCAAAAAGGAATAAATAATTAAATGCCAAATAATGAGATTAAGAGTAGGGCAAATTTAAATTATAGTTTAAAAAAATTCATGATCAAATGAACGATTATTTTGGGCAATCACAAACTCCAACTTTTACCAGGATACAACTGTTTATGTACATTACAGCTAAAGTCTCTCCAGCGGTGGCAAATTAGAACATTATCCTCATGTCAAAATTTCTCTTCTAAATCTAACACATTACTGATGTGCAATAAAGTCTACTAAATGAATGGGTTCGTTCAATTAATGGTTTTAATCAGTTAAAAGACAACTGAGTCTATCAAACATGGCTCTTGGTCTGGCAAAACTATAAATTTTCAACTATTCAATTACCGATGAATCTGATTCTTTCATAAATCATTTGTGAAGATAAGTTATTTCTAAAGGTATTTAAATAAGCAAACTCTTAAGGTGATAACCCAAGTATGACACAAACTATTAATGTATTGGTCTTTGATGTATGTAAAACTAAATACAGATTTTATTTTTTTCAAAAGCATCAGGTAACTAGAAGGCTTCACTGGTGAATTCTACCAAATGTTAAAAGAATTAACATCAATCCTTCACAAACTCTACCAAAAAACAGAAGAGGAGGAAACATTCTCCCAACTCATTCTATGAGTCTAGTATTACCCTGACACCAAAACCACATCACGAGAAAAGAAAACCACACACACTAATATTCCTTATGATTATAGACATAAAAATCCTCAACAAAATACTAGCAAAGCTAATCCAGTAACATAAAAAATATTCGCCATAACTCAATGGGATTCATCCCAGGAATTCAAGGTTGATTCAATGTATAAAAATCAATCAACATAATACACCATAATAACAGAATTAAAACAAAGACCACGTGATCATTCTCAATAGATACAGAGAAAGCATTTGACAAAATCTAACACTCTTTCATCATGACAACACAATAAACTCAGAATAGAAGGAAGCTTTCAATCCTGATGACAGGCACCCACACAGCCCCACGGAGAGTATCACACTCAATGCTGAAAGACTGAAAGCTTTCTCCCCTGAGACCAGGAGCAAAACAAGATGTCCGCCATCGCCACTTCCACTCAACACTGTAAGGGGGTTCTAGCCAAGGCGATTGGGCGAGTAAAAGAAATAAATGTATCCATGTTAGACGACATGATCTTGTGCACAGAAAGTCCTAAGGCAGCCTTCTGGCGCCAGGGACTGATTCTCCTATGAGAGTCTAACGCCTGATGATCCAAGGTGGAGCTGAGACAGTGATGCTCATGCAGGGGAGCGGCCGCAAGTAGGATGAAGCTTCGCTTGCTCACCCGCCACTCACCTCCTGCTGTGCAGCCCAGTTCCTAACAGGCCACAGACTGGTATCGGTCTACGGCCTTGGGGTTGGAGACCCCTGGCCTGAGGGATCCACAAGTACACTATTAGAGCTAATAGACAAGTTCAGAAAGGTTGCAGGGTACAAGATCAATCAATATACAAGAATCAATTGCATTTCTATGTACTAGCAATGAACAATCTGAAAAGAAAATTAATGATTTCATTTATAATAGCATAGAAAAGAATAAAATACTTAGGATATATTTAACAAAAGAAGTGCAAGATTTGGATGTGGAAAACTACAAAATATTATTGAAAAAAATTAAAGATCTAAATAAATGGAACAAGAACCCATTTTCATGGAGCAGAAGACTTCACATCATTAAGGTGGCAATATTCCCCAAACCGGTCATCAGATTCAATGCAGTATCTCCTTTTTTCTTACTTGACATTTTACTATCTTGTGTTTCAGTTTCAAATGGTTTCCTTTGACCCTCACCAATTAACTACGCAGCAATCAATGATCTTACACCATTTCTCCCTTTTCTCTCTCTTCTTTCCTATCTGTTAGTAACATCTTTTGTCAGCTTTGTCAGAAGATAGGACTTTTACATACTGTTTTCTGCCCACATTTCCACTCTTGTTTTTGTCTTAGATCTACAATAAATTCTATCAAACTGCTACCATCCGTCCCTTTGCCAAAATTTCCTGTTTTTTTGTTGGTCTGATCAAGCTCTTCCTCTAGTTGTACACAGGAAAGGGTCCTGAGTAGAATATTCCCTGAGTTCTTGTACTTTCGAAACTATTTTTATAGTTTTGATTCTTAAAGAACAGCTCGACTGGATCTAAAATTCTTGGCTTACACTTTCTTTGCTCAAGTCTTCTTAAAAAAAACAATACTTCGCTGTAAACCCTTTGTTTTACACGCTGCTCTTGAGAAATCTAACGCCAGCCTAATTTTCTTTCCCTTATTAGTATATCGTCTTTTTGCCTGGAGACCATAGGGAATTTTTTTGTCAATAAAGCCTTATAGTTGCACTAGAATATTATTGCTCAGAACTGATTATTCCGGGCCATTGGCCCAGGCCTTCTCTGGACCATTTCAATATTTAGATTTACGTGTACTCTTATTTTCAGAGAGTATTCTCAGAATATAGTTTTAAGTATTCGTTCCGTTCCATTGTTTTGTTTTTCTTCTTCTTGGAATACAGTTTCATTTATTCTTCTTTCTTGCAATATAGTTTTAATACTAGTCCTCGGGCACTAGTGATAATGGGTCTTCTCCTCCTACGCTCCCCCTTCTTCTCCCTCCTCCTCCTTCTCTTCTCTTCCTCATCTTCTTCTTCAATTAAAAATGTTACATCTGTTCAGCTTCTCTTTGAATTCAACCACTTTCTATCTGAATCCTTTAACTCCTGTCTTTATCTCATTTTCAAATTCTTGGCTGTTTTCCTGCCTTTGTTCATTACTCTCGTTAAATTTTCCAGGTACAAATGGCTTTTCTAGTGAATTCTACTAACTATTTAAGGAAGGAATACCACCACCTGTGTGTTTAATTCTACACAAACTCTACCAGAAAAGAGAAGATAAGCAACACTTCTGAACTCACTTTGTAAGGCCGGCATTATCCTAATACCAAAACCAGACAAAGACATTGCAAAACAAGAAGCTAAAGATCGATATCCCTTATAAATAAAGGATAAAAAGAGCATCAAAATATTAGCAAATTGAATAAAGCAATTTATAAAAAGGATAATACATCATGACCAAGTGTTACTTATCCAGGAAATACAAGAGCAGTTCAATATTCAAAAATCAATTAATGTAATTCATCATATCAACAGACTAAAAAAGAAAACAACATACAATCATCTCAACAGAAGCAGAAAAGGCATTTGACAAAATTCGACATCGATTCGTTTAAACATCTCAGCAAACTAAAAATATAAGAAAACTTCCTCAAAGGAACAAAATATACAGTTAAGAAACAGACTCACATATATTTTTCCAATTGATTTTCAACACAGAAGCAATGGCAATTCAATGGAGAAAGGATGGTCTTTTCAAAAAAAATGTCACTAGAACGATTAGCCACATGCAAAAAAATAAAACTTCATCCATACCTTACCCCATAAACAAAACTTAACCTAACATGGATCACAGACCTAAGTGTAAAGCCTAAAACTATAAAACTTTAAAAGTAAACATAGGAGAAAATCTTTGTAACTCCAGCAAAGATTTCTTAGCTATGATATTAAAGTACAACTCATTAATAAAAGATTGATTAAATCGGACTTCATCGAAATTTAAAACTTCTGCTTTGGAAAAGATACTATTAAGTGAATGAAAAAGAAAAGCCACAGACTGGGAGAACTAGCAAAATGCATGTAAGATAAAAGATTTGTGTCCTAAATATATAAAGAGCTATCGAAATTCAATAATACATAATAAATCAATTTTTAAAACAGGCAAAAGATTTTAACAGACACTTCACCAAAGAAGGTACATGTGTATCAAATAAGATTACAAAATGATACCCTAATTTAAAAAAAAGATACCCTAATTTAAAAAAAAAAAAAACGGTACAAACTTATTAGAATAGAGGAGAGAAAACTGATAAAACCAGGTGCTGATGAGGATGCAGACAAACTGGGACTCTTACACACTGCTGGTGAGGATGCCAGGGGCACAGACACAGGCCGGTGTTGCCTATCAAGTTAACATACAAGCCCGCAATCCTACTTGAAGGTATTTATCCAACTTCAACAAAAATTTATGTTCACAAAAGAAAACCTGTATGCAAATGTTTATAGTGCCTTTATTTAGAATCATCAAAAACTGGGAAAAATTCCAAATGGTTTTCATTCTCCAAATGGTTTTCTACTGATGAATGATCAACAGTCAGGTACCGACCGTCCGACTCAGCAATGAACAGTAAACATGCAGCAACATGGATGAATCTCGAATGCGTTACACTCAGTGAGAGAAGCTGACTCATAGGATTACGTTCTGTACAATCCCATCTATATGACACTCTGGGAAAGGCAAAACTGTGGGGACAGAAAGCAGATCAGTGGTTGCCAGGGGGTAGAGTAGGGAGTGGGGCTGACCACAGGGAATTCTGTGAGTAATGGGATTATTCTGTATCTTCATTGCGTGGTGGCGATATGACTGACTGACTGCATTGTCAAAACAGCACTAGAAACTTAAAAGGGTGAATTTTCCTGTTTGTATACCATACCTCAAGTTTCTCAAAGTGTATAACTCTCATACCCTACCACTAATACCTTAAAACATTAGGTTAAAACACTTCTACATAGCACTTACATATGTTATCATTATTAGCCTACATTTGGAAGATATTTCTATTTTCTTAAGCCAGAATGTTGGTTTTTCTGAACAAAGGACTGAAAACCGAAAGAAAAATATATCAAGCCCACTCTGAAACTTTGAAACTTTCTGCTGCTATGGGGGAAAAATCAGTAATAGCAAATCACTGTCCTTCATAATTTCCCTCCTCATACAAATTGAGCAGTAAAATTCTCTTTCTTGTTTTAATTCAGTAATAGTTCATTTGCTTCTGGGAAAGAATTCATCATAATCAGTCTGAATTATTTTCATGTTTGCTAGCAGTCTGCAGGATTTGACCAATAGTCATATGAATAATTTGAAATATTTGTTTGTTCACAGCAGTCTAAACATAATCCGTTGTGTTCTGTAGCAAAGTAATTCTTTATGCCAGAAAAAAAAAAAACAAAAACAGAACTTTCTGTTTTCATGGAAACGCTATATAGGATCAAAATTCATGTCTTAAAAAGGATCGAGTAAAAACCTAAATAATCACCAAACTACAGAAAATACAAAATGCCAATATGTGAACCAAACCATGCAGCAGAATGAAATGTAAATACATCACGTACTTATCTCATCTCAAAGAACTGCTGAGCTCTCAAGCTTTTTTCCTTCCCTCTGCCTAACTACTAAGTGGGTGGAAATGTTCTCCTTTCATTTACTGAAAACAAAAGCGATGCTGAATCAGCAGATAGGTTACAAAATAAAACATTAAAAAAAAAAAAAAAACAGATGACGCCTACTTATATGTGAACAAAACGAGGAGAGGCTTCGCCAGGGCATAAATTTTGCAGTCAAAAATTGTATTCAGAAAAATGAAAATGTAGAAAGAAAGAGCCTAAGACCCACCCCATCAGGGACAGAAAGAGCACATGGCACAAGCCAGGACCCATGGGGCCCTGGAGAGTCAGGACAAAAACAAAACGTGAAGGTGAGTGTCAGCGGGAAGAGGAGAGAAGCCGACTCAGCTCAACTGATGGATGGGAAAAATAAAAACTATTAAATGAAAAATAATTTTAAATTGTAAATAAAAGCAGAAACATGATAAATGTGAAATTCATTGTTCTATATTTGGAATCCTCCATCCCCCAAAAACTTAGATTTTAACTGACATGTTATAACTGCGAAACTGTTGGTAGAGAGAAATGTTCTCTCAGTGAGTGATTATGCTAAGAGAAAATTTTTTTCAGTAAAAATTACAAATTTAGACTCATTTACTCAGGAAGAAACCAGCACTGTAAGAACTTTATAGGCATAAAAAAAAAATCAAAAGAAGTTTAAAAAACAGGACAGCAAAATGTATTCCAACTTGGGTTTTTTTCTCCACAGAGACACAGCCATGTCAGGTAACAGCTCTGAATGAATCCGGTCCCCAAACGTGTTAGGATAAAATATTGTGCAGAAACTGAGAAAATGTGTAAATGAGCAGCCAAACTATCATGGGGGGTGTTGGAGAAATCGTGTAGAACAGGACAGGTGCCAGAGACCTACAGTGGTTGCAAATATTAGTGTAAGTCTGGCAAAGGCGAGGAAGACCAGTTCTGAGAACTCCAGGCTAGAGAGTCTGACATCATCTCGGGAGGGAGCTGGGCCAGAAAGATTCTCTGTGAAAAGGAAACAGAGACTCCAGCAGTATGTGACAACATGGATGACCGGGAGGACACTAGGCCAAGTGAAATGAGCCAGTCACAGAAAGACAAATACTGCATGATCTCACTTACATGAGGAATCTAAAATAATGAACCCCACAGAAAGAGAGGGCAGAATGGTGGCTGCCAGGGGCAGGGGGAGGATGAGTGAGGAGGGTGAGTGGGGAGCTGCTCTTCCAGGGGTTGGAAGCTGCATGCAGTCTTGCTGGACAAGCAAGTTCTGGAGATCTGCTACCCAACATGGCGCCTAAGACTCAGTACTGTGCATTTCAAAATGTTAAGAAGGTGGATTTTCTGTTGTGTTCTTCCCACCAAATCAACTGCCACAAACAGAAGAGAAGGAGGGGACTTTGGGAGGTGATGGATTTGTTCATTACCTTGATTGTGGGGATGGTTATAAAGGCATATGCCTATGTTCGAAGCAATCAAATTGTATGTACATATGATGAATAGCATGGGGATCCCAGAGCTCTGTCTCAATCTGAGTGTGTGGCATAAAATCCACAGTGACAACCAAATGATTGGATGATTGAATTAGGATCCCCAAAACCCTTAAAAGCCCTTAACAGCAGTAGGGCAAATCTAATATGATAAAATTCATAAAGGAATATATTTGAGGTTCTTTGCTTGCTTCAAAGATATAAAACTCGCTTGGGTCAAAAATAAATAAATAACTCTACTGATGTGGTTTATATAAGAATGTGATATGGGACAGATGACCCAGAAGCATAAGTAAAAATTCCATGTGAGTCGAGAATGTCATGTGTCAGTGTTACTTGAAGACAAGTTCAAGAGTAAGGAAGGGGATCATCTGTTCTCCCCTGGGCTGTGGGGCCACACCAGGGGACTGTGTCTGGCTCCAGGACCACACTTCAGAAAGATCATTTAAAGCCTAGCCTAGGTGCCCCCAAGGGTAAAACTAGGGCCGGTGGGTGGGAAATGCTAGGGAGCCAGGTTTCAGCCAGGTATGCAGAAGGTATCTCTAACGGGGGTGCACCAGGGCAAAACAGGCTGTCTTATGGGTTGGGGGGTGAATCGCCAGTCCCTGTAATCAATGGCACAGGACTCCATTGGGGACAGTGAGAGTTGATGGTTATTCAAAGTCACCATCATAAAGGTTCCATTCAGTGCTGTTTGGTATGTCAGTTGCTGTTCTACCCAATATGTCCCTGTTTAGACGATACGAAAAGCAAGAGAAAACATCATGGCTTTGAACTTGCTGCCAAAATTCGGTGTTGGACATAACCAGTTCTAAAACTTAGCAACAACTCTCAGAGAAGGCAGGAAAGGACAATGAGGGAGAAGGCCGCCGGGAGGGGGCTGGTCATGACCTAGAGCGGGTGGGGAGAGGGGCCGGGGAGGAGGATGTAGCCGGGAAGGAGGCGCTGTCCGGGGCTGCTCCTCTCACCCCTCACGTCCATGGCCTTCCACGCCCGCCTCCCCTCGCCCAGTGCCCTTCGAACTTCGGCTCCTGTAAGCCACTGACCTGACCTCACAAATCACGTGTTTCTCTCTTTCCCTCTATGATAAAGGCATATGTTGGGGGGAAAGGAAGAAAGACTTGGAGGTAAAACAAAATCAGGAACTGACAATATTAAACAACACAAATCATGGGAATTCGGTCCTCCATCTTCATCAAGCCCAGCACTCAGTGCTGATGGATCTGCCCAAAACGCCCAGCTCTCTGATCTCCCAGTCTTATTTCCCAGTGGCCGCAGTCACGACAGCTCAGCACATCTCACTGCCACATCATCACTGAGTAGTTCTCTCTCCCACTGGTGCTTCGAACAGTGAATCGAAGCTAATTGTCTATCTGTACATGTGAACTTTAAAAAATTAACGTTTCACTGAAAAGTCATACATAGTAAAAGCAAAATGCAACACAATTTTTAAAAATAAATAATGAAGGAAGTCTTCCTGTCACCTCACATTCCAATCCCCACTCTCCTTCCCCAGAAGCAAAAGCTATTACCAGTCTCTCATATCCTCATAGATTCTTCCTGGCAGGATACACGCACGTGTACCTTGCCGAGTCCAGGGACTGAGGCAGGGCGGAAGGCCTCCACTGCTCACCTGCACTGTCTTTCCCCCAAACCAGCGTCCCCGTGCTATTTTATTTTATGCCTGTCCCCTTGGACAGTCTGCAGCACCTCTGAGCTGCCTTTCCAGACTGTCCGAGTGACCTCCAGGTACCAGCGATTGCTCTCATGATGCACTGGGTTCGCGGCTGCCCCGGTCTGCGTGGCCCCTCATTGACCCTACTTTTCCATAAGGCTGGTTGTGTTTGAGGCGCAGCGTCACAGCAGAGGAGCTTCGATCTGGAAATCACACGTGCACTGGCACAGGTCGCCCTGCAGGCCGTTTCACAGCTGCTCTGTACAGATCCACCCTAATGTGCTTAAATGGTCTCAATCGATGCACATTGAGGCTGGGTCCAGTAACTGAATTCTAAAGATGATGCTCTCAGATGTTCTTGAGGACTGAATCGTGTCCACCCAAAATGCGTGTGTAGAAGCACGGACCCCGAGTAACTCAGAATGTGACTGTATGTGAAGACGGGGGCTTTAAAGAGGTGATGGAGTTAAAATGAGGCTGTGAAGGTGGAGCCCTAATCCAGCAGGACTGGTGTCCTTACGAGAAAAGAAAGAGACACCAGGGATGCAGGTGCCCAGAGGAAAGGCCACGAAACGGCACGGTAGGAAGAGAAGGCAGCCGTCGGCGAGCGGAGGACAGGAGCCCCCAGAAAAACCAGACCTGCGGACCCCCGACCTTGGACTTCTGGCCTCTGGGCTACACGACATACATTTCTGTGGTTTGAGCTTCCCAGCGCACGGCGGCCAGAGCAAAGTGACACAGACGTGTGCTCTCACACGCTGTGCATTTTCCAGCACAGGGGATGTGTTTGCGCCGACCTACCTACCCTTCGGTAGGGCGGACCTAAAAGGCAGGTGGCAAACCCGCTTGACTTTTTAGAGTATACTATTTCGCCTACCTATTTCTGAGTGGGCAAAGTTCTGGAAAATCAGCTGCTTTACCCTTCTCCTAGGCTTACGCCTCTAATTCAAGGGCCACCCTGTGCCTACGAAAAAAAGAGTCATCCTGATTGAAAGAGGCACGGAAGCCAAGCTCCAGGGTTATTCATATGAGCCTAATGTCTACACTAACTGGGTGGGTGGGATCAGTTCCGGCAGCAGAGGCCTCCCCACGCCCTGGCCTGTGAAATAGGGGAAGGCAGATCGGTCTGTGCATCCGGCAGGCCTGGGTTCAAACTGCAGGTCTACTACTTGTTAATTTATGCATGAGCTTTAGCAAACGAACTACTCTCTGAAGGCTTCAGTTTACCCAACTGAGAAAGAGCCTAGCTACACTGTGGAATTAATGGAAGAATTAAAAATAATGTGTGTAAAAGCCCTCGGCCATGATGGTACATGAGAGCTGGCGTGACTATGGTAGTTTCTGGACTATGAATTTCCATTCATGATTAATAGTTTCAGATCAAGGGAAACACCTTTCTGAGCTGAAACAGACATGCCAGCTGGGTAGTTTCGACAGGGGTGGGGGCCAGAGAGAAGCCCACGAGCTGAGCTTTCTCCACTACAGGTCACTCTCCTTCGGTGTCACTAAAATTCGGATTCCTGTGAAAGCACTCCTTAAGAAAATGCAAATGCCCTTGAAAATGGCAATACGTCATGTAACCCTTAAATCAGAAATGAGTGGACGTGTGGGGAAAAGGCCACGTAGTTCAATGGTAAAGGACAAGTGGCCGGCACAGGGAGGTGTAGGGGAAAGCGGAAAGGGAAGATCTCTGAGCTCTAGAAGCTTCCCCTGCCTCACGACCTCGCTGACTGCCCGCTGGGCTCCACCTGCACTTAGCCTAATGTTTTCCGTCGCTTCAAGCTGCCACGTTCCCCGCAAACAACACTGCAAAGCTACCCTTACAGCAAACCCTACACGCTCTCTCTACACGGACGGATCCACCAAGTCTGGGATACACATGGAGTTTTGTTAAATTCTTCTAACATTAAGATTTACTCTTATAAAAAATAACTTCGCTGCTGTCTTTCATCTACGATATTACAGAGAAGGAAACAAATTTGATTCTTCCTTCCGTCCTTGAATTAAACCTAGTGATCAATGAGCTATCATTGTATCAATCCTTCTTGGATAAGGTTCACACCATAATATTAAATTAGAGAAGACATCGAATTTCCATCACCTAGAAAAGTTATGAATTTTTTTTTTTTTTTTTTGGTTCATGTTCAATTTGCATCAGTCCATTAGGTCACAAGTGTGCCAATTCTGATGTAACCATAATGTTTCATTATTCCGGGAACACTTCGCTCTGGAGAAAGGTGTTCCGCCTAAGAGAATCCCAGATGACTAACCGTTACTGTTATGTAGATGGAGATTTCCTTACGTTTATATGAATACCCATTTTTCCATGTGAATATATGGCCTGCGCCAACGTCGGGGATAATAAGTTCCTTGTGTTTAACACCTGTTACGACAAGTAGTATTTTCCTTTGTCATAAAGTAACCTGTTTCCTAAGTAGAGATCTTCAGAGAGCACAGCACTCAACCGAATGTGACGTGGAGGCGAGCGGAGCTGGTCTAGGGACAGTGACGGCTCTGCTCCTGCCACCCCGGTCCTCTGGCCCTGATGGCTGTGGGGGAAGGGGGCGGTCTGGCAGGGTCCCACCCTCAGGACTGGCCTGCTCTCTGGACTGAGTCCCTGACCCAGAGAGAAACCCGGCCGTTCCTCTCTCGCACCCCTCCTACCTCTCCTCTGGCCTCAGCTTCACGAGCTCAGCTCCCGCCTAGACGTCCCCAACCTTCCTGTTCACAATTCAAATTCTCGACATAAACTCTGCATAGCTCATCCCGTCTCCACGGCCTGCCTTTGGCTCAGATGCCCGACCTGGGTCCCGCTAATTGGTGAAGAGTCAAGGAGCTGGGTGCCCATTAGGCTGCTCCCTTGACAAGGTTGTAGGTGGGGCGGTGTCACGTAGAGGGAGATGAGGCACCATTAGTGACGTATTAATCCCCGGGGCTTCGAGAACAGTCCCTGGTTCTAACCAGGACTTGGGGACACAATTGTGTCCTCTGCAGTGAGGCCATCTGGGGTTTCGCGGGCTCCCCCTTCCTTCTCTGGGCATTCGCCCTCTCCTCTGGAGTTCTGACACGGCTTGTCTCCACTCACCAGCTTTCCCGACATTCTGACTCCGGGCAGACCTAGTAGGTACTGCGGGATGGGCTCCAGATCGCGCGATAAAGCGAGTCTCGCAATAAAGTGGGTCGTAATCCTTTTGCTGGTGGAGGGTCTGGCCTTCGATTTGTAAAAACCACAACATCTGTGAAGCGCGGTAAAACGCGGTGCGCCTGTACTTCGCACCATCAGCGGCTGCCGCAGCCTTGCTGTGCTCAGGGGACGCTGCGTGCTGCTGGAGTTGGACGCGTCTCTGATGAAGACGGCTGTGATGCCGCCCAGACCCACGGAGGTCGGCGGAAAGGGTGCAGGAGGCCCTGCCAAGCTGGAAGGCTTGCGGTCACGTCGGGTCACTTCAGGACTCCACACCTGCTTGCAGAGGCATGCCTTCTACAACATCCCCACCAAGTGGCTGCCCGGCCTCTGCTCCACCAGCCTCAGCACGTTGGCCTTCACCTTCATCTTCACTCTCCCTCAGTGGCTGGAAAGTGGCTGCAGCCCGTCCGAAGACAGGAAGGTCACTTACACCTCAAGCATCTCCTGTCAGCAACAAAACCTTTCCCGAAGGCCCAGCAGACGCCCCTCAAACCTCACCGGCGAGAACTCGATCACATGCTCCCCGCCCACCTTGACGCCCAAGAGATGGGATCTCTGTACCAGCACACACTGGTGCCTGACACCTGAAAACCCGGGATCCTGTTACTAAAGAAGAGGGGTGATGAGTGCTGGGTAGGAGCAAGCGGTGTCTGCACACCTCCCCTGGTGGGCCCGCCAGTGTCCCCTGCTCCAGGACAGGTGGCCTGGGTCAGAGGCCTGCAGACTTGGCTGTCCAGGCCAGGTGAAGCACATTCCACCTCACAGAGGCTGGGCACACATGGCCCCGGTGGGCGACGAGACACAGCACACCACCAAGGCATGTCCTGCTTGTCTGTGGGACTTACACAGACGCCTGCAGGGGACTCTGCAAGGGCTGAGTGGCCATTCTCGGGGCCAAGCTAGGGAATGCAGATGCAGACTGTAGCATGAGCCCAGAAGACTCCACACTGAGAACGTTTCTTCCTTCACAGCAGGCCTTTCACACCGTGGCCGTAGGGAAAGCACACTGCCCGAGGGGTAGCATCTGTCTGCGTGGTCCAAATATCAGGAACCTGGCATTGTTTTCTATTCTGTTTTGACCAGGGTACACCACTGCCCAGCAATGGTGAATGAAGGACGTGTGGAAGTCTCATTTCTCAAATCTTCTGAACTTGGTTTCACGTGCACATGGTGAAGCCAAGCACGTCAGGGAGTGCGAATGCCAGGACCGGCCAAGGGTCTGCCGACGCCCACCTGGCACACCTGGGTCGCGATCCTGCGTCCATGCTTTTGGAGAAAGACACATTCAGATGAGAATGACCCCAAGTCCTTACCTGAGTGTGTTCACAATGGCTCCTGTTAGGCTACATCTCCCCCGAGCTATATTTCTATTCCTGTTTGTTTTTAACTCCAAATTTTACCAGGTTAGCAATTAACCCTGATTTCAATCTACACACTTTTGAATCCTCTTCTTGACTTCAAGCACAGCTGCTGTCATTATTCCCTACTTTGTAGCATGTTCAAATTTGATCAATGTCCTTAACCTAATAACTAATAAAATTTCAAACCAGCCAGAGAAGCCACAATAACCTCTACAGGAAAACCCTGACTGTACACTTCTTACCTACAGGTACATTTTTAAAAAGCAATTAAAGATCTTGCAGATCCCATGAATCACAACGGTTCTACGAAACAGTCTGTTCTACTCTGAGGTTGCAGGATCAAGCATCATCTAAATCTTGGGAAGATAAAGAAGAATCCCCAGAATTTTCTCTATGGCTATGCATATAACTGGATGGCTCCACAAACCCACCAGGAATACGTCCGCCTCTGCCCACCACCCTTCCTGCACAGGCGCTGTGAGAGGACCTGTTCCAAGCGTGCTGGCCAGAGTGACAGTGAGAGGCACACACCAAAACTGCACATCAGGACAGAGAGTTCATTCTTCATTAGGTAATCGGGGCCTACTGAGAAAGGGAGAGATGGTGGCCGCCAAAAACCTGACAAACGTCCACAACGTCCCGCCGCCACGGTGCTCTCTCTACTAACACAGTATTCGTTCTCTCAGAGAACGCCACACCTCACTCACACCCACTCGCCCATGTCTTTGTCTCTCCCTTCCAGCACACAAATTCCGTAAGATCACGGGACGTGCATGTCTATTCACCACTGACTTGGGAAAGGTCATTACACAGTAGACACTCAATAAGTATTTTCTGAATGAATGAATGAATCCCTGGTTGCTTCTCATTTAAATAAAAATCATCAAATTGATCACATTTTTATCAGTTTAGTAAAAAACACAAACCATCTCATTTTATCAGATCTCTAAGGCAGTTTGGTATTTAGGTTACAAGGTGTGCGGCTGGGAGTTCAATTCTTTTCTGTGATAAGCAGAGATTATCTGAGCCACTATTCTATATTAATTTCTCAGATATATGAGGCCTGTCTACTCACATTCAAAGATTTTCCTTAACTTGTCTTTATTTAAATTGTTCAAGTCCCTTCTCATAAATGAGAAATATTAAATAAATGGCTGCTTTCATAAAAGAAGCGACTAGCAGAAATAATGTGCAACTTCTGTGAATAAGCTTTTCATTAGCATTTAAAATAACAAATACTATTTACAGACCAAAGACTATATACCATGAGTTTTACGAATTGGTCCCCAGTCCCCACTTCAGTGTATCATTACACAAAAGACACAGCTACTCGGGAAACCAAGGCTCCGAGAGGGCGAGCCACTGTCCGAGGCCACCTGCTGAGGGGCCAGGACGGACCCGAACCCAGGCCGGCTTAGTCTGAAGTCCACGATCGCGGATTAAATCATTGCCAACCACTCCACTGTGCCACGTGTCTCCTCTGAGCGCCCTATTTCATCAAATCTGAGATGCCATCAATGGCAGCCAATGGCGTACAACGCTGCCCATTACGGCTATAAAACACCATCGGCTGGAAGGTACGTCACAATTTCAGAAATATTAAAATGGGGATGTATACATACACAAATATACACACTTACATATCTTAGATTCAATAAAATACGGTATTCACCTAGCCTTGGAACAAATTATTCCTGATAAATGCCTCTCTAAATCCTTTAGAAAATTAATTTTGCCATGACGTTCAGAGGAGAAAGAGATAAATCTTAAGGATGAATAAAGTTATAAGGAACTAGGAACGTTCACTAACACATACCCACTTTAAAATCGTTTCTTCTCATCGGCGACATGAAATCGCATTCTCTGTAACGTGAAGCACTGTCAACATGCTGCCCACCCATCAATGCGACCCAACACTTACTCGTATTTTCATACTTCCAAGTGCATGAAAAACTGTAAGCACGATTTTTTAGACTAAGCCATAAAAGGGGACTTCAAACCTGTTCTTCTCTGTTTCCTCCAAAAGTTAGGGAAAATGACAGTAATTTCTCATCCCATACCAAACAAAAACATATTCATTGCTAAACACATAGCTGTAAGTCTGTAAAACCAAAGACCACTGACACTTCAGAAAAACACTCTCAATAAATTTTATACTTTAATGACTGGAAATGCATCGACCTTCAGGGCCTCTTTTCGCTTCCTCTGAAAGTGCTTACGTCATACACCCACACGGTATCTATCCCCTCTCCGGCGACCTGGTCCGGGGTCCAGTTCGGGAAGGGGAACCGGCAAGCGATGACTCTAGCGTCACCCTCAAGCTCGAGCTCAAATTTCTTCTCCAAGTGCGGCATCTGTGGACATGACAGCCATTATGTCAGGGAACAGTGATTCAGAAGAAGTGATTCCCAAATGTCCTTCTGTATTGACCGCCCGAAAAGATCTGTGCAAAAAATCGCTAATTGTAAAAAAGATCACTTCACGGCATAAATACATTATCAAACAACCCGTTAAAATACAGAATCTATTAACAGTTATAAGAACAACTTCTAGTATCAATTATGAAATATGTCAATTTTAGCACATGTGTATCACAGGTTTCTGGTTTTCTAACTAAAATCATGATGTGGCAATAATTAAAATGAGAAGCAGATTTAAATTATTAACCTACCTAAACATTTCAATCTACTATGTCTCAATCATTTAACACATACTTTTCCACATTTTTAACATTTCTGCAGTCTTACAATTGACGTTGTCTTAGAATAAATGGCAATATTTTTTTCTTACTCAACAGCAAAGGTGCATCTTAAAATCAATACCGTCTAGCATCAATAAAATGGAATTAGACTGTGAAAAATATACACATTCATAATGAAGTATTTCGTATTTTCTAAAAAATACATCTGTATCTACTGATAATTTCTTGCTAGTCGGCCTAACTTATAAAAAGTAAAATCCTCTTATCACTTCAGTATCATTTTATTACCAATCTACCTGTGAAGAAAGCGTTTTATTGGTTGTAAAAGTACTCCCATCGTAATGACATCAGCGAATTAACAATCACTTAAAAGTTTATCTTCAGGTCCTAAAAACATATTACCACTTTCACCTCCAAGAATATTCTTTCCACTTCTTTCTTTTGTTATTTTGAAACAATTTCAAATTTACAGAAAAGTCACAAGAATAGAACAAAGAACTCCCATCCACCTTTACCCAGGTTCGTGAATTTTAGGTTTGTCATATTTGCTTTATCCGGTTTGCCCTCTTCCCTTCTCGAATTTTTTGTAATTTGAGAATGGGCTGCAAACAACATGCCCCTTTATTCCTTGATGCTTCAGTGTCTTCTAAGAAAATATTTTCTAAGAAACAGCCACAGCAGTATGATGTTCAGGAAACATAACATTATAGTCCAATGAAATAAACGTCCCAATCACGTCCTTTATGACGCCCGTCCCCAGTCCAGGACCCCAGACTGCAGTTCGCTGTCTCCTCGCTCTCCTTTAATCTGACAGGTCCTCCAGCTTTGTCTCCGACAATAACATCCTTTAAAAATACGGGAGTTATTTTTCCAAATGGCCCTCACCTGGGTGATCTCTTACGTTTGCTGGTGACGACACGGCATGTGAGTCTTCGGCAGTACCAATAAGTGGAGCTGTGAACAGCTCAGGACCCCACAGTCATGCCCACGGGTCTTCCTGCTTTGAAGGTGACGGTCACTACTGGGTAAGGTGGAATCTGGTGTCTCCACAGTATGGTCAGTATGTTTCCTCTACAATGAGTAATTTGTCAGGAAACACCTTGAGAGGATGTACATATCCTGTTACTCATTGAGCTGTCCCCCCCATTAGATGTGGCATTCACTGATGATCCTGGCCTGAGTCAATTTTTACTATAATGGTTGCAAAGTGTAGATTTGCTAACTCTGTCATTCCTTCTGGATGAAATTCTACATTCTACTGCAAGGAAGGGCTCCCCGTCTCTCTCTCTACATAGCCGGCTATCTCTGTATGAACCCCTAGACTCTCGTTTCATCCAATCGGTGATAATCCACTACTGTCTCGTTTATTCTAATGGTCAAGTTGTCCCAGTTTGGACACTGGGAGGCTCTTCGAGCGGCTTCTCTTTCTTTTGGACAAGCCCCTATCAAATATTTTGAGCACGTCTTACATTCTGCTACAACACAATGTTCAAGGTTTTTGTATCTTCCCTTCCTCAGCCCCGTGTCCGCCATTTCTTACACATTCGTGTATCCTCTGAGTGGGATATGCTATTTAGAAACCAAGATCTGAGCAAAAACTGCTCCCTTGAAAAGTACCACAGTCAACTAAGACAAACAAATCGACGATACTTCTATGGAGATTTTATTCCTTTAAAACGTGGCTTGGAAAAACTCTTCTACATGAACAATGGCCAGAGTAAGCCAAAATTCTGATTCTTCATTAAAATCAATACCAAGATAACAAAGAATAAATTTCATTAAGGATGGAATATTTCTATTCTTTAAACAGCCAAGAAAACATGACTTTAAAACAGAAAAAGTTTTGTTCCTTGAGGGAAAAATTAAGCAAGCAAAGAATGAGGCAATATGTTTCTCCAAAATATCAGGGGTTTCTTATGGTAATTGTGTTCGTAAAAAGGGTAATTGAAAACATATTCATATTACTATTATTCTTTTCTCTTTTAGTTTCTTTTATTTCCAAATGACTGTCACATGCTAAGTCAAGATAAACCTAAAATGAAAAGGAGCTATTTCAATCATAAGAAATTAACTGACTAAATGACACAGAAATATGCAACAAATCTGGGTCTTGATATCACACACACAGAGAAGCGGTGATGTGTCATGTCTGTCTAATGGAATTCAAACTTATTCATACAATTACAGGCTTCAAAGTGAAACGCACTCATCGTATTCTAATTACATCTTCAAAACTTTAAACATAAGCTGCAACCAGCTCAAAGGCATGTAAGACAAATTAGCTATGGTCATCAACAGCTTTGAGCCACCTGGTCACTTCCTCCTCCCTGAAGCACTGGCTTCACTTGGTTTCCAGGTAACTCACCCTCGGCTTTCCTCCTCCGGGACCTCCTCCTCTCAAGAGTGCTTTGCTGGGTGTCCCTCATCTGTCAGAGGCCAGGGCTCAGGCCTTGGATGGCTCCGCCCTCAGCCTGGGTGATCTCAGCCACCCCTGTGCTCCAACTCCTTCCGGGGGCAAAACGTGACCCCCAGTCAGTCCTCCTGAGCCCCGAACTTCCTCTATCCACCACTGCCAACCTGACACCCCCACACACATGGCAAATGGCACAGGCCACCTGGGATTCCTGATCTGTTCCCAAGCCACTCTGCCTGCATCTTCCCCAGCTCACAAATGGTGACCCCAAACTTCCAGTTGCTCAGACGGAAACCTGAGAGTCATCCTTCACACCTTTCCCTCCCCCCACGGTGGCCTGCGATCCTTTTCGGCACCCCTGGTTTCCTCCGCTCCTCTACTCAAACCCACGATGGCTCCCGCCTTACAAGGGCCCAGTGTCCTTCCCGTCTCAACCCCCGTTCCCCCTCCCTCCGCTCACTCACCTCCCTGCTGCTCCTGCAATCCAACAGTCTCACACCCCTCAGCACTTAATTGCCAGGTCCTCTGCTCCCCCTTCAGACCAGCTGTACAGCTCCCTCCCCCACCTCCACATGTCCCTGATCAGGGACAGTCTCTGCTGCACAGCACCTACCCCTTTCTATTGTAGACAGTTTATTAGGCATCTCACCTGGTATCTGCTCGCCCCACTAGCACAGACGCACCCAGTGCAGAGATGATTCTCTCTCATCCCCTGAAGCATCCCAAGTGGGCCATGAATAAATACTGGTCAAATGAATGAATGAAGGATAAATGATTCAATCGCAAATCATTTCTTTATCAGAACATGGTGATATTTTCATCCATTGATTCATAACAGGATTCATAACCAAAATTATATTAGTCATTCTTCGAAATTATGAATTTTAATAGCCCACCGGGAGACATGTACTTAATGGGTATGTTTATGCCATAAGTACTCATCCATTTAACAAATACTTCCGGAGCGTCACTCTGCCGAGGCTGCCATGCTGGAGGTCTGGTGGCGAACACAAACGTGGCCTTTGTTCGAGCAAACACTGCCAAAGCCATCGCGCCCGGAAATGCTCGCTGCCCTGTCTAAGGAGAGGGGAGCAGGCGCTGCACGAATGGAAAAGAGGGGCCCTGGGGCTCGGCTCCCTGTGGGGGTCGGGGCCGGCTTCTCAGAGGAAAAGACATTTGACCACGAGGGTCAATAGGTGTTCGCCAACTAGGCCCAGAGCTGGGGACTGAAGTCAGGGGAAGACAGGGCCCCGCACTCCGTGGAGTCCAGGGGCCCAGGGGAGGCCCCGGGCTGGTGCGCACAGAGCTGGGGGAGCCTCAGGGCCATGCGGAGGGTTTGGGCGTTATCCTCGCTGCTTTTAAGCAGCAAGAAGTCACAGAGGGTTTTCAACAGGGACACAGGTGATCTGTTCTCCATTTTGAAAAGATGCTCATGGTACATAAACTCGTCTTAAGTGTGGGCATTTACAACCCTACTGCTGGGCTGCTAGGTCCAAATGTGACTCTCGTTACTACTCTGTTAGATGCAGACCAGTGAAATTTTTAGGGCACCTCTGATTTCGAACTCTGACTGCAAACGGCTGTCACAAATGATCGGTCCAGCATCAAAAGCAGGGTGAGGGTTTGTGACAAGGTTTCTCCCTCTGAAGTTCCCCACACGTTCTCCTGGCCCTGTCATTACCTACATGTGCTTCGGCTGCCCGAGACACGGCACAGCACCCTGGCTTTGCTGAGCCCGAGACACTGCATGGCACTCTGGCTTTGCTGAGGCACCTAAGCCGGACCAGAACACTGACCCGTGCTCAGGGAAGGGAAACGCGTTTTCACAGGGGACT
Source organism: Pteropus medius (assembly GCF_902729225.1). Taxonomy (NCBI): domain Eukaryota; kingdom Metazoa; phylum Chordata; class Mammalia; order Chiroptera; family Pteropodidae; genus Pteropus; species Pteropus medius. The sequence goes on along the minus strand of NW_024351073.1, from coordinate 20,705,315 downwards.
GAGTGACGGGCCCGGGCAGGTAAAAGGGCTTTGCAGCGCTGACGGAGTGACCGAGGGCTCCCCGGCCAGCGCGCCTGCTCTCGCTCAGGCTTCCACGCAGGCAAAGCCTGATGAGGGTGGAGAGCTGGGCCCTCCACACGGGGCACCGGGCCTCCAGGCCGACAGGAGCTGCCCAGGCCCTCTGCTGCCACGATCCTCATCCACCGGCACGGAAACCCACAAGTGCACTGGACCCGTCACTCCGAGGCATGTGAGTGCGTCCCGTGTGGCAGCTGCCCTTCTCCTTCTTGGGGACAGTGAACTGCTACACATTTCTTATTTAATACTTCTCTGTGTACAGAAGACTGGACAATAACTGCAGGAGTGTTGATCAGAATGATAGGACTCTTATTTCCCCTGAGTGAACGGCTCCAAAAACTGACAATCCTCGAACATGGTCAGAGGCACAAGGAGTTGGAGCCCACAACTTATGTGGTGACAGTGACTACCAAAGGCCACTGCTGCCCCCTGCTGAGAGAGAGCTGCCGTGGCTTCATAAGCTCACATCTCAGGCCATCATCTGGACTCTTAACACTGCATGGAAGTCCCAATAGATACCGCGCCGTTTTTAGAAAGCATGCATTTCAAATTAAAGTTATTTGCCCCCAAATGCTAACTATTCTGAAGGAATGTCCAACCATCATAATAAGTAGTCAATAACCATCAAATTGCATAGCAAGTCTACGATCCCAAAGTATTTTTTTTTAATCGCCAAGGATACTGCCTTCAACCCTTTATTTCTACATCAAAAGTGTAGGCACCCAGGCTTCGCCTTCACTTTAGGCTTATGGAGAATTATGAACATATAGAATCCTGACACTTTCAAGAATATGTAACAAAAACACTTCTAAATTGACTTCAAAAAATAAAATGGCATTGCACTGAAGTTTCTAACGGTATGAATAAATTTCACAAGTACTGAAATATCTTATACAAAAATTAAGGTATGAATAAGAAAACAGAATAAAAAAAGGAAATTTCTCTTTTTAATTGAAAACCATATCAGTTTTATAGTGGCATTTCAGCAAACATCCAATTTCTCCAAGATTATTATGGCTGCAATTACAGACTTTGGAAAGCGAAAAGGGATTTCTTTACATGGTCTGTAAACCAACAATTACAGCAAACGCATCCCTTCCTGGTCATCTCTCCAATGGCTAAATTTAGGACCGTTACGATGCTGTGGTATTTTCACTTCTGAAAGTATATAATCAAAGTTCAGTACAAATCAGTCATCTGAGGTCAATTGAAACTAGTCAGTGCTCATTCGCCCTGAAAATTATCTTATTGCAAAATCGGAGGAATGATCAATTCAGAGAGAACATCCCATTAACTTCCCCAAGTGATTTCAGCTGGATGGAAGTGAGTGACCGTGAAAATCTCCAACTGCGTGAGGCACTGGGAGCTCATGAAGCAGTTTTCAGACTGGAAGTTTTAGGGCTTAGATAGATAATTGAGATTTTTATCTGAAGCAAAAGCTTTAAAATATGACTGAATCTTTTATGATTAAACTTTTAAGGCCCTGAAGTATTTTGTGTAACCAACGAAGTGAAATCCAGTGTTCCCTCAGGATCTATGGGAGGCTGTCATTTTGCACAGGGGGGAGCAGGCCACAGAGAGGTGCTCTGTTAGGGCTGGAAGGGCCTTCACAAACTAAAACCAGGGAGTGCATACTCACCATCTGAGGCACCCCAAAAACAACGACGTTTGAGTACTGCGAAAAGGTAACCTAAAGGAGGGGGGAGAAACAATTCATCGATTAACTTTTTTTTATTAAGTTTATTGGGGTAACATTGGTTAATACAATTATATAATTTTCAGATTAACTTTTTAAAGCCAAACATCCAGCTTAACTTTTGTTTCAAAATGAGTAGCAATTTCCCATTTCACCAAACAGCAGGTTTCACAGGCCCGTTTAGGATTTCACAAGGAAAACATCATGCGCTCATTTTCGTTCCTTAGTTCAATCCACGAGTTTTCCAAATGCTTCCCCGTAAGTCACCTTATCTCATCTCACAGCAACTCCATGCAGGGCCTGCCCCAAAGGTCATCCATCAGAAAGGCCAGTGACTCGTCCAGTGACCAGCTGGTGGCCGAGCCAGTTGGCCCCAAGCCGTCTGTGCCCCTGGTCCACGCTACCCTATTCTACACCAAAGCAGCCTCACAGGCACTCGAGGGAGCTCAGGACCACCTGTTTTTCATGTTGAACCATCCTTAAAACTCTAGTCTCTCTCCTCTTCTCTAAAATAAGTAAAAAATGCAATAAAATGATCTTTAGTTAAAAACCTGGGGGGAAAAGTGCTTTGCCAGTCAAAATTCTTATTGCCTAATAAAAGTCTTATTTTCTCCACAGAGAGATCATTTATGTATACATGGTATAAAAGAATGCAAGCACTGATGACGATATTAAAATGGGCAATTCTTATTTAAGAGAAAGCATCTAAGGAGCATTCCTAAAACAAAATTACAGGGCCTTTTTTTCCACAGCGCAAATAAACTTAGAAGTATCCTGTACTTCTGAGGACGAGGAAGGACCATGACAGCATGGTTGGAGGTGTCTTCTCTCTGCCTCTCTTTAAATACAGACACGTGCATGTGCACACACGCACACACACACACACACACACACACACACACAGAGTCTACTATTTACCAAGAATGACTTTAACAAGTTAATGCCTATATTACAATTTATGAGATTTCCAAATGAAATAAAAAAAAAAAATCTCATCATTCTGTAATCAACAGAAATGAGAACTTGTTTAATTGAGCAAATAAATTCTTGGAATTCACGTGACCTATTATGTCATAAACCTCTTACTTGCTTCTACGCTAAGGCAGAGTCGATCTGCAAATCCATCCATCTGAAAGGCGTTCACATTTCATTGTGCTGAAATATACACTTGTATTTTAATTATTTTTCAGTTTTCAACCATACTAATTATGAATTACAAAGTTTTGGTTGGAGTTTCTAGGCCCGCTCTCCGCCTTACATACCTTCCACAAGTCTGAAATATAAAATGTGGCCAAATCCTGTACCCCTTCTCGCCAAGCACGGTACCTGGAGTACCAAACCAGCCATGGGTTTAATTCATAACCCGCAGCCACGAAGCCTTCCTTTGCAGCTGCTATCACCTGCAGAAAGAGGCCAGTGTTTACTCAGGATAAGAAAAGCATCAACTTACACGGTCAAAGGATATGAATACTTCCCATTTCACATTCTCTATAATCGTAAAACGGCCCATCGAAAGGCTCCTCCTTCACTCAAGACAGCACTTGAAGATAGATCCCTAAAGTCATATAGCTCTATGGGCAAGATTATGCCAGCCAATTTAAACTCGGTTTTCATGTTTTTGTCAAAGATTTCACCCCGAGCATCGGAACAGACTGTCAAGTTTGCTTTGGACAACTACATCATTAAGTCTGGATTGGCCAACCAAAGTTGCTGAAAGCCCACCGTCTCTCTCCAGAGATAGCACAGCAGTAGCAGAAGTAAATGTGCCTGGGACAATGAACTGTGAGCTAGTTGTAATAGGCGATAAAAATAACCTGTCAATAAAGAACTTGCAATTAATTACACGTCTCCTTGGTGTTTACGATTGTTCACTGAAAACTGAATGCAGGTAAAACAGAACAAGTCAGAATAAAGTCAACTGCAGAATGCCACCTGCCTCTGCAAGGTGACAGGGAGAGTGGGCTGGTCTTGGGGTCTCCCTGCTCATTTGGTCTTGCCACCACTCTTCGAGGGAACATCCCTGAAAACGCTGTCCCACCCAAGGTAATCTCCCAAGTAACTGTGGTGTCGCCTCTTTTAAGAAGGAACTGTTTTCTGAGAAACCACAAAGATACCACTTGGATGTATAAAACATCAAATCTGGATTTTAAAACTTCCTCCTGATTAATACACACATCTCCAGATTTCTTAAAGGCACATTTTTTTTTTTTACCTCTCCCTGATTATTCTAGGTTACCATGATGGAAACGCAGGGCCCATGTCTGCAGGAGCTGGCGAAACACGCTGGGGCCTGCTGGTCTCCACGCTGTTTCCAGAACAGCAGGCTTGCATACTGCTAGCCTCGCTTTTCGGCTCATCATTTGATGGAGGCCTACGACGGTGCCACCTTGCCTGTGGATCATGCTCTGGGACACCTGTTTGCCAGTAGTGGCCTTGAGTCTTTTCTTACAGGTTCTCAGCTGGGGTCAAAGTGAGCTGAGGTCATTAAAAGTCTAACCTATGGATAAGTGGAAGTTAACGCACTGGCTCTGCCCTATTTCAACTCTATTACCCCACAGAAATTATACAAGTATAAACAAACATTAATAAAAAAAGATGATTTAACAAGTTTTTCTAGTTATGCCACCTCTATTGGCCCAAGTTTTTTAACAGGCAATATAATAATTACCAATTAACTGGTCCTTTTTAACTGGCATATCTACAGAGCATTTTCTCCTTTAAGAAAAAAATTAAATCTGAAAAATGTAAATTCCAAATTCATGCTGGAGGGTTTGATAGTTCAGCCAAACAAACACAAAATTAAACGACTGCTTTATTGAACTGTCAGACTAAGCGAGTCTTTGCATAAAGCTCACAAGAAACACGAAACAAATTTTAACGATTCTGGCTCCCAACCTGCACGTCTTAGCGTAACTCACAATCCGCCCGTCGCCGCTGCCGACGTCCACGAGCGGCCCCCTCCGGCTTCGCAGCGCTTTCAGGACATTTTCGACCTGCTTTGCGGTCGCAGGTACGAAGGGCACACAGACTGCTCGGAGGGCCGGAGTTATAAATGGTGTGGCCACCGCATACACAGCCACCAGTGCCCCGCCGACGATCCCGGTAAATAAGAGTCCCCAACTGCTTTTCTTCAAACCGTTGGCTTCGAGGCTTGTAGGCAGGACATCTCCTAACTGACTTCCTTCTTTAAGTGTTCCTGGGGGTGTGCCTAGGTTGAGAGCGAGCGGAAAATAGAAAGGTAGCATCAAATCTGAAATCCAAGGCAGCATTTTTATGATTCTTACTGACAAATAAACTCATGCTTTTCAAAGAATGATAAATTATCTGAGTATTTAAATTACAAATGTAGGATTCTACAATGAGTTCTAAATTCCATGAACTAATGTGTTTTAGAGAAAATTATCTGATACTGATGGAAAACTAAAATGTTTTCTTTCCAACATTTTTTTGTCTCTAGGAGTAAAACTTAGAAAACAGTATATTCATACCTACTGGGTATTTTATGAATTCCATATCTATTAATACAAATGTTAACCATGAACTCCATATTTTTATGGTTCGGAACAAAGCCTCATAAACAAATAAGCATGAAAATGTCTATTACTCTATTTCAAATAGGATAAAAGGATTTTGCATCAAAATTGGTCAGGCATCTCTCTAATACAGTCACACAATAGAATTTTGAAGTAACAAAGGAGACAAAAATAGGTTTTACTAAAAATCTTAAATAAGTATGGTAATAGATTTTTAAAGCAGATCCAAAAAGAAAAAGAAAATAATCATTTCAGTGCTATCATGGGCACAAAATAAAGCAAAAAAATTCCAAACACTGATTACAGGGAAATGAATGGTACTTTTTATAGCTACCTCCTGAGTCTTACCCTTTAAAATGCATTCATAAGACCTCAAGTTTTTTAGATTGAAATTGATTAATCACCACAGCCCCACAGGTAAGAGCTGGAGCCTGTTGTGGTCAGGACCCCACACACCTCCCTCTCTGAGCCTCGTCTTCCTCATTTGAAAAAGTGGGGTTTGTGAGGTCATTGTGAGAATCAAAGGTGAAGGACTGTGCCTGGTACTGGAACCCCCCAGGGAACAAGACCTTCCACCCTGAAGCAGCCCACCATCAAGATGAGAAGCAAAGATGAAAATCACAGGACTCCAGAGGGAAGGGGAGGAGGAAGAGGACACAGATTCTTATCATTCAAAAGCATTAACGTTGCAGTTTCAGTAATTAACAAGCCATTCAAAAGGCCCACTGGCTTAGTGTCCACAACCTGCGGTAAATGACCACACACTCAGTGGGTGAAAACAACACACATTTACTATCACACGGTTCTGGAAGTGAACTGAAGTGGGCCGGCAGCTCCGCGTTCCTTCTAGAGGCTCCCGGGTGTGATGAGTCTGCCAGCGTCGCCTTTTCCAGCTCCCAGGGGCTGCCGCTGTGCCCAGTCCTGTATTGGAGCCTTGTGATGGCACTGGGCCCACTCAGACAAGCCAGGATAATCTCCCCATCTCAAAGTCCCTAACTTAATCCCATCTGCGAAATCTCTCATGTAACATACTCATAACCTTTGACTCACAAGTCCTGGAGATTAGGATGTGGACCTACCTGGGGGGCCATTGTGCCACCTACCTCTCCTGAAATGATCTGTTACAACTTTTTGGCATACAAATTTGAACACAGGACACACCAAAAGCTGGCCCACAGCAGTGAGTCCTGCTGCAGGGCAGCTGACCAACCACCAGCATCTCCCGTTCAGTGTGGCTTTTTAATTCTTGATGCCTGAGGTCCCCTAAAGTGAGTTTCAAAACTAGTTCATAGTGGAAACTGACTCAGAAACCGAAACAACAAAAGTCCACGGCTGGTGCGGGTGGTAAAATGGAAGTTTAGGAAGGTGACAGTGTTCGATAGAAAGCAAGAGTTTGCTATACATTTTCATATACTTTCCAGCATCACACAAAAGACCTTATATGCTACAATGGTCGTCATTCATGCATCTGAATATTTTTTAAACAGTCAGAGCACATGTGCCATGCCTCGTATGCCTTGTATAAAGTAATCCTGTGGGCACTGCAACTATGTGGCATAGTGGTTAAGAGGGTTTGAGTGACACAGTTCTGGATTCTGAGAACTTAACTAGTTGTGTGACACTAGGTAAGTTGTTGCTAAGGCTGAGATTCCTCACCTGTAAGACTCAGGAATCCTGCTATCCTCAGAGGGTTACTGGGACAGTTAAACAAATAATGCCTACAAAGCCCTCAGCACAGGCCTGACAGAGTAAGTGATGACTATCAGGCACTATTAATATTCTCAATACTATGGGGGGAAAGGAATCAATGTTTAACGGCTTTCTCAAAATATAATTCATATACCACACAATTTGCCCATTTAATATGTACAATTCAAAGGTTTTTAGCATATTTAGATACTTGTAACAATCACCACACATACAATTTGGAAACATTTTCATTACTTCAAGAAACACAACCTTTTACAACCTTGTCACCCGCCTTATTCTTCCTTTTCACTCCACCCCACCCCCCACCCCATCTCTCAGGAACCAGTCGTCTACCTCCTGTCTGCATAGGCGCTACTCTGGACTTTCAGAGTAGAAACACATGAAAGTGGTCGGTAGGCGGTCTTCTGTGACTGGCCTCTGTCACTTAGCATCATGTTTTTAAGATTCATCCATGTGGTATCATGTATCAGCATTTTATTCCTTTTTATGGCCAAATAATATTCCATTGTATGGACATACCACCTTTTGTTTACCCGTTTGTCCTTTAATGGGCAGTCTCTCTAGTCAACAGAAGCCGGTAGACGGTTAATTAGACAAACGTGATCAGACAACCCAGATTCTATTTCACCTGTGTAGACTTGTACCCTTGTGGACCAGCGAAAGATATAATAAAGAGCTCCTGTCTTCGGGGCCTCCTATCTAACCTGTGTGTGCAGGGTCCAGGTGAAGCAGATACAAGGCAGGTTGTGAGAAATGCTAGAACATGTAGAAAACACTACAGAAATATAGGGGGAGGTGGAGGAATGACTGGTCCCAACAGGGAACCAGGATGGCATTGGCAGAGAATGTGAGTGTGCACGAGGGTGAGGGAGCCATGCGCTAAGGCATAGAAGGTGGCGAACCGGCAGCTGAGCAGAGTCGGGGAGAGAGCAGGAAGGCTGGTGGGGGACCCCGATGCCAGGCTAAATGTGTATTTCACTCTCGTGCACTGGAATGGCACTTTTTGAGCAAAATCACAATATTTGTGTTTTTAAGGACGGCAACACCAGCAGTAGCATCCCTTGATGCAATCACTAAATGTTCTGTCACAAGGGTTTACACCTGCAAGTCTTTCAACTTCACAAAAATTTGTATGAGCTTTTAAAGTTACTCTGTAAATCCAATATATGACTACACTGTTACCTCTAGTCAATAAAAAAAAGTATTGATTTTTATCAGTGAAAACCATTCCCTGAAGATTTGAAACTAAAATCGAGATTGTTTCTACAAATTTCTAATTCTTTTAATGGAACATGTTTAGATTCATAAGACTATTCACTACATGACAAATAAATGATAGAGATTTCTGTCAGATGTGCTCTTTGGATCAAGCCATTCCAGCACATGGGAACTGTGGCGACAAGTGGCTATTTTTGTTGAGCGCTTGGAGGGAGTCAACCTGAAAAAAAGGACCCAAAGAGGGGAACTTCTGTGTCTCCACGCTTGCCTGGTTACTGACTTCTGATAATGGTTGAAAATTTCAATTTTCAGGGACAGATTTGGGTCAGCTAAAGCTAGCGGCAGTGACTGAGATGTACAAAAAGGTACACAGGGTTCTGATCCAAGCTCAAGCCAAAGGAAAAAGACCAGGAAGAACAGGCCTGTTTGAAACTGTGAACTGCCACCTGTGTTTAAAGTGGGGTTTATATTTGCATGTCACAATACTTAACGGCTATTGTATATCTGCATTTGCATACTAGTTGAAAAACTACAGTATATGTTTTATGTCCCTTTAACATATTTTTCTGGTGCCTTAAGAAGCCTTTCCTGTACTGGTCTAAAATCATTTATGTCCTTCGGTATACAGCATCTGCTGATACTAGGAAAAACCTTTTTTTCCGTGTTTAGACAGGAACTAAAAGCAAACTGCATGGAGAACATCATTAGACCTTTCCTATACTCGACAAGTCTAATGAGCCAGAGATGGCAGAAGTCACCACACCATTTTGAATGAGGAAAGACAGAAGGGACCAAGTGAAAGCGAAGTGAGGCCTGACTCCAAAATCTACAAAGTCCTTGGATCATCACTCTGTCCTGAAAGTGGGCCAAGCACTGGGTTAAACGATCACCAACCACCCAGTGACAAGGCCAGTTCCTGACTTTCAGGCCAGGGTTAATTAAATGTTGTAATGTGCGTACATTGCAACATTTGACCATCTAATAAAGGCTAAGAATAATAATACAACAGGGGTAAGTCGTGTTCTATGTCAACTAGGAGCGGGGAAGCTGGAGAGCCATGACAAACAAATCTAAGCCCATAAAACATTAGGTCGTGATCAGGGCGCTGAAGAAAAAGCAGTGTAAGGGGCTTGGAGGACCAGAGACTATTCAGTTAGGGTTGCCAGATTTCCGAGGCACCCCCCAGAGCTTCAGAGCGGGACCCTTGGCACAATTTTGCTTCTTCCTAGCCAGCTGCATAAGGCTGGGCAAGTTACTGGACCATTCGTGCAAAACGGGTTTTACTTAAACAGAGCTTGGTAAGAGCCAGGCACTGTTCTCTGTGAATCCGTACGGCAGCTGTGTAAGGTAGATAAGATACATTACCGCCATTTTTGCAGACAAGGTAACTGAGGCACAAACAGGTCAAGTCACTGGCCCCAAAGACAGCTAGTAAAATGGTAACGCTGTGACTCCCAGCCAGCCAGAGTAACTGCAGCCCCTAAATCACATAAGAGCTTGCCGAGAACTAGTGAGTTAGTCATCTGAAAGCGCTCCGAACAGTTCCGGGCAGCGGGATCCAAGGACCAGCCAACGCGCCCGCGACCTGACCACGGGGCACCCGGGCAGGCACCGAAGGGCGGACAGGCGCGGCGCGCACGAGCACTGTGCGCCCGACGCCGGACTCCGAGCCTGATGGTGAAGGCGCCCCGCCCGCATCCGACCGGCCCGACTGGGCCGCAGAGACCCCGCCGACCGCGAGCCCCACGGCCGGCCCGCGCCCAGGCCAGCGCTCAGGGAGCGCTCCATTCCCGTCCGCCTCACCTCCTCCTCCTCCTCCCGCCATCGCGAGACTTCCGGCAGCGGGGGGCGGATCCGGAAGTGGGTTCTACCATCTTCTCGAAGTCGGCGTAGGAAAGAGGGAGAACATAATGCTCTAAGTAAATCAGTTCCACCATCCAGAAACTCAATTGTATACCTTCGATAAATGACTAAATTCGATCTCCCCTTGACTTGTGAGTTCTAAAGTTCCAGTCCGTGACTTCAAACTTCCCCCCACAGCTTCCTGGGTGGTAGAAGCTTCCGAAGACCGCTGATTCCAGAAAGTACTGTCTGGCGTTAAACTAGTCTCAGGCGCAAAATAAATCTCACGCAGCTTGGACTGCGCACGCGCGGGCCGTTGAGCCCTCCCGCGAGCGGAAGGTGCGCTCTCGGTTCCGGAGTGGTGTTCGCCAGCTGCCGGACAGTAAGCCCTGCTCCTACACCATGGCGTCCGTGGGGACTCTTGCCTTCGATGAGTATGGGCGGCCTTTCCTCATCATCAAGGATCAGGACCGTAAATCCCGTCTTATGGGACTCGAAGCCCTCAAGGTAACGGGACTGGGACGCCCTGGCGGTGGAACGAGGGGAAGGGGCCGAACGCAGCGGCTCTGCGCCTGCGCAAGCCTAGGCGTGGTTCTGCCATGTGCTCCCGGGAAAGGCCGGGGGAGCGCCTCTGGGGTGCAGACCCGCGCCCCGCTCCTGAGCTCGGGGGAGGCTAGCGTACGAGCCCTCAGCCCCAGCGTGGGGGTTAGGGGGAGCCGCGAGCCCTTCAGAGTTGGTGGGGCAGTTTTATCTCACATCTTGGTTCGTTCCTCCAGCCTAGCAGCCTTACCGTCCAGCATGTTTTCGTCAGTAAGAGGCAGAGAAAGCATTCTCAGGTCGCCTGGACGTTAAAGACTGCTGCTTAATCTTCATTAAGTGTACCTGCGACAGCCCTAAAAGACCGTTGGTTCGTTTTCTTTGTCACCCCGGAAAGACTTAATCATATATAAAGTATTGCATTTTTGAGTACCTCTTATGCAGGGCGTTTTCCTGGATGCTGCAGCATCGTAAAAATTTTAAGCGTAGACTCTTAGGGAAGGAAATACCGTAACAGTGAGAAATGGGACAGCAGTAACCCAAATACAAGGCAGTGTGTGACCAGAATCACCAGTCAGTTATTGGAGAGGATGCAGGTAATAGTTGGAGGGTGTCCTTTGACCGGGACTGGCTCTTGATCAGGAATGGAGTCATGTTCTAAAGGGGAGAGAGGTAGCCGGCTCTCTAGGACGAGGGCACAGCGAAAGCAAAGACCTGGGCAGGAAATGGCATGGCACGTTGTAGGGTGAGAACGCAGACCCCTTTTAATGGAGCAGGGTCTTAGATTACACCAGCTTCCAAGGATGGGAGTCCTCGAATGCCCCACACTCAAGACTTATTCTCTGGGAAGGAGCGGAACCATTGAGGGGGTTTTGAGCAGAGTCAAGACTTAAGTGGGACTGTGCCTTACGAAGTAAGGCTTAGGATGAGCTGAAGGGAATGAAGACCAGCAGAGTTAACTCACCACTGCAAGAGTCCAGGTAAGGACAGGACTCGAACACAGACATTAGCTGAAAGTTCAGAGAGAAGGAAGCTGAGAGAGGACACTGACTTCTGTAGAGTTTGTTATAAACTGAAATAGATCCACGACGTCAACATGCAGATCTCGTCACCGGGCTGAGGTGTCCCTGTTCACTAAGTGTCTTGGGGTTTTACTTAAACAGTCTAGTTCTTGCATGGACTGTTTGACTTGGGACAAGTTACACACCTCTCTGAAGCTCCTTTCTCAGCGGGGGTAATACACCTTCGTCAGGCCGAGAAAATGAGAATAGGGTAACGAGGAGTGCCCGCAGTGTTTGATCTGCGGGAGGTACTCAGGCCACTAGTATTATCTATGCAGTTCCATTTCTCACTTAAAGGGACCAGCAGGGAAAGTGACATTTCACACGTACCCAGTATAATAGTAAAATAGATACAGATAATTTTGCATAGACCACTATGTTAACTGTGTGCATTATTTCACGTAGTCATCACACTCTAAGACAGGTATTAATTATACAGAATTGGAAACCTGGCCAAGAGTAATTAATTAAAAGGTCACAGAGCTAGTGAAGAACAAGGCCATGATTGAAGCTCACCTGTCTGACTCCAAAGCCAGTAGTCTGGACCCAGGTTCTCAGCCTTGGCACTGTTAGCATTTGGGAGCAGGGAAACTGTCCAATCTAAGACATGGAGCAGCATCCCTGGCCTCCACCCACTGCCAGTTATAGCCCCCTGCCCAGTTTCGACAACCAAGAATGTCTCCAGGCATTGCCAAGTGATTCCTGGGGAAACAGTCACCCCTGCCTTAGGAACCACTTCTCTGTGACAGTTATCCTTTAAAAATTCCATTGTACAAACATATCGGTCAAAATGTATTTTAAGGATTGTAGCCTTTTCACAGATCTGTTGAACTTTGTGTCTTGTTACCTGCCAGACAGAGTGACCAGGGAAAGCCCTACAGAACATATGCATTTGAACTGCTTTGAGAGTTAAGGTTTTTGATGGGCAAAGAGAGGCCCTTCTTTGCGTCTGCAGTTCAGGGGTCAGCGGACGTGTTCAGGAGCAGGCATGGCCCATCCTCAGTGGGAGGGCGCTGGATCTCAGGTCATAGAGGGCTTCAAAGGGAAGCTAAAGCTGTTAGACTTGCACATTGAGGCCCTGGGGGGTTGTTCAAGGTTTGGGGACTGGTAAGTGACACGTTTGAGAGAAATCAATGGCTTAGTTGGATGCAGGAGGGATCAGAAGGATCGGAGGTGAGATGAGGGACCCTGGATTTCTCCAGGGTGCTGTGGATCTGGGTTAGGTTGTGATGGCAAGCATAGAAAGTAAGGCAGCAAGACACATTTGGAGGAAGATAGGCCTGATTACGTGTGGAAACAAATAGGTGCTTTCAAGCTTCCATTACTTGGAATGTTGGACACCCTTGGCAAATGACAAGCAAAGGTGACTCTTCGTGTATGAGTTATGTATTGGCTGGACCATTGAAATTGAAAAGCAGAGTGTTTCTGCGGTAAACCACTGTGCAGTGGTTCCAGGTATGTTTACAGCGGGACTCTGCATGCGAAGCTAGCATTGCACAGTGGTCTTGCAGGACCTGTCGGGTCAGACTGTCTACAGACGGGCCAGTAGGAGAGTCTGCCTTGTAAATGCATTCAGGATTAAATGAGCAAGCAAAGTATTCGATTCTGTTTCTTTCATAAGAATTGTTTGTATAAGCAAGTGTTGCCACACTTAGATATGGACGTCTCTGTTGCCTCTGAAATGTAGACCCTTCTAGAGGATGGAAACTGTCACAGGTGATTTCTATAATTATCAGCGGTATAGTTTGAACTATTAAAATTATATGTAACTAGAATATTTGCTTTTTCTGTCTCATTTAGTCTCATATAATGGCAGCAAAGGCTGTAGCGAATACGATGAGAACATCGCTTGGACCAAATGGTAAGAGACTAATGTTGTGAGTGTTCGTTCTAACAAGTGTTAATTTGTAAGCTAGTCAATACGACCTCTTTACAGAAAGTTGAGAAATGGAGGAGGCATCCTACCCCACTAATACAGCCAGACTTCTGGTGTGCTCCAGGTTCTAAACACGGTTGTAGTCCTGATAGGTATATAACTTTAGGTCAGATTTTTTTCATTTAACATTAGCATTTTCCAAATCACGTGTATGTTACATGCCATTGAGTTGGCTCAAGCTCCCGGTGAGCCCACTAATGAGTGACGTCCACAGAGTCCTGTCCCCACCAGCCCTGCTCAGCTCCTGCAGACTCAGGCCCGCGGCTTCTCTCACGGAGTCGATCCACCTCATATCTGGTCTTCCTTCATCCTGTCTTGTTTTCCCAGCATTCTTGTCTTTTCCAAAGACCCCTGCCCTCTCACGATGAGCCCGAAGCAGGACAGCTGCAGTTTGGTCATTTTTGCCTCCAGCGATGTCTCAGGCTTAATTTGCTCCATGACCCACTTGCTACCTTATTGGCAGACCGGGGCATCCACACAGCTCTCCCCCAACGCCATATTTCACATGATTCCATTTTTCCCTGTCAGCCTTCTTCCCTGCCCAGCTTTCACATCTGTACACAGTAACTGGGGACCCGAGGGGGTGGGTGATCTTGGCCTCGGTCTCTAGCGACACGTCTTCGCTCTTGATCTTTCCTAATCTTCCATCGCTGCCCCTCTGAGGCTCAGCCCTCTCTTGATTTCTTGGCTGCAGCCTCCATTCGAATTGATGGCTGAATCAAGGTAGGTCAGATCTTCAACAATTTCAGTGCCTCCCTTGTCGATGGTAAAGTTGTGTATTTTTTCTGTAGCCACGATTTTGTCTGTCCGCTTTGGCACGTCCTTTCACTCTCATCAGAAGTCATTTCAAAGCTACTTTCTGCCAGTAGGATGGTGCCATCCTAAGTTATTCACCAGTTTTCACGCCTCCTCCCTGAGTCTGGCCCAGTGTTTCATATGATATGTTCTGCGTACAGATTAAACGGAGAGAGATAAAATGCACTCTGGTCTGACACCTTTTCCCACAGGAAACCATTCTGTCTGTCCACAGTCTGTCCTGACAGCAGCTTCCTGTCCACAACACAGGTCAAGTGTTGGGACAGTCGAGTGCTGAGGCACACCCAGTACTTTTCAGAGCAACCCATGGCTTTTCTTGATCCGTGGAAAGACTTTACTGTAGTCTGTAAAACAGTTGACCGTTCTCAAACTCTGTGGGGCACTCCAGTATCCAGAGGATGCTCGCAGTTAGGTGTGAGTGTGTCCCTTTTCTGAATCCAGCCTGAACATCCGGCATCTCTTGCTCCATATAAGGCAGAAGCCTTGGCTGCATCACTTTGAGCATCACTTTGCTTGCATGGGAAATCCGGGCAGTGGTCCTCCGGTTCCTGCACTCCCGGGCATCTCCCCTCTTGAAGACTGGGGTGTACACCGAACGTTTCCAGGCTGTAAGCTGTTGCTCTGTTTTCCATCTTTGTTGACATGTTCTTGTTAGGATGTTGACAGATTCAGTCTCTGGCTTGAAGTAATTCTGTCGGTATCCCATCTACCCTCGGTGATTGATTTCTTCTCAACACTTTCAGGGCAGCTTTCACTGCATTTTCTAGAATTACAGGCTCTTCCTCATAGGAGTCATCATCAGGGTATCCGTCATCTTTTTCTCTTCTGAATAGAGTTTCAGTATACTGTTTCCACCTTTTCTTTATTTCCTTCTAGTAAGATAACGTGCTTCCTTGTTGGCTGTTCATTCCTTATCTAGGTTTGAATTTCCCGTTTATTTCTTGAATCTTCTGATGGCGATCACTTGCTTTTGTTCTTCGTTCTCTATCGTCTTACGTTGACTATTGTAATAGTTCTCTCTCATGAGATTATCATTGAAACCCATGTTCAGAAATCTAACCCTGCTTCTGTTACCTTTTGCCTGTCTCCCGTCTCTAACAATTTTTAGTGTTTTTTGTGTCACTCATCTCAATTTTTCTTTCCTTTTTTACTTGCGGCATCGTCTTTTCACATTCTTTGCTGATAATATTCTAGTTTCGGTCCACAGTTCTTCTGGCTCTTAGTCAGTTAAATTCAGCAGTGCAGATCTGTTTTCATGTGGACTTTAAATGCATCAGAAATAATTTACATTATTTTGGCACAGTTCTTTTAATGCTATTCTTCAGCTTTAATGTTGCTATCTGCTCCTGATCTTGTTTTGGCAGAGAGAATGCAGCCTTCTCGTCTCTTGCTTCCAAGTACATAGTCTGTGTGATTTCTCTGTTGACCTTCCGGTAATGTCCATGTGGACAGTCGCCTGTTCAGTTGCTTGAAGTACGTACTTGAAATGGACAAGCTGACCTAGCAGAAATCTACTAGCCTGTCTTCTGCTTCATTTTTGACCCCTGGTCCGAATTTTCTGACAGTATTTGCTCCTGCTTTATTTCTACTTTTGGATTCCAATCACCTATAATCATCAGCATGTCTTGTTATAGTATACGATCAGCTTCTTGGATATTTGCATAAAAGCTTTCGATTTCATCTTCTTTAGCCTCTAGTTGGATTATAGATTTGAAGGATGGTCGTGTTCACGGGTTTCCATAGAAATCTGATGGATACTCTTCGGTCAGACCTTGCATTGTAGCTCTCACTGCCTGTGCCACATCTTGCTTCAGTGTTAAAGCCACTCCGTTTCTGCGGAGCTTGTCATTTCCGGAGCAGAGCGCGGCTGGAAGTGCCGCGTTCCAGCCCGTTTTATGTTGCGATGCTCCGTTTCTTGCTTTGCAGTTGCCGGATATACGTTGCCGTGGTTTGTGCTGCTTACGTTCTGTGCTCCAGCAGGTGTCGTGCAGCATCGTTCTGTTCTTTTCGCTTTGGTCTAGTTGTGTCATTGGCAACAGTGCTATTCCTGTTTGTTCTTTGCTTTTCCCCAGTAATTGTTTGAGTACTTTTCAATCTTGGAGTCTCATTTTTCAGCACTATCTCATATTTCAACGTAAAACTAAAGATTTTTTTTTTTTCTAAGGAATGAGAAAAGGCAACAGTGGTTTACCTGGGCCACTGCCACGCGTGCAGTGTGGGGTCCCTGCTGCTGCATCGCCACGTGCCCACTATGTGGAAGCACCCCTGTGGGAGTGCCAGTCGTAGCTGTCATCTTTTGTGATCGGTTACATTAAACGATGCTCCATAATTTTTCTGCCATTTCTCTGATTCTAGCCATTTTAGATTTGTTTCTAGTGTCTCATTTTGTATTAGCCAACCTAAAAACATTTTCATGCAGTTGTTCCTTTGTATATATTGAATATTTATGACATTCTTAGGAACTCGGTCAAGAGTTCTGACTTTATGGATTTTAGTATTGATTGCTAGTGTTCTTGTTCAGAGCCATTCTAAACTAAACATTGCTGTCTTTTTAGGGCTTGATAAAATGATGGTGGATAAGGATGGCGACGTGACTGTAACTAATGATGGTGCCACCATTTTGAGCATGATGGATGTTGATCATCAGATTGCCAAGCTGATGGTCGAACTGTCCAAATCACAGGATGACGAAATTGGAGATGGAACCACAGGAGTGGTTGGTAAGAAAAGGCAGAACACTCTTTCTCACCTAAGATGTGTTCTTTGAAATCACAGAGTTCACACACCTGCTGCGAGTGTTTACCTTGACTCATTCTGAGGAGACAGTTGGACAAATCCATGTTGAAGGACACACTACAAGACAGGTGGCCCAGACCCTTCAAAACTGCGTCGTGAAGGAACAGGAGTGGGGTGGGGGTTAGATGAAAAGTGCTGAAGAAAAATGATGACTTTTTCAATGAGCAAAACTTGATTAAATGCCAGGTTTTTTTAAAGCTGTTAGCGATGTTTGGGACAGTTGAGGGAATTTGTGGATCATGAATCACAGAGTGTAGTCTTCTGTCAGTATTAAGTTTCCTGAGTGACAGGTACATTGCCGACATCGGCGATGCCCTCGTTCTTAGGAGCTGTATGCCCAAGTAGTGGTGACGAGCCGTGGTTTCTGCACGAATTCTCGAGTAGCTGATCAGGAAAGGAGTGTGCCAATAAGTAAATAGTGTTCATTTACTGTTCTTGCATTTCTGCTTAAGTTTTGAAATGTTCAAAATGTTGGGGAAGAATGAAACGACTCTCTTTACTGTTATTTTCTGCATATGAAACTGGAATTCGTGTATTCAGAGAGTCTTTACTGGGTGCCAAGTACTGTTCTGTGTGTGTTAAGGCGAGGCGAGACAGGGGGCTGAGAGAATAAATAACACATTTTTATCACCAGCATGAATTTCACAGAATAGAAATTTCTAGCCCAGGAAATATGATATAAAAATGGTTTTATGTTATATTCTTTACTATATTTTTGCAGTCACTGAGAGTGGTTAGAACCTAAACAAGAGGCTCCTTGTTTAAAAATAGATCACATGGCCTCCACCCCTAAGATGCTTCCCTCTTAACGCCAGAACCTTCACATGTTCGGGGCAGCTTCTGATCCGTGTCGGTAATACCGGGCTTGGCGTTTCCCTGAGCCAGTTGTGCTGTCTCGTCTGCAGTCCTGGCTGGTGCCTTGTTGGAAGAAGCCGAGCAGTTGCTGGACCGCGGCATTCACCCCATCAGGATAGCCGACGGCTACGAGCAGGCCGCCCGCATTGCTGTCGAGCACCTGGACAAGATCAGCGACATTGTCCTTGTTGACACACAAGACACCGAGCCCCTGATTCAGACTGCAAAAACCACACTGGGCTCCAAAGTGTACGTTTTCAATACAGCGTTACAGTTAGCATTTATAGAGGCAGCAAAGTTTGTTTGCTTGTTCTTCGTAAAGGCAACAAACAGGAAATGACCTCAGTGGCTTCATGTTGATTTGATGAGTTTCTTTCTGTTTCTGTTGTTCTGGTTTCACTTTGTTTTTAATGTAGGTGTAGAGACGTGCATCCTGTGTTTCAGTCGAAAGCTGAATGTCAGGCTTTGCTCTTAAATCTCAACGATAACCTGTAAAATACATAGTTCTTTAATTTAGCAAGATAAGCTTTGTTACAGATCAGTTGAAAAGTCTTACTTGGAGAATTTGTTAATTTTCATAACACTTTTTAATCATTTTTTGCTAGGATGCCACTTGAGTGGGAGTTCCAGTTTTCATTCATTCAACATGCAAGTTACTGGTTCAGAAATTTGTTAATTAAGGAGAGGTGGTTTTGAAGTTGGGTGTTTTCAGCATTTACATAACACCTTATTTACCAGGCCTGCTGCCAACTCTTGGGAATGCAGGACAGTTCTTGCCCCTGGCGACTCAGCAGCCTCAGTTTATTTTGAAGATTTAAAGAGTCATAGATTCCTGCTATAACATAGCATAGAATTTTAGTATATAGTGCTTTATTACACTTTTTTAAAAACTAGAAAAAGAAATTTTTAAATTTTTGTGTGTTGGTTTTAACAAAAGGAAGTCTTGTCTCAACTCGAGAGGTCAGGGGAACTGCAACAGAAATGTCTCCCTCTGTTGCCTCTGCCCCCGGGGGAGACGTCCACTGTAGCACAGTGCAAGAGCGGACACTAGTTCCTGGGCAAGGGTGACTGCAAGGCATTACCCTTACTTGAAATGCACACATTTTCAAATTGCCTTATAGGTTGACCCCGCTATATTTCAAGTCTATAAAACCCAAGTTTGGGTAGGTGTTTACTACAGGGAATGCTTAAATTGATGTGCTAATGTTTAAATTGTTCAGCAGAAAGCAAAATATTATAAATCACCTTCTTAGGGCACTAAGAACATTTTTAGTTTCGAGGTTATCTTTTCTAGGTGGTGTAAAATTTCAGACACTTTCAAGTACTGGATTCCCCTCGTCATTTTTCTGGAATCAAAAGTAAATTTATTGAGCAGTCTATACAGATTTTTCAAAGCCTTCAAAAAAGATAACATCCCCCATCTGTAACTGATGTCATAGTCGGAATTCCTGTACAAGTGGGGTGCCACATCAAGTCCTTTCACCTCTCAGTAGGTGCTACAGCTCATTCAGATGAGATCGGCTTTTCCTGGGTGATTTCCTAACTTTACCATTCTGTTTTCAACTTCTGAAATATTAATAATGTTTTTTAAAAGTAGCAGGATCTTGGGAAAAAAAATCTTTGTTTTTGCCATACTTGAGTGGTCTCTTGTATACATACGTTCTTATGGAATGAAATACTAAATTTCAATTAGAATTAGTGAATATGAGATGTGAGGATTTTTTCCATCCAAGTTTCTGGCTGGCTGTCCATGGATCACAGGGTGAAAATCAGTGCCCCGGACTTGAGAGCGCAGGTTTGGTGGCGTTCTTCTCTAGGGACTCCAAATGTCAGTAGTTTTATGAAATGTCTTTGAGTCACCCCCTTACGTATGTGTTCTGTTCTGGTCGCGGTAATCGTTAAAAGAATGTGAACGTTCGGTTGGTGTGTTTTCATCAGGGTTAACAGCTGTCACCGGCAAATGGCCGAGATTGCCGTGGACGCCGTTCTCACCGTGGCCGACATGCAGCGCAGAGACGTCGACTTCGAGCTCATCAAAGTAGAAGGCAAAGTGGGCGGGAGGTTGGAGGACACTAAACTCATCAAGGGCGTGATCGTGGACAAGGATTTCAGTCACCCACAGATGCCAAAAGTAAGTTGTTGCCTTGCACGGCTTCAGATTTTTTGAACTCTCGTGTCGTCCGTTCAAATGTTTCTGTTTTTCCCCCAGGAAGTGAAAGATGCTAAGATCGCAATTCTCACTTGTCCGTTTGAGCCACCGAAACCAAAGACGAAGCATAAGCTGGATGTGACCTCAGTGGAAGACTTTAAAGCCCTTCAGAAATACGAGAAGGAGAAGTTCGAGGAGATGATTCAGCAGGTGGGTCTCCTGCAGCTCTTAGCGACGCTCCCCTCCCAGGGAGGCGGGGGGTGGCCATGATACTTCCCGTGGCTACAAATATCATAGCAACAGTACAGACTGGCTCTCTTCTCTTTCAGGTTATAGAAGTGCTTTATTCACAGTGAGAATAAATCAAATTGCACAGAAACACCTAAAGTGGGGAAAAACTGTGATTTTTATCTTAAAATATGTTTGGGGACCTGAAAGCATGGGCTCAGTTACCTCTAGCTGTGCCTTTGATGTTACAGCACTTACTCCCCTGGCCATATCTAAGCTAGTAAGATGCAGGGTTGGACAGTATTAATGTGGCTTACCCCATACTTGAGCCCTCTAAATGTAACCCTTAGACACAGGAGTTACTGGGCACCATCGTGGTAACCCCACACGGGGGATTCTTCGCTCGTGCGAGGCAGAGTGCTACTTTATCAACGCCTCCCCTCCTGCCCCCGGCTGTCCTTCACGGTGCGTGTGTCTGCTGTAGCAGTTCCCCTCAGGACTCTTCTTGGGAACTTGAAGCACCAGAGCAGTGAAGGGCGCGTGAACGTGGGCGTTAGGTGCATGGCCGGCAGACTGGAGGCCACTTTGCTGTTTCCAGGGGAGTCGCTGAGTCCACTTGCTCCTTCGTGGTCCAGTTCTTCGCCCGCTTTGTCTCAGGCCCAGTTATGGGTCCCGCAGCGCAGCAGTGGGCAAAGCAGAGCTCTTGCTTTCGAGGTGCAGGATGAGGGGAGACGGGGCCGGGCTCTCTGAGGAGGTGACGTGGGCAGAGAGCTAAGCAGAGTGAGAGCAGCACATCTGGCGAGGAGTTTGCCAGGCGGGGTGGGCGGCATGTCCAAAGGCCCTGAGACAGGCCAGGGGCAGGTGCGGGGAACAGTTGGGCTGAGGGATGGAGCACGCTGGGCGGCCCCGGGAGTGCCGGCCCAGGCGCCCTAGAGGAAAAGCGATGGGAACTGAGGCCGAGGCAGCAGGCGGGTTGTGTTGGCAGACGCGGAGGTTGCTGGGAACAGTAAGAGGAGCGGTGGGCTAGTTGCCAGCATTTGAAGGAATGAGAGGGAGGACCCAACGGGGAACATTGGAGGTGGCTGTGAGGAGCAAGAAGGACCTCTCCTGTTTGGAGCACATGGGAGAAAAAGCAGCATTTGAGCAGGCGTACAGCGGACAGCCAGGTGTGGTCACGGCAAGCGTGTCACGGAAGCACTGCAGAGAGGGGGCTCGCCAGTGGACTGAGGTCCGGGGAGCTGGGGAACGGTGGAGAGCTGGAGAGCCACGTGTGGCGGTTGACCTGAGGGGCTCAGGTGAAAACAAGTGGCTGTGGGGCCTGGCACAGGTATCACAGGTGATCACCAAGGGGAAGGGGTGGACATTCGGTTCTGACCACTGCTCCTGCCTTGGGACGAGTCAGCCATTTGTAAGGGGCGACAGGGAGCTCCTGTGAGAAGTGGTACCACCTTCGTTGGTCTGTTGGTCCACAGAGGACAGTCCACTCAAGTGAAAAAAACAAATTGCAGAGAAATATGTATCATGAGACGTTTGTTAAAACACACGTGGATAACACGTGGATGAATGAAACTGTTTTGTTGGTATCTGTGATAAGGCAGAGCTGTCACCCTTGCTTCCTGGGAGGCTGGCAGGGGTACTCAGCTTTGGGGACTCTTGTTTTGCTTTAGTATACCAGTTGGGGGTGAATTACTGGTTTTTAAAACGCAGTTTGAAAACGAGGTGTTCGCATTGATACATGTTCGTTGATGAGAATGTGGTAGGGGGTCTGCAGTTGGATCTTTCCTTTTCCGCTTTATTGCTTTAATTTTCATGAACCCCCCCCCCTGCATCTAGCTACGCATCTCACCTTGTTTCAACATTAGCACAAAGAATACTTACTTTTTATTAACAAGATGATGGCATTTTTTTTCCCCCAGATTAAAGAAACTGGTGCTAACCTGGCTATTTGTCAGTGGGGCTTCGATGATGAAGCAAATCATTTGCTTCTTCAGAACGACTTGCCTGCAGTCCGTTGGGTCGGAGGGCCTGAAATCGAGGTAGGAAGCTCCACGTGAAGAGGCCTCTGAACCTGGGTTGAGCTTACAATGCGTTTGTGTCTCGGGGCTGCTTCGATTGCGCGTGCTAAGTGAGCAGATCGTGCCTGCACTCCGCGGTCAGACTGCAGGGTGAGCTGGGGGAGGGACGTGCTGGAGTCTTTTTCAGTGTTTTAATAACTGATGTATATTTCTGGGGTTCTGTGGCATGCTTTCTGTATGTCATCTCACTTGGCCTCTCCTTGGCTCTGAGGTAGTTTTACTCACTTGTCAGCCAAATACCAAGTGCCATCCCAGAACATGGTCTGTACCCAGACACACGTGACCTTGCGGTGAGCGGCCCGGCGTGCAGAGGGATAGCTGCACAGAGCTCAGGTTCAGAGGCACAGGCGAGAGATGAGGTTGAGAGCTATGGGGACATGCGGAAGGTGACAGCTGGGCAGCACCACAGCCAGACCAAGATACCTGCCTGGCTCTTCAGAGCCTTGTCCATTAAATGATGCATTTGGGGTTGAACTTGAAAATGTTGGGGCCGAGTGAGGCAGCATTTCTAGTACACTCGTAGATTGAGCTTAGCGCACACATGTGGTTCAGTTTTGAGAGTTCGTTGTTCACGTCGTCGTCGTCCTCCGCCCCACCCTCCCCACTAGCTGATAGCCATCGCGACGGGAGGGCGCATCGTCCCGCGGTTCTCCGAGCTCACAGCCGAGAAGCTGGGCTTTGCCGGGCTCGTGAAGGAGATCGCGTTTGGGACAACTAAGGACAAAATGCTGGTCATCGAGCAGTGCAAGAACTCCAGAGCTGTAACCATTTTTATCAGAGGAGGAAATAAGATGGTGAGAATTCTGTTTTTGTCCTACTTTTTTCTAATTTTGGTACGTTTTGGCTTTTCCCGTGTTTCATGTAATTGAGACACATTTGCCGTAAGTAAAACAGGTCTTCGTTGTCAAAGAAGTGACGACGTATCGTGGTACAGAATTACCAAGGACCACGTTCTATTTTCACTTCTACACGTGTCTGCGTTTTCGGTTCTCCACGTAGAGTAGGGAATGCGGACGACCCTCCGTTCCCCGTGCGTCATGGTGACTGCAGGGGAGGGTGTTCTTTGTCAGCTTCGTTTTGTTTGATCCCCTTGCTGGGTTGCGTGTCCTGGAATGAGGCACTGGCTGCCTCTGTCTGTTTTTTTTACCCCAACGACGTTATAGGGCGAATAGGCGGAATAAACGTAGAAGCCGCTGGATAGTGTGTTCTGGCACACTCCATTTGTTTTAACCAAGGTGGTTTTGATTGGGGGGAAGGTGGGAATGTTTTTTAAGAAGCACTCAGGTTAAACCAGACATGTTAGGTATTTATTTGTCTCTAAAATGAGTAAATGGTGATTGCATTAATTTAGTAAAAACTGTTCTCCCTAGATCATCGAGGAGGCAAAGCGATCGCTTCACGACGCTCTGTGCGTCATCCGGAACCTCATCCGTGATAACCGTGTGGTGTATGGCGGAGGCGCCGCTGAAATCTCGTGTGCTTTGGCAGTTAGCGAAGCTGCAGATAAGGTAAAAGGCATGTAGAGACTGGGAGGACTGGGACCTTCCGGACCGTCCAGTGTGGAAGGCCGCGTGCTGCAAACGAGCCCCGTGCTAGACTCAGAGCAGAGGGGACAGTCAGCAGGAGTGTCACGTAGCAGGTGTTCAGTCCAGTCACTTCTCATGCCCGTGTTTTCAAGTGCAGCTTACTATAAACTAGTATCACTCAAGTTTTTTCAGTCATTCCAGCCTCGACAATTATTTTATGTAAATCTTTAAAGTTGATGTCATTTGAAATTCATAGTTAAGCATTATAATACAAACAAGTCAGTAAGAGCCGATCTGTTTTCAGATTTCTTACTTGCATACCTTCTCCAGCCTTATTCTGTGGTGAGGTTTTAATATTCTAGTAGTTTAACAATAATCACTGTGTTTAGAATCCTCCTGAGCTAGCATCCCACCCAGAGTGTGCGATTTAACTCTCCAAGTCGCTGCCGGGTTCCCTTGCCGAGCTTACCGTGGCCCTGTGCCCTCCAGTGCCCGACCCTGGAGCAGTACGCCATGCGCGCGTTTGCCGACGCCCTGGAGGTCATCCCCATGGCCCTTTCTGAGAACAGCGGCATGAACCCCATCCAGACGATGACCGAGGTCCGAGCCAGACAAGTGAAGGAGATGAACCCCGCTCTTGGGATCGACTGCTTGCACAAGGGCACGAACGGTGAGTAGCTGCTGTGACGGTGAGGGCTGCGGTCTGGCTTGGACTGAGTGACTGCATCCTGCGTGCTGTGTGGGCGTGGGGCTCACTGTGAGGTGATCACGTCTTTCTGAACACTCGAGCACACCCAAGGTTCGCGTCCTGAATTTCAGAGTGGTTTGATTGCCTGAGGAGTTGGTTAGACTGCTAGTCCTGGCAACACAAAACTGAATTTAATAACTGAACTACAGTGCGATATTGACACCAAAGGTGGCTTCCATTCTTCAGCCTCAGGGTTTAGAAAATAATTCTCGTCTTGCCGTTTTTACACAGATGTCTGTCAAAGTGGGTTCTGAGTCTCATATAAAACAGCCCTGATGAGACTGATGTTTAGTTCACAGCTTGTTCTGTGCTCACATCCCATGAATTAGGGGTGTTTGATAAATGCGATGTACCGTGACTTCTGTAGCCACGTGACTAGTGCACCTGCTGAAAGGTGGTGTAGCATCAGCTTGTGGAAGCGGAGGTCCCGGTGGCGTCTGGATTGCCCAGGCCATGTCTGGGGCTCCGGAGTCCATCCTGCCACAGAATCAGACAGTTCGTTTTCCTTAGACGTGTAGAAAGTTCTGCTCCTAGTGGTCAAAGCCCAAGGATGTTAGTAACATCAGCAACTCTGTCAGACAGATATTTAAATTTTTTTAACTCATTTGCCTCGTTGTGCTAAAATTTACCATTTTTAGGTATCTCTTGGAATTATCTTAGACTTTAGGTAGTCAGATTACGCTTATGTTGGGTTTTTACTAAATTACACAATATGGAGAGAGGTATCGCTGGAAGGTTTCACCTTTTAGCTAGTCTAGTCAGACAGCCTTTTAGCTTGTAGCTAAAGAGAGATGTGCCTCCCCTATCACTGCCTCCCCGCCCCAATCATTCCCTGCTAATAACCAGGTTCACGTTCTGGAATGTCCTTAAAAATGTCTTTAAAAGTAATGAAATGTTATTTTTCTGAAAATGTAAGTGGGACTCATGGCTTCCAAATTTGTAATTCCTGAGTGTTACTGTGATTCCTTGAATCAGAGCCAGTTGCTGATAGTAAACGTGTGTTCTGTTTTAGGATAATGAGTTTATTTCTATTTTTCAGATATGAAGCAACAGCACGTCATAGAGACCTTGATTGGCAAAAAGCAGCAAATCTCTCTTGCAACACAAATGGTTAGAATGATTCTGAAGATCGATGATATCCGTAAGCCTGGGGAATCCGAAGAATAGAGGAAAAAACTAAATCGTGGTAGTAAGTTTCAGCGCTGTGGTTAAATAAATGGCTGTCTTGTGATGCATCTGCAGTTATTTATTACGTTCTTTTCCAGACACTGTAGATGCTGTACTGAGAATAGTTATCTAGTACCATAGTTTCACTTGTTGAAAGACATGTAATTGCAGGGAAGCTGCTCACAAGCTTTTGTATTTGTTACATTAAAGGGATCTCTTTAAACCATCTTTATCTCCTGTCTTTAAAGAACATTCACTGTAATGAAATGCTGTCTTTGAAAGGGGTACAGTTTTTCATTTTTTTTTAATAAGCTTTAGGAGCTCTTAACAGCTTAAACAATGAGTTTGTTCTTAAAGATTTATAACGTTGAGAGGAATGTGGGCTTGATCCTATTAAATGTGTCTAATCGTTGCACCTACGTGGGCGGGTCCTTTAATTATAGAGACCTGTCGTAGGTCAGTTTTTGTCATAGGATTATGGGCTGTCTCAAGCGGTATTATGTTGTTCCAGCATAGTATATCACAGTGCTAACGAGACCAGCGTTGAAAGGTCAGTTTTCACGTGAGCCCTGTTCCCTCTGGCCCTGGGCCCCCCTGAATGCCGGCCAGCTCGAGTTGGAGAAGGCCGGGTAAGCAGACTCCTTCCTACAGCACCTGCAGAGGTCGAGAAGGGCCGTTCAGAACCCAGTTGAGGTTTTCTTAACAGAATTAACAGGAAGTGGAGGCTGAAGTGAATTGTAGGAAATACGAGAGAAATGGATCGAGTGGGAGGGAAGGCCTTGCGACTGCCCTGTCGGGGTGGCTGGCAGGTGGAAGGGCCAGGTCAGACCCAGGCGTCCAGAGTCCCCAACCCCACCCTGCTGCTGTTTTGCCTGTGTGCTCATATGTGCGTCTCCAGGTTTTCCAAAAGAATGTTTCTTGTAGAGGTTTAGGTAATAAAGTTCACTTAGGTGCCACCAGGAGTAGAGGATTTGCTGTTAACGCTAGTCAGGCTTCCTGGGATTAGGGAGCTGGTTCCTCCTAAGTGATGGTTTCAGGTCACCTGCGAGCCTGGTCACTGGCTGGTCTCTACGTCGATACCTCGGTGCTTCTGCTAAGCAGGCGTACTGTGGATTTAGGAATACGTGCTAAGACCATTCTTCCTCATTTTAGTGTGTTTATGGAACTAGAGTTGAGTGTTGAAAGCTTAAAACCTGAACACACGAGCGAGTGGATGTTTCAGCACAGAATGGTTGGGAAGTGGCACTGCTGTCATTGACGCTCCTGCACTCGACGCAGCATCAGGTCGCGTCTGCTCCGAGATGAGAGGCACGTTCAGGCAGAACCGCGTAGCTAAGTGGCAGGACCGATTCTCGCCTGCGGAGAACCTTCAGCTTGCTTTGGGCCAGCGTCTCCTCAAGGGGTTCACAGTTGTGTGGGAAGAGCCACCACACCACCTTTCCCTTCCAAACAATGTCACAAACGCTCCTGGAGCATTTCATGGCTGTGAGAAAGAAATACATGGCCTGTGGACAGGAAAACCTGTAGAGATGTTTCACAAGGCGTTGATTTTGTTTCGTTAAAAGCACCTCTTCAGAATAATAACCTTTTTAATCTTCAAGCTCCAAATTACCTGTCAAGTTTAACACCCTTGACCTTGAGTTGATCGCCATCTCCCGATGGGTGGCAAGAACAACTGAAGACACTTGACCCTGAGACCAAATTCCCACACAGGACCCAGCGTTTTCTGTTGGTTCCCAGTTCTTAGGCTGGCTGGGTTTATTTGATGTTTGTTAAATGGCCTGGCCCTTCTAAGGAACCACTCACAAGTACAAGTTTCAAGAGGCTAGCCTGTTAGATGCAACTGAATTTCTTTAATCTTTTTACCTTTTTCTGTTGTTGGAGAAACAACCCACTAAAGTGTTGAAAGTTTGGGGTCGGGAGGGTGGAATTATTTGTAAGCACAGAAGTTTTTGTCTGTTTTCGGTGATCTTTGCAGGCAGCCTTGCAACATGGGGTTCGTCTAAACCACCAGAAAAGGGCGCCGAAGACACCTGGCTACATAGGACATGTGTTCCGCGTCAGGAAAGGTGGGGAGCACGTGACAGCGGTAGTAAAGTGCCTTCAGCATTTGCGTGTCCTAAGCGCTGTCATAATGTTTCGTACGAGTATCAACAGCGCTTTTCAAAGTGTGATCCACAGATGCCTCGGACCGCCAGGCCCCTTCAAGGGGCCGTGAGGTCAAAAGTGTTTTCATACTGAGCTTATTTGCCTTTGCACTGTGAGGGGTGAACCGCCTTCATCTTAGCGTGAATCCAGGCAGAGGCACCAAACTGTTCTAGTAGGTTCTTCACCACACACTTTAAAACCACTTTCATAGGAGGATGGCCTTGACCAAGCAGCGCAAATGAGTCATTAGATCGACTACACAGCACTCAGTATTCTGTAACAAAGTGAGCGTGATAACACTCTTCACGTAACCTGTGGTCCCAGCTGAACTGCCCTTTGTGGGACACATCACTTCTTTCAAGAATGACTGGCGAACCAGATACTCAGATGTATGACAGGCGTTTCCTGAAACGTGCACACAGCCTGTCACTTCAGTGGAGCAGCTGCCTTAGTTCCGGCTCCTGTAATGACAATAGCAGACTGAGTGGCTGGGACAACACGTTTACTTCTCATGGTTCTGGGGCCGCAAGATCGAGGTCCCAGCAGACAGTGCTCAGGCTCGGGGAGAGTGAAGGGGAGAGATTTTCCTCCCCTTTCGGAAGCTCCTGTGTCCTCCATGACCAGTCCTCCTGCCCTCAGTAAGGCTGACACTTTCAGAAACAGCCCCGGCTCACTCCCCACCACGACCCCAGCACAAGGCACTTCCTACAGGAGACTGTCCCCCCACCAACCCTGCAAAGTAACGTCTTCCTCGTTTTATAGATTCTACATTGAGGAAAATGGAGAATTTAGACCTTGCCCGAATCACAGCTCTGTGGTGGGACCCGGACACTGCCCGTCGAGCCTCCCATGCTCCATCCTTGTACTACTACGCCCTGTCCCCTGCCCGCGCCCACCCGATGGCTTCCCAGTCTATAGGTCCACGTGGTGGCAGCTTCTGCTGCACCACCCCACCCCACCCCCACACCAGACCTCCATGCGCCTCTTCTCTGCGCCCTGTCCTGGCCATGGTCCATCCCTGACTTCAACTGATGCTCATTCACAGCACATAGCGGGAAGCAGCTGGAGGGTGTCTGGGGAAGGGCTCCCTCCCTAACAAAAATGGGTCCAGGGAAAACCCTGCTGTGGCTGGTGTTCCGTGAGGCCAAGGCCCAGGACCATACCCACCAGGAGGGCCCAGGATGGTGGACACCTGACTGAGCCACCATCAGTTGCCCTGAGCCGCCCGGACACGTGTCGGGGTGTGGTGGG
This sequence comes from Pteropus medius, assembly GCF_902729225.1. NCBI lineage: Eukaryota > Metazoa > Chordata > Mammalia > Chiroptera > Pteropodidae > Pteropus > Pteropus medius. The sequence continues at coordinate 20,675,945 of NW_024351073.1, read as the reverse complement.
GTAGACATCACTGTTACACTTAGTCACTGCTAGTTCAGGATTCCTGTTACCTGCAGCCCAAGAAAAGCCGATATTCCAGGCGAGACCAAAACCAAACTCCTCCACGGTTCTGCTGCTCCTCCGGTGTTCCGTCCTGCGTCAGCTCTGAGTTCCCTGTCCAGCTGCTGTGGAATCCGTCCTCTCCACTCCCGGGGCTGAGGTCAGGCCACGCCATTGCTCCTTGCTCCCTCTCGGAAGGGACCCATCCATCACTCCTGCTGCGCTCACGGAAAGCATGCCCACCCAGCAGAGGCTGAGAAGCGATGGGCATGGCTTCCTGAGGCCCCGGGCCCCTTCCCGCTCCACTCCCCCCATCTCCCACACGTTTCCCTCCCAGAGCTCCAGGACTGCCGCCTGGCCCCACGTTGGGCATGGCCCCCTGAGGCGAAAGCCCCACCCCCAGCCCAGGACCCAAGCAAAGTCCCGATAGAAGGCACCTCCCCAAGGCCCAGGCTGGGCACCTGGGAAGAAAAGCAGCTCCTCCGGTGTCTGCGGACCCTGGGGAGATCCAGCAGGAGGGACAGAACCAGTCCCAGCCCGGTGTGTTCCCAAGCAAAATTCTCAGAACCCAGGAAGACCAACTACAGGGCTGTCCCGTGGAAGAGCAGGATTAAGGAAAAGTCAACAGGAGACAGCAGGAGAGGCTGATGGGGGACCCAAAAGGCCGGTGTTTAGAAAATGACCGCCTAGGAGACAGCTGGGTGGTAACTATCCATCATTTATTAGCTTTCAGAAAGTCACAAGTTCAAAAACAAAGTAAGTTTACTACGTTGACATAATTAGGTCAGTAGAACCCTATTTTAATCACTCAATGCAACATATGAATGTGAGATTCATCTGTATTATGACAAAGAAATATCTAAGTTGGGCTTTTAATCTACTTGAGTTTACAGTGTATGTTTCCATGGCTTTGCAACGTTAGTCATTTTACAGAGTGTAGTCAAATACAAGGAAGGCCACACCTGAGCTGTCAGCTGGTCCCTGAACAAGCCCCAGGATTCCCTAAGCGTTAGAATATTACTGTCATTCAAATTCAAATTCATCAAGTCATGACTCATTTTTAAAAGTTTTATTTACGTACATGGTAAAATTTAAGTGTTTCATATATTTACATTTCTCACTGAATTTCAGGATTCTCTGGTTTATTTTACAGCAAGTGAAAATGAAATAAAATGATCTAAATATTTCAAAGCAAATTTCTGGATGAAAGCTACTGAGAAAGTTTGCCCGTGGCCTCTGCTAGACGTACTTGTTCAGCCACTCGAGTAAATTCCTTCTCGCCTCTTCAATATAGGGTTTGTCTTCGGGTGAACAGTCTTCTCTCTTTCGATGCACAAATCCATGAGTTTGCCCAGAAAATGTTTTAATTTGATATTCCACTTTGCAGTGTTCTTTCAACTTCTGGGTTAGCAAAGAGACCTGGAATATGCAAAGGTTTTCATGATGACGTGGTTTTGACCCTCTGGCGACATTTCCCATTCTCTCGTAGAAGAGACTCAACATCAATGCTTTAACAAGTCCCACAGCTAATGAAGTTTTTACTTTTAATGTTGTCACTAACACAGTTCTTACCTCTGGCAAAGGAGAGGATTCAGAGCAATGTAAAAATGACACAACATACATTATTTGAATTGCATTAATAGACTATGTTATACAATATATTCTATATAATATTTAATAACTAATGTATTCAATATATTGGATATATTGAATATTGTATACTTGAAATTTATGTTCAAGTATAAGTTATTTGAAACTCGTATTAATAGAATGTATTGGCTATGAATAAAAATGATAATTTCTTCTGCTTTTTCTTCATCTATGTCCTGGATTTAATGCACGGTGTCTGTAAGTACAAAGACCTCGTGATTAACCGGGTCACACGTGGGCGGAGGGGGAAGCGGGGCCCCTTTCCGGTAACCAGGCCCCACCCAGCATTTGTGGCATTTGTGGGAGGTTACCCATCCCACTCTACGTCCCCGATGAAACCCACTTTAAAAACTTAACGTTGAAAAATATTTGGAGCAACAAATGAGCCGTTTAATATGTTTTCCCACAAACGTCAAATCGTGTTATCAAACCTAAATGTGAAGAGGAAGATGCCGACGTACCTGCTCGAGAGGGATCACGGGATCGTTTTCAGCGAAAATGAACAGCGTGGGGTTCTTCAAACAGTGGACGTCTTCGGAATCCCTGATGAGGCCTGCAGAGAGGGGTCGGGGGCTGAGCTGTGATTCCCACACCCGTGCCACGGAAACCTACGTGGGTGCTTTGGGGGTTCCGGCTATTCAGCAAATCCACAGAAGTAGGCTGGCCTATCAAATTAGTCCCCCAGAGACACTGATCTAGCTGGACCTTCCCCATCACTTCATTCGGCAGGAATGAGGCCTTTAAATAATAGGGTTCGACCCGACCAGGTGCTCGTCATGTAAAGACACAGGAGCAACTTTAAAAATGCTTGTGCCGTGCCTGCCTTTACCGAGGGGTGGTGACGGGTGACCACCACCGTTCTAGAAATCTTCCACGGTCTTCACAAGCCCCAGGCTCTGACTCGAGTGCGCCGGGTGGGTTCATTCATTAGGCGGAGCGGCCATTGAACAGGACACTTGTGCTCGGACACGACCACAAGCATGAAGTCCCTGGACGCAGCACCTGGTCCTACAGGCCAAGCATAAACGCTGGCTTCTGTCCTTCGTTTCGGAATTGTAGAGATCATTTAGTCCGAAGCATGCTCTGCCTTGGGGATTCAGACCACCTCAGGTGCGCCCACTCCCATAGGAAACTAAGTAGCAGTCTTGCAATAGAATGCCATTTTAAGATAATAGTGTTAAAGGAAGACTATTCTGAGACTTGGTAGAGACAAAGGAAGATTCTATTCAAGAGGGAGCTCGGCGAAGGGGTTGCATGGTAAGGAGAGCCGGCTCAACCAGAATACAAGGACAGTGGGGATTTATGGCCAGGAAGCAGGACGGAGGTCAGTGGAAACATTGGGGTCCGGGGGATTCTGGCCAGATGATGGGATTCTTGCTAAAGGCAGGCAGGGTGACAAGATGCCGAGGGTCGCCAAGGCATTTGATCAGACGTGAAAGGTGGGGGAGCCTCACTAAACGGACCCAGTGGGCCAAGGGCAGACCCCAAAGTCAGAGCCTACTCAGAAAGTGGACTCAGAGGAGCCCGACTCAAATTTGGCCAAGTCCTAGTAGGAAGGAGAAAACGATGGGTGGCTTCCCCCACCCCCCATTTCCCGTTGGCAGCACGAAAAGCTAAGTAACCAGGAGGATCTCCGCTCTCCTGTAACTCCCCTCTAGGAGGCAGGGAGCCACCGGAGAGGGCTGCGCTCCCTGCCTCACTCTGTTAACGACCCTCTGGACAGCGATTTGGTGGCCCCGGGCCTCGGTCGCGCCACGCTACGCAGCTCATGCACTGCACAACAGCGGCCAGAAGGGGGCGCGGGAGAGCCGTGCGCGCAGGAGCGCCTTTCGCTAATTCACGCAAAGGGACAGCGTGTGCCAGCCACCGTCAGCCTCAGCTGTGCCCAGTGGCACCTGGCAATTTATTCCTTTTGCGTAAGTAAATATTTAGAGTGTTCTTAAAATGCTAAAAGTAGGCAAAAATATCACCGTAACCACTAAGCCAAATAAGAATCATCAGTGTAACTATGATATATACATTATGAAAGAAAGCCAAATTTCCTTGTCTCATTTTGTTTTGTTTACATTTTTATGGTCAGAATGTTCCTACAGCATGAAGTCGGTATGCCATTTCTACACACGGGTATAATAATGTCCTCAGCAGCGCTATGATCCCTTAGGTTTGGTTTGGCTGAAATGTTTATGTTGCTATTTACATTTTACAGTGGGTTTTCCTTTTTTCTTCCCTTGTTTATAGTGCGTGTCTGTGTCTGTCTGCACTTGTGCAGTCCAGAATAACTTGTATCTTGGGGAAAAAAAAATCTTTTCATAGATGTTGTTCATAAAAGTATTTCTGAGAATTAACCATTATCACAGAAAGAAATGTTAATCCCGTCATCCTAAGAGACGAAACTGAGACGTCAGGTCAGGTTAGGTGACTTTCCTAAAGGCACACCGTCGGGACCCAGGTCTCCTCACTCCCAGTGACATCCTCTGGTTACTGCATTCCAAACCTCCGCCTCTACTTCCAGAGTTTTAAAGCCAGTTTCATGACAACTGGGTTTTGTCTTGCATCTGGGACCTTTAGCCGGGAAAGAGGCTCGTGGTTATTGTCACCCACCTCCTGTTTTCACTGCGTAAATTTGTACAAGGCGGATTTACCATAGAGAGCCACCCCTGCCCTGAATTCCGGGTATTGCATCATCAAGTGATGGACAGCCATTCCGCCCCAGCAGAATCCCACGACACCAATGTTCTGGGCATGACACTGTTCTTTCAGATACTTCAAGACTGCATCGACCTCTCTAGAACAGGAAGAAAAGTTACTTAAGAATCAAGAGGTATTTTGCGAGGCCCTGGGAAGGGATGCCGGGCAGAGTGCTGTGCTGATGGTCACACGGCTGTGTCAGCAGCTGTTCCTTGAGGTTCTGAGAGTCTTACTTTCGGAGCTCTGTCTCACCACCTCCAGCCCAAGTGATGAGTGACTCTACTCCTGGCAGGTCTCCCTGCCAAGCCCAGCCTCCTCCAACCACCTGACAGGGCTGCAGCCCGGTTCCCTTCCAACAACCAGCTCATTTCCCAGCTGGAAGCCGAGCGACAGACTTTCACAGCCTCAAGATAAAGGCCAAAGGCCGCAGCACAGCTCTAAGGCCTGACCCCGAGATCTGTGCCCCCCACCCCCGCCCCGAGCTGCCCCTTCGTGTCTCTCTCCTCTCGACAGGCACCAGCTGCAACTGGGCCGCTCCCCAAACTCTGACTTGGCACATGCATTCCCCTGCCTAACACCCCACTCTGCGTCTCTCGTCTCCACCCCTGCCCAAAGAGGGAGCGAGATTTGGAAAGCCACCAGGACTATTTAAGCCAAGAGGGGACAGAGGACTGTGGCCCTTGTTTCCCAAATGGTTCATTTGCAAATTGGTGGTTTGGAACAACTCGGAAGACATTTTCAAGTAGAAGTAATGTGCTTAGTTGGAGGGCCGCGGCCATGCACGTCCTCCACGGAGGGAGGGTGGGCATCTGAACAGGGGAGCCGGGCCCGCCTCTGCCTCCAGACTCTGCTCTCCCCGGGGGCCGATAACTTACTTATCGATCTTTCTGGCATTTCTTGTTTTCAGCCACTCAGGGAAGGTGGAAAAGTCCCCAGAGGGGTGCCATGGCTCTTGCCCTACAAAGAAGTCCGGAACGATGGTTCTGTAAAATAGGGACATTTGGCGATCTTAATTTCATGGCTTTTGGGACTCGGTATTTGCTTACATTCGTTAGTAAACTTGTTACGTTGGCGATTCTCACCACAGGAAAAGAGAAGTCGTGACCATGAGGGCCAACCCGGATCACAGCGGAGGCCAACTGGCACCCAGCCAGGCCATCTCGGATTTCACAATGGAAGGGGCAGGGCCTTCGGCAGCCCGCTTCTAGCCCAGCCCGTCTGGAATGACATGGCATCGGGCAGTGCACAGACCCCAGGAGGTATTATACCCAAGATAAGGGGACCTGGCAGCCAAGGCCTGGAGCAGGGCGGCTACAAGGCCTTTCCAACACCCACCCGCAGGAGTCACACCTCTCAGCCGGCCTTGCACATTAGCCTCAGGTCACATGCACACCTGGTTAGCAAGTCTAGTCACTATGACCAAACAATTTTCCCTAGTCTCCGCTCAGCGTGCCGATGGGGCATGACTTCCTGCCCGGATGGTGTGACCTAACGCAGGCTCTGGAAGGGGCCAGAGAGGGAAACCAGCCGGCGCCCCCCATCCCCGTCCAGCGTATGGGGAGGAAAAAATTTCCCTCCTTCCTTTCTAGGTTCTTCGGCTGGACAAGTAATTAAACTGCCGTAAGACAGACGAACAGGAGAAAAACGAATTTAACTGCGTGCGTGAGAAAAGGGGTTCTGTGGAAAGTAAGCTGGCAGGGTGGTGGGACCGTGACCCCTGCCTGGGCGGGTCGTGTGTTCGGAGGCACCCGGGCCTCTGGCTTCTTTAGTGAGAGGTTTGTCTTCGTCCTAAGCAAGCCCTGCCCACTGGTTTTATGCATCTAGTTTAACACACCTTTCAAACAAACTGCAGCCGTCTTCGTCTTCGAGAGAGCACAGGACCTTCACTAACGACCTGTCATCCAGGCCCCGCCACGCTCTCTCCCACGGCCGTGTCGTCTCCCTTACGTTCCCTCCTTCATTCCAGTCCCATAAAGAGGCTGCGAAACTGTTATTCTCAGGAGCATTTGAGGTCTTGCTCTCTGGCATATGTCGTCAGTTTGGCTCAAATAAATTCATACAAATTCTCTACGGGTTTGGACGTTTCCTACGTCAATAACTTCATACATAGGGGAGTCCTGTAAAAATATGCATTAGACCCAGAGGCAGTCCGGTAATGAAGGCTTATAAGCCATCCCGAGCTAAGGGACAGGCTAGGGATCTGGGGCTTCAAAGGGAAGGAGATTTAAGTCAAAGGGCTGTAAGAGCAGATATCTGGTAATTAGATGTTTGTCCTGCAGCAGAGATAGGCCATTCAGATAAAAATTATCTCTGGTAGTAGCTCTCCTTATCTAAATTCTTTTAGGTAATTAAGGGAGAGGTAAAAGTTTTTCTTGAACCTGCTGGGGTTTGAGTACCTTCAGCTCAAAACAATCCACGTGCCCAAGTGGCACATTTGGGGGTGGCCTGCTCTGCAGCCCTAGGTGGCCTTCTGTGCAGGCATCACCGTGGACGAGGGAACACAGCTCCTCCTGCAGGGGTATAATCTGGGTCAGAAAAATCTAAGTTCAAGTCCCAGGACTAGCCTGTCTGCCCTGTAACCTTGACGAGCCATTTAACCACTTCCAGCTCCTCTTCTGGAGCTGGCAAATAGAGCCTGCGCCCGGCACTGCCCGACCTCCAGGGATTGTCTGAGGGCAAGCGGCTCGGTAAACAGGCCCCTTTACTCATTGTTTATGATCCGCCTCCAGCTACAGAACCCAAAATAAAATAGATGCCACCTGCAGTCCCATTGACTGAGCAGGTCCTGGCAGGATGACCTGGGGCAACTGCACCTCTGTCCTCACCCCTGGCTTCCTAATTGACAAAATGGGAACAATGACAGTTCCCACCCTGGAGGGGTCTTTGGGAGGATGGAGGACAACTGCCCTGTAACGCCCCTAGGCAGGGTCTGGCTGAGCCAGAAGGCAATCAGCGTTGCTGTCATTTTAATTCCTGGCCTTGCCCCCAGGAAATTAAGTTGCCTCCTCTTCGAGAAGAAATTGAGGGGCCTAGAAAAGTGAAAAATCTAGTGAAATTCCTCTTTGGTCAACACTAAATTTGCATCGCAGGGCGGAGGGTCTGCTTCCTTTAAATCGGGTGGGGAAACAAGGTAGGCTACCCTGTGGTTTCTAGCTTCTCTCTAGAAGAAATCCAGGGGAATCGGGGTGCTCCACACTCAGGGCCGGCTGGATTTTACGCTCTCCGAACGGTTCCTCCTCCCCTCCGTGCTTCACTGAAGCTGTTACCAACACCAGGTGACAGCATTCGCCCGCCAGAGGTGGCCATGGCCAGCAGTCTGACAAAGGCATAACCTTTGGGAGATGAGCAAGGTGTCAGGGTGCCAGTTCTGGAATCCAGTGTAACTCGGACAGGGCCAGGGGGTGTTGTGTGGGGCCCAGGACAACTGCGGGCGCCCCGCCTGTGAAATCTGACTCAAGGCCCAGATGCTTCAAGGACCAAATAATGGGTCCCTTTCAGACTGGAGAGGTCTGCCCATGGTGTCCCACAGCGGTGTCTGGGCAGGGCCCCACATTAAGAGTGCGCAGGGATTGGGTTGGAAGCAGGTAGCTTTCATTGGACACCTGCTGGTGGGTGTTTACATTTCATATGACATTTCCCATTTACCCGCCCCCTAGAGAGAGAAGGAAGTAGGTAATGTAAATTAGAATACGGTCAGGGTTTTTTGGGGTTTTGTTTTCGTTTTCCCTGAAGGGATGAAATATAGATCACAGAAATGTACATAAATTTAAATGAAGGAACAGAATGTCATACTTACGTGTAGCCATTTCCTGCAATCATGTCAGCCATATATCTAGTATTGGGCAGTTGCCAGCCGAATATATCTTGAATGACGATCACGGCTTTGCCCGTGTTGACGGGGGATCTGGTGACATAAGCCTTGATGTGCTCCACTTGAACTTCACACCCCATCCCTCCATACTCCATCTTATGGCCAATGTCACACGGACAAGGATTAGCTTCGTTAGCCATGGTAGGGATTTAAGTCAGGCTACAGAGAGAGAAACATGCCTTATGTTCTGAATGGTGCAAATCCAGAAATTATAAACAGTAAGTAACTAAAATCAAGATTACAGGAAAAAAATTCATTTTAACTTTACTCCTAGTGCAAGAAATCAGTGATGACTTCTGGTTTTGGCAACGCCACAGATTGGGGCCAAGACTCCAGTCCCATCGCAAACGCTGGAAACGCCAGCGTGAATGCGGGAGACAAATAAAAACAAAGATGACAGCACAACGCACAGAAAAAAAGGAGCAACGCCTGGGCCAGACCTGGAGCAGAAACTGAAGCCAGGATGGCGCAAGCGGGTGCCGAGTGGGCCCACATAGGACCAAGGCCTGAGCCCTAGCTCAGCCGGCCCTGAGGGTTCTTGGAGGACAGCGAGGCCTTGGGACCCCATGACACGGATTTGTAGCTGAGACCTTCCCACGCGATGTTGGAGCCCTCGCAGGTTCGTATTTCATGGGGGAGATAAACAACAGCAAGAAGGAAGAAGGAAGAAGGAGGAAGAAAGGAAGGAAGGAAGGAAGGAAGGAGGAGGGGAGGGAAGGAAGGAAGGAAGGAAGGAAGGAAGGGAAGGAAGGAAGGAAGGAAGGAAGGAAGGAAGGAAGGAAGGAAGGAAGGAAAAGGTCAACCAGGACTAGGAATATGGTAAGGAAGCCCAGGAAGGGAACCTGGCAGAAACAGATGCAAATCTACTTTATGGCAAGACTTTCACAGTCCAAGCCAAAAAAAAAAACACTACCCACTGATGAGGAGCTCACTGCACGTGTGGAAGCGCTCCAGATAAACACGAACCGCGGTCACAGCAGGGGTGGAAATGAGGCAGGGCCTAACAAGCTTGAGCAAACAAGCAGAAAGCGGGAACGGAGAAGACAAAAATAAATAAAACCGATCAACTACAAAGCAAGAAGTAATGTGGCTGAAATAGATCCAAAGAAAGAGAAACAGATTAAATCCACCACTGGAGACAGATTCTCAGAATGAATTTTTAAAAGTCGAGGTGCCATCGAAAGGGAGAACCTGGGAACGCTGAACCCAAAGAGGAACAGGCAGAAAAAGTGTCCAGATGCCCGGGATTTGCCTCCAAACAGGCTGGCAGCTGGCGGCCATGGGAGGGGAACATGAGCGTTGTGGGCACGGGGTGACCAGCTCCCCAGCATCCTCCATGCTTCTCTCTCTACTTATACATATGCTTGAGATTTTCCGCAACAAAATACTTTTCTATATTTATTAAAAGTTTTAAAACTATAAGGTAAACGGCTCCATAAACAAAGCGAGACAACACAGACGAGAACATGTTATGCTCGAAGCAGAAGATTTCGAAGCTAGATAAAATATATGGGGAGTTCTCATCAATCAAGAAAAAGACGGCCCCAGCAGAAAAATGCACCAAAGACACGAACAGGCGATTTACAAAAGGCGATGGATTTACCATGTGAACGGTCCATAAACACATGAAAAGCTACTCGAGGTCCCTGGTGTCCAAGGAAATCATACAAAGAAAGACAATGAGATACCATTTTACATCTTGCAGGCTGGCAATGTCTGTTAACACTGAGAGACGGTGCCCACGTGGGGTTTAACTGATATGAACTCTGGAAAGGTCTCTGCCAGGGTCCAGCAATGACGATGACACCCTGCAACCGAGAAACTCCGCCACTTGGTACATTCCCTAGAGAAATCACGCTCATGCGTGTGTGTGCATGTGCGTGCGTCTTCGTGCGTGTGCCCGCATGCACATCTGCAGTGGGAATGGAAGTTCCATTCTTGGTAGCAACAATTGGAAGCAATTTCATTGGCAATCAGGAGGAGAGTGGGTTACCCCGATTCGTTCATCCTTGTGGCTTGAATTCTGTCCCCCAAAAAAGATAGTTCAAGTCCTAACACCCAGAACCTGTGACTGTGCCTTTATTCAGAAACAGGGTCTTCCCGGAGCTAATCGTCTTAAGATGAGGCATCCTGGACGAGGGTGGCTGCCAACCTAGTGACTGGCGTCCTTCTAAGAGGGGAATGTGGACACAGAGAGAGGCACACAGGAGAGAAGGCTGTGTGAAGACGGGCAGGGGTTGGAATGAGGCAGTTACACTAAGGCTGCGGGCACCACCAGACGAGCTAGGACAAGGCAAGAGAGGACTCTCCTTCAAAGTCCTCGGGAGGAGGGTGGCCCCGCAGACACCTTCATCAAAGACCTCAGGCCTCCGATACTCTGAGAGGACAAATTTCTCTTGTCTTCAGTCACCCAGTTTGTGGTCATTGGTTTTGGCAGCTCTGGGAAACAAATTCGTAAAAAGAATATCGCATAGCAGTTCAATGAACAAACTATATATATATTTCATAAATCTCAAAAGCAAAGTGCTATCAGATATAGCTTTTCCGATGCTAAGTAAATACAAAAGCCCAAAACTAATACATATTTTCTTAATAAATATAGGGTAGTAGAAGTATAACTCAAAGGGATAAAACACAGAACCATTAGACAGTGGCTTCTGGCCCGGGGAAGGGGTGGAGATTGACTTTAATTGTATTTGTTGCATTCTATTTCCTAAAAGAGTTTTGATTTGAAGTACAGAGGACACAATGTTAATTTCTTTCAAATCTGGATCAAGTGAATATGGGTGGCTGCTATATTTTATCGTGTACTTTCCAGAACATTCTAAATGTTCATAACTAGAAATAAAATAACTAAATTTTAAGGCGAGACAAATTAATTTGGTCAAAGAAAACCTGACTCTTTTTCATGGTTTTGTTTCCATAAGCTACGCTACACAACGGTGATCAGTAAGACTACACCACAATGGGATCAGCGGTGAGGTTTATACCCCCATGCACTGTCGCTGAGAACTGATTCGTGGGGTGGATTTCTTCCCTGCCCCGTCTCATGAGGACGTGGGGACCATGCAAACGTCCAGCTGCTCCAAAACAGCCTTGAATCCGAATCTTTTAACCTTGACTTCAGTTGATATCCACTTTCCAGAAGGAATGTTTACAGCCAGGAGACCGACTCTCCCTACTGGCCCCACAAGGTTACTCTCCTGCAGAAGGAGTGGCAGCCAGGAGAGGCCAGGTGTGCCTGTGGAGGGCTGGGCTCCTGCCAGACCCTTCACGTGGCACAGCAGCCCGTGTGTCCCAGGCCAAGGCCACAGCGAGCAGGGCAGATAACTTCTGTGGACTATACCCCGCTGTGGACGAGACACACCCTGCACACTCCATCGATGTCACTCCACATAGCCTTCTGTGCACATAAACCTTTCAGGACTGGGGCGCCTTTCCCCCAAATGACACATTGGTTAGAAGATAATTTTCAGAAGAAAAGTAAAACCGTGCCCCTCTCACACAGCCATAAAAGTGAACAGGTTGAGGTTTTTTTTTTTTTTTTTACTCGTATGATAAGCATGAGACAAATGTAACTGGTTCGAAGGAAAAAAGAAAAAGCCACAAATGGTTGTGGCGGAAAGGAATATCGAGCTGAATTGCAAGTGGAGACAGACAGATTCTTCCACCGGTGGGAGGAAGCCAATTAATTCTCTACCAGACAGGACAGAACTGACAAATCTGTCAATTGCCCTCGACTTTCAAAAAGCTGCACAATACCTCAGATACAATGAACAGTGCTGGAATCGGACAGCCCGGAAGTGTGGGCTGTGGACGATGGATTTTGCCACTGGGACGGTTTCTTCTATGTGACACTATAGGGCCATCTGCTGTGAGTAGCAAGGTTTCCTCTTAGAAGCAGGCGGGGCCGTGGGCTGATGTGCATGATGGGGTCCTCGTGAAATGTGTCCAGAATGGCCTCTCAGTGCCATGGCAGGAGGGCCTGGACACGTATTCTGGCCACCCTGAGATCAGATCCGTGGTCTCCACTGGCGAAGCCTCTGGAAGTCAGGGTCCTCTTTGTGACACCAGGGACAGTCAAGACATGCTCCTGCAGAGGATGCCGTGATGGGCACGATTTTTGGCAACGTCGTGTTAAATGCGGGACGAACGCACATGACTTCCCCATAACTTTCACGCAAGACGCCACACACGTGCGAATGATCAGGAGGCCCACCCCCTACAGACTGACCTTCATGGTCCCTCAGAGTATCTGTCCTTGACCAAACCCCCGTGACTCTCAGCTAGTATTAGTGAGAATCCCGCTAAGTCGGTTTAGCCGATGCCCCCACTCCCCATCCCTGATCCGGTCTCACGCTCTCTGCCATCCCCCAGGTGAGGTCTGATAGCCCTGGCTTGTCTTCTGCCAAGATCCCGTGAGGTTGGTTTAGCGGGATTCCTGTCCCTGATGCCTCCTCTTAGTAATTTTCCATCCGCTGACCCCTACTCTGTAAGTTCCCGCTTCCTCTTCTCGTCCTTGGAGGTGAGCTCCGTCTCTCTACCGCAGAACCCCAGGGCAGTGGCCCCCTACACCTGTCACGCGGGTCCTAAAAACGGTCTGCCCGCCCGCTCCTTATAACAAGTCGCGAATGAATACTTTTCTTCCTAGAACGTTCTCCAGCCCTGCTTCACACAGCAAGCGCCTCCACGAAATTGCAAGTCAAGACCCATGGGGAAGGCTGCTGTGTGGCTGACCTGCAAATCCCACGAGGCTGCAGGGGCCTCACGCTTCCCCTCAGGAGGTGTCTCTTTGCTCCGTATCAATCTGTGCTTCTTCGCTTCTTTTTTGAACCAGTGGTAACATCTGCCTGGTTCCCTCAGTAATGAATAAAACAGAATCTTCAACACATGCTCATTTTTATATCTGTGTGAGAGTCACGCTTGTACCTTTCGCTGGAAATGGTCTTTTAGCCTAACTGAACAGTGTTCCCTTTTTCTCGCCGGAAATCACAAAGGCGAGGAACAGGTGGCAAGGTGTGGTCCAGCGAGTGTGGTTTTCCTGCTTTCACACCCCAAAGATGTGAATAACTTGGAAGTCAGACTTTCCAACGCAAGAAGGATTTTCGGCAGAAACAGAGAACACGGATTTCGAGGAGCGAAGGGCATCGGCGTAGACAGGGTTGGCGTAACAAGCAAAGAAGCCTGGGAATATATTTCTGGAAGCTTCAGAGATTTAGAAACGGGAACTGTTCGCAATCACAACAAAAGCAGCGCTTAGGGATAAGGGGCGGCTACCAGCAAAGGCTCGGTATTTTCCGTTTACTGGATAAACATTGCAGGAATGTGCCTGGCAATCGATTTCAATCTTGCAGCCGAAGGCAGGGCCCTACTTCTCTCTAGATGATTCTATGATTCAACTCCTCCTATTACTTACTTTTCAGCACCACACTTGTGTTTTCCACAGGGCACGTGGTCCAGACAGCATTAATAAGAAAGCCAGACGTGATGAGCACACACTCGCCCGAACACATGGCTGCCTTTGACCTTTTCTTGGGCTGTTCCAGGCCTAGATAGGGTTTCCCCAGATACACACAGGGCTCACGTCTAACCACCTTATTTTAAATGGGCTTTCAAAACAACAGGTGGCATTTTCCGTCAGCAAGAAACCTAAATGGCAGTGCCCAATGTCAGCAAGGCCGGAGCAAGGCGACACTTCTGCCTGGCTGTGCGTGTGGCCGTGCGTGTGTGCTGTGCAGTCTCCCTTTGCAGTATCTGCCCAGCATCCAGGACGTCACACTCCTGGACCCAGAACCTCCTCTCTTAACAACCATCCTGAGGAAAAAAATACTGCCAAAACTCGATGCAAATATACTCATTTTCCCCCATCATTTTATAGTAGCAGTAAAAACTATACAACCCAAATGTTAACTGCAGGAAACCAGCGACAGAGTATTTAGAGGCAGGAAGGGAAGGCTTCTGACAATGTTAAATGAGAAAAAGGAAAACCAAAAAAATGACAAACAAACAACGAACACAAGTTCATATACACTATGATTTCGACTATGTTTTAAAACATGTACTGCTAAGCAGTCCAGGAAGCTACGCCGCGGTGGCACGGCGCGGGGGTGTCTTTCCCCAGGGACAGTGTCCTGCTTTGGGAAGTCGGGTTTCAAACGTGGACTTCGACAGGTTCGGTCCCTGTGCACATGGCACAGCCCCTGGCCTGGTGCGGACGCCCGCGGGAGTTGTGCACAGGGGAGGCGCACCTACCTGCTCAGCCGCCTGCAGACCGCTGTCCACCCTGCGAGGGAGTGAGGCCGGAGCGTCCCAGGGCGACCGTCACGGGCCAGCCGCGGGCGTGCCTCCCTCCGGGACGGAAGTGGACGCGGTGACGGAGGGCGGTGGATCCCAGCGGGCCAGTGGCAGCGCGGGATTTTCAGCTTTGGGGACGGTGGGGGCCCGTGGGAGGGACGGAGGGAGGGACGGAGGGAGGGACATGGGAGGGGCAGGGGAGGGATGGAGCGGTGAGAAGGAAGGAGGGAAGGAGGCTCGGACAGCCCGCCTGGGACGTGGACAGGCTCGCCTGGCTCCTAAGACCTGCAACTTCCTTGTTGCAAATCGAAGTCAGGCTATGATTCTTAAAAATAAATTATTACGTATTCATACTTGCCTTCTCCCGCTCCATATTTTGCCCAGTCACTTGACAAAGGTTGTGATAACTCTGGAGCTAAGCCACTACCTAAACCTGTAGGGAATTCTTAAGAGGTTTTTGTTTTTGTTTTTGTTTTTGTTTTTGAGCCAAACCGAGGACTACTGTGGGGAAACAAAATCTCAAAGGAGTGAGAAAATGCTCCGGAGAATGGCGATTTTGCAGCTTATTTTATACATTAGAGTGGAAGGAAGAGCCTGAGGAGGGTTACGTGGAATCCGCTGGTGATGGCTTAAGGGGGTGGGATTGGATAAAACCAAAACGGAGACACATACTTTTTTTTACTTTTACAGAAGAGTTAATAATTAACTTTACAGCCCGTAGAGCTGGAATGTGGGGGGCGAGCTCTGTGGTCTCCTGCGCGCTCCATTGCAAATGCGCTCTGCAAACAGCAGTCCCCTGAGGTGTCTGGGGGGGAAAAAATCACACTGACATTTCAAAAGTATGTTATTTTAGGTTCGAAAAGGTAATAGAGAGGCTCTCTTAAGGTAAAGATTGACCTTTGTCGGGAAAGCTACAGACCTAGGATTCGACAACCGCCAGGGCCCCTTTTCAGTTGGGGATTTTAACGTCCAGATCATCCTGTGTGGTTGCTTACCATCTCTGAGTTTGTAAGGTCCTCCCGAGGGGCCTCCCCTCAGCTTGTCGGGTTTAGCATGTGGCTTCTTTTTTGTCCACATAGTCAATTCAATTAGCTACAGAAGCTTAAGAAAGAAAACAAGAAGAAATGTGATTAGGAAAAGCAACAGCAGGAAAAGGAAGAGCAACGTTCTGACGCCGTAAGGATTCGATCAAAAACCTTAGGGCCCCAGTGGGAGAAACTTATGAATTTAGATCCTTCTGTGGACGATAAAAAGGGGTTTTATGGAAAATAACCTCACGGGTGATCTGATCATAAATGCCTACCCAGCAGGTCTTGGTGGGTGGTCGCCAAGGCCTATACCTTCTTCAGTAAACGCTTTGAAGGCAGCCCCTGCGCATTGTTCTTGTGTATCCAGGTTAACACACCTTTGAGGAGCCAGAGTAAGACCCCTTGATTAGGGTATTAACCCTCAAGAGACCACATAATCTCGTAATCCAATCCCGGCCCTGCTTCCTGCTTTCTTCCACCTGCAAGTAATCTTCTTTACATTCCTTTCTGAATTTTAAATGCATAAAAAAAAAAAAGAAAGAAAAAAACCTTGCAAAACTGTTATTCTATGAAACGTTTGAGACCTTGCTCCCCGACATATGTCATCAGTTTGGTTCAAATAAACTCTCCTAAAGATTCTCTACATGCCTGGACATTCTTATGGGGCCGGGATCATGTATCATCATCTCCCAGTTGATGAGCCTTGTTTTCACACGGATAGCAATCACACAGATAGTTTCTCAAGACAGAGGCTGTGAGTATACTCCTCTCAAAACACTGGGGCTCAATGGGGTGTCTGCCTCCTATCCCCATCAATTTTCGTTAACCCCGAGACATGTCCCTTCTTTTCAGATTCAGTTTCCTTAATGATAAAATGAAGGATTAGGTAAGATTTTGTTTCGAACTTTAGTATGCCTCAGAGTCCTCTGGAGGGCTTCTTAAGCCACAGAATTCTGGACCCCAACCACAGAGCCTTGGTCCAGGGCAGACCCCGGGAAGCTGCGTGTCCAGCGAGATTCCAGGTGATGATACGGATGCTCCCAGTCCAAGGACCACACATGGAGAGCCACTAGACCAGAATCACAGTGACTAGCAGACTCACTTGGCTACCATCAAAACCACCAAGAGAACTTATAAACCTCATATGTCCTAGGCTCAGACCTACCAAACCAAAAACTTCACTGGTGCATTGGGGGATCTGTATTTCAAAAAAAACCTCCCCAGATGACTTTTATGATGGACCAAGTTTAAGACTCAATTTGAACTAGATACTCGGTACAGGCCATGTCAATGTCAGCCTTCCATGATCTCATGGTAAAGGTTCAGCAAGATGGAGGGCAGGGACAACTTTCAGGACAGAATATTCTTTGTAGTTCATACTGGAAAGATGCAAGAAAAGGGAATTCTGGGGGGAACAGGTCAACCTAGCCAAATAAATGCATTTCCGAACCATCGCACCACGGCAGGGACTCTCCCGTCCTCCCCGCCACAAAGGTCGTCCTGCTGGAAAGACACAGATTTAATATTCGACACATCGCTTCACAGCCTGTTCTGAAACACTCGCAACCAAATTATTTTCCCGCCTCTGGATATTTCCAAAATAGTGGATAAGTGTGTTTTTTCTTTTTACATCTGAATAATTCAAAGAAGTCACCAGAGTGTCATCACCCAGAAAAAACTGAGGACCAGTCCTATGTGTAAATTCTTGTTTCTATCCTAAAACACAAAAACTGCTTGCAACACCCAAAATGACAGTTTTGCAGCTTCGCCAATTTTCGTTCCAAACTTCTTTGGAAAATTCATCACACTAGTTAATATTTCACCCAGGATCCAAAAAAAAAAAAAAAAGATTGAAAATTACATATTTATAGAAACTCTTAATGTAAGAAGAGAACACTAGGATTTCATGGAGTTCGTTAATAAATTTAAGAGCTATGATTCAGCAGTCCAAAGTTGTTGTTTTATTTTTCGTTATGAAAGAATGAACTAAATCCCAGGGACCAAGATGAACCCAAGCTGAACTAACAAACAGAGCAAAGGCAAAGTTTAATCGAACTGCTGGCTCCACTGCAACGTCGTTACCTTGAAGGCAAGGTCAGGAAAAGTATTCCATGAAACTGCTCCTCTAAAGAAAATCTGGATCAAAATCAGGGGTTTGGGGGATGCTAAAAAAAAACAAAGAAATTTTGAATCAGAATCAGAAAGAGCGCTAGTGTATTTCAAAACATCTCAAAATAATACCTGAGCGAGAACCTATTCCAGTT
The DNA here is from genome assembly GCF_902729225.1 of Pteropus medius. Lineage (NCBI taxonomy): Eukaryota > Metazoa > Chordata > Mammalia > Chiroptera > Pteropodidae > Pteropus > Pteropus medius. Next base: position 20,658,111 of record NW_024351073.1, on the reverse strand, counting down.
CGTTTTTACCATTTATGGGGCTGGTTGCTGACCCCTCCCCCAGCCTTCGAATGCAGCTGTAGGGGGTGAAGAGTCTTGCGTACAGGGCAGGGATTCCTGGCAAGGGCAGGTCAGAGTCCATGCAGAAAAGTAAGTAGCTGGTTTCTACAAGATTCTTGAACCAGTAAGCTATCGACTTCCCCTTACTCTCTCTGCGTCTGGACTGGCTCGGGCTTCCTATGTGGCCCACCTGTGGCATGGCACGCCCCTTTTGCTTGGGATGTGTGAGTATAGCAGTCTCTTCAATGGTAGTCATCTCCTGATCTGTTGAACTTGCCATACCTAAATAATAATAAAGCCTATATGTAAAATACTACAGTGATTTGGAGTAATTTGTTACACAAGACTGGGTAAACATAGGTATATAATTGTCCTACGTACCACAGTGCCATCTTCACATCTAACAAAATTAACAATTATTTCTCGATAGCATCTAATACTTAGACCATCTGACAAATGTTCTCCATCTCCCCAAAAATGTCTTTACAACCGATTGGTTGGAGGACGAGATCCAAATAAGGTCCACCTACCACATTTAATGTTATGTTTTTCAAGTCTCTGTCCAAAGGAGAATTTTTAAAAAGGTAAGACTGGAGTCTCCCACAAACATAAAGAAACTAGGTAGCAAATATTTCATTAACTCACTAAAGGAGGAAGCAGCCAGGATAGCTAAGTTGGTTAAAAAGAAACCTTGAGTACATATAGGCATTGGAAAATAACTGCTAAGTTAAAGTTTAAAAAAACTGGTTAATAATCTCCAAGGCAATGAAACTGATAATCGGAATCTTGATTTTTGCTGGCGGAAATCATTTACATCTCTACCAGACAAAATCGATATCAACTGCTATCAGATAAGAATTGTTTGTATCACTATCAATTCTGTATATGTAATCATGTTCCCTCAGAGAATTATAAAATATAATAATTAATCTTAAACAGTCTGAAATAGAGGGGCATTGCCCCAGAGTGTTAGGAAGTGCCCCAGCATGATGTTGACAGGACAGGGCATTAAGTCATCAGTTTCTATTTCCAAGTTTTGAGATTCTCTTTTTTCTTAATGCTCTCTAGAATAGTTTTCCCATTGTGTCATTATCCTATAGAAAGTCCCACATCTGGACCTTATCTGCTTATTTCAATCCAATGTGATTTTAAAATTAATATCTAGTGGCTGAAACGAATTCCACATGTTATTAAATGAATGACGGTTTTGTGTCAATAAGATTTATTAAATCGTTATGAGATGTTGAAATAATGTTTTGCTAATTTATTCATTTTATCATCAACCTCGAAGTCTAACACATAGGATTCCCTCGGGTACTCTCAGGCAGGGGTGTGGGCTCGCTTTTGAAGGCATAATCCTGGGGTCTTCCTTCTGTGGCTGACCTCAGACACAGTTCTTGTCCGCTGTTCCTCCAGGAGTCTGCCGGCACTTGGTGGTTCCCGTGATACCTGGGCAGGACATTTGAGGGGCTCTCAGTCCCCTCCTCTATGGTACATAGCTCGCCCATCTTTCTCCTCAGACTTTCACGGCTGGTCCTGGAAGTTGTGCTTTCTGTACAGTGCATTGGCTTTTCTTCTCAACACCAGTTTCTGATTCGTTCCGCTTCTCCCCTGGGTCTAAATGTCTTCGACGTGGCTGTTTCCTGGTTCAGCAGAGGGCGTCCCACAGACGCACCAGGTATGTGCGTGCACTGCCTGCGTCTCCTTCGAGAGGAGAGTTCTGTGAAGCACATGTGACACGGGAATATGAAATAAAAGAAGAGCATTTACTTGGAAGTCTAGGTTCTCATTTTCCTTATGGGCAAACCAAGGAGGACGACCCAATTCCTCAGCCTTGAATTTGAGAATTTTTCCCTGAATTGGACCCCAAATTATCCTAATATACTTATCTCTTTTTAAATTTGAAAGTATGACAAAGTTAAGAATTAGTGCAATGAACGCATTTTTACTCCCCACTGAGGTTCAAGTGTTAATATTTTGCCTCATTTACTTTATCTCTTTTTTTTCCTGACCTATTTGAAAATAAGTTGCAAACATCATGACACGTCACTGCTAATTACTTCTCCCTTCATCCTCTAAGGAGAAGGAGCTTCCTCCACATCACCACAATCACACCTATGAAAATCATCAATAATTCCCTAATTCATCTAAGTTTATAGTCAGGTTTCCCCAATTGTCCCCAAAATGACTTTTATGGATTTTTTTTTTTTTAAATCCAGGATCCAAATTGCTCTTGGTTTATTTATCTCTTTTAATTTAAAATCGCCCTAGTGGTGATATTAAAATTATGTCCACAAATTCTTTGATTCTCCCTATTCAAAAGGCAGAGCTTCCTCTTGCGTGCGGGCTGTGCTTAGTGACTCATTTTTAATAAACAGTGTGCGCCCAAAGTGCCAGCTGTGCCTTCTGAGATGAGGCCATACAAGGCATTGTGCCCTTGTCCTTGTTTTCCCTTGGACCACCGTCTGAGATACTATTCACTGTCAAGTAACTAACTTTCGGGGCCTTTTGTTACTCAGTAACAGATAACTGATATAGTGTCCATTTAACTTATTCCTCTCCTATCCCTTGTATTTCCTGGAACAGGAAGTTACGTTTAGAGGCTTAATGAGGGCCCAGTTAAACGTTTTGGCAAGTGGCTCTGCAGCTTGTGTTAGGGACTTCGTGTTCTCATATATCAGGAGGTTTCATGTTAGATGTCCTGCACTGAGTGGTGTTAAGTGTGACTACTTGGTTCGATTGCTAAAAATTTGCTACCACGTGGTAGATTATTGTTCAAAAAGTTCTCTTCCACCCACTCGACCTCCGTAAGAAGAGGACGTGTACTTCCCTGCTCTACTGATGCTGGGCTCGGATATGTGACTTGCTTTGGCCAATGGGATGTTAGCACACACGATGCAGCTAAAGGCTTCGTGAAGCATGTTTGCATCTGGGCCCGCCCTCCTGTGCTTCTGCCGCCACCACAGGAAAAGCTTCTCCTGGGAATGCAGGATTTTTGGAGTGGCACTCACTAACTGTTACACAACACAGCCAAACAAGACCGCGACCGACATTGAACAAGTAGACATTGTTCAGCACCTGCTTTTCTCAGAAAATCAGCCTCCTGATGCACAGACGTAAGCACTTGCAGCCATGTTTAGATTGCAAGACCCTGCCCCGAGGGCCATCGTAGACCAAACCAGGGCTCCTGACCCGATCAAGGCTTTGGTTTGAGAGCGAGTGAAATCTAGGCTGTTGTTCTGTGTGGCTGGAATAGTAATACGTAAAATCAAGAGCTGTGGAGTAGCCATATTCTCTAGGGAAGCAGGTCTAAAGTGAGAAAAAGAAAAATGAAGCAGACGCAGAGATAAACAGAGAAGGTCCTGCCAGCCTTCGAGGTCCTGGTTCCCATCCCTTTCCGAGGCCCAGATTCTTTCCTGACCTTCAGTACTAGTAAACTTCATCTTTCCAACAAGTGCCCATTTTATGCGTAAGATAGTGTCACTGCGTTTCCATACTTGCAACTTAAAAGTCTTCATACACATGCCTAAACCTATCTCTCACCCAGGAGCATCCCTGGACATACCTGCATTCATTTCCTGGGGCTGCCAATGCAAATACCACAAATGTGCTGGCTTAAAATAACAGAACTGTATTCTCTCCCAGTCCTGGCGGGCCGTTCCCTCTGAGGACACTAGAGAAGAATCCGTCCTTGTGTCTTCCAGCTCCTGGAGGCTGTGACTACTCCTTGGCTTGTGGCCGCACAGCTCCTTAGTCTCTGCCTCTGTCTTCGCACGGCCTCCTCTGTGTCTGCATCTCCTCTGCTGTCCATCCCTCTCAAAGACGTTTGTTGGATTTAGGGCTCACCCAGAGCATCCAAGAAGATCTCATCCCAAGATCCTTAACTTCATTACATCTACGAAAGATTTTTTTTTTTCAAGTAAGGTCACATATACAAGGCCTGAGTTTTGGGACATGGACCTCATACCTCATGCAGGCTTCTCAGCATGCTAGTGGAATGACCCCATAAATTGGTACCTATATGATACCCAGAATTCAACCGGAGGATTCATGGGTATTTTAAACACCCATGAAAGTTGCATGCGGTCTGAAAAGATAAGAGAAAGCAAGATTCCAAGTTTAAGATTCTTTCGTGTGAAAAGGAACAGGCGTTTACATGTTTTAGGATCCGCGTTAAGGTAAACAGTGTTCGAATGAGCAACACGTGCAACTGGAGCATAAGATACAAGCTACGGCGACACATACCTTCCTGAGGTCATGGAGTCATTGATACAACAATCGTAGAAAGGGCTGTGCGTGCGTGACTGTCAGGCACTGAGAGATGCACTCAAGGTCTTGTCCGCATCAGGACTCAGGTTCGCCTGGGTGCTGGCTGGAAAATTACAGCTTGGCCATCGCCCATGGGAACATAACATTCTAACAATAAGCTTCCTGCTTCTGTACCCCCCGCTTGCACAACCGACCTAGGGGTTGACAGTTAGTAAATAGAAGAAAAATAGACTTTTGTGTTCAGACAGAATGAGGAATGGGGTTTAGGGCTTAAAAACCCTGTACCTCTACATTTCAGGGCTGCTTAATTTGGGGTCTGCGTACCCCTGGCAGACCCAGCTGGCTGAATGAAGAGTATGTTTCCCATAACTCACTGATTTCTGGTGGTCCGTGTGTCTATCGGGGGCTGGCGGCCACAACATTTGGAGGCCCCAGCGAGATCTCAGGGAGTGGCCCTGGGATCTAAGACCGGACCGGCCTCTGAGGCGATTGCTGTCCCTATTGCGGATTCAAAGGGGTGGCCAACCTGAGATGTTCCAGGGCCCTTGAATGCCGTGACGGGGTCAGTACAATCGTCAAGGACGCAACCTTTAGGACACACTCTTTGTTCCTGGTCCCGGCGGGAATCTCTGAGGCCTCGATGTCTGGATAAAAGGTACCTTTCTGTTCCTGTTTCTGTTGACCGGTCATCGGAGGTCCGTGGAGAGACTGGACGCAGTCATATCTCCTGGATCGTGGCCAGGCCGCGGGACGCCGCCTCCTGTGCCCTGTTTTCAGGTTCTGTCTATTGTCTTTGGTCTTGTCTAGGTCGTAGGTGGTGGACTTCTCTGGGTCCACCTACACCCCAGTAATTGTTCTTGTCTGAGTGTCTGTTTTGTGTTTTCTGTGGAAGTGATGGGGGGAAGCCCGAGTTCACAAAAGACACCCTTGGGTTGTCTCCTGCGACATTTCAAAGAAGGGTTTGTAGAGGGAGCTGACTATGGCATAAAGTTTTCTCCAGGCAGACTAAGAACATTGTGTGAAGTTGAGTGGCTGTCTTTTGATGTAAACTGGTCCCGGGAGGGTTTTTTTTTGACGGGGGTTTAGTGAGGAATATTTGGAAGATTGTCATCGGAGACCCGGGACATCTCGATCAGTTTTCCTACATCAATCAATGGTTAAACCTTGTTCAGACACCCTCTCCTTGGCTCTGCCGGTATGCCCTTTCTCTAGGGGCGCAAGTCTTAGTTGTGAACACCCCAAAACACGCAGCAACTGAATCTCCAAGACAGCCCAGTCCCTCAGTTCTCCAATCTCCACCAGAGGACAGTGACTTTCCCCCACCCTATAATCCAGGACAACAAAGCCAAATAGCACCGCCTCACTTCCTCAGACGCGGGCAGGTAACCCCTATGGGCCTCCTGCCCCCGCTCCGGGAGGGGCGCCAGCCGATACCACCACCCCGGCCATCCTCCCCTTGCGAGAAGCACTACCCTAGGGGCATCTTTATGGTTTATGTGCCTTTCTCGACTAGTGACCTGTACAACTGGAAGGCACAGAATCTGCCTTTCTCTGAGAAACCCCAGGCATTAATGGGACTCTTAGAAAGTGTTTCAGACTCACTGCCTCACCTGGGAGGATTGCCAACAGCTTTTAATTACCCCCTTCACCGAGGAAGAACGCGGATGCATTCGGACTGAAACACAAAAGACAGCTGCGGGAGGGAGGAGAGCTGAGGAAGCGGGAACAGATCGAGGAGGAATTTCCCTCCACCCGCCCAGACGGGGGACACAATTCTCAGACAGGGAGAACGGCATTAGACGGTACCACCAGATTCTAATTGGGGGAATTAGGGTGGCTGCTCGTCAGCCAACTAACCTTTCTAAGGTAACTGAAGTTATACAGGGACCTCAGGAATGTCCTGGAGCGTTTCTTGAATGAGGCGTACCCCGCCCCACCCCCACATTGGTCCTTAGGCGCCTGAGAACCAGCAGGCAATTAATATAGCCTTCGCTACTCAGGCAGCCCCTGATATCCGGCATAAATTACAAAAAATTAGAAGATTTTGCAGGGATGAACCTGTCCCAGCTTGCTGAGATAGCCCAGAAGGTGTTCAACAACAGAGTGCCACCGGATGACCCCAAACGTATGCCTAAAATCCAAAGCTACTGTCATCAACCCAGCCAATCCGTTGCCAGACCCAGACTCCGAGACCCCCGTTCATGACTGCACAGATTTCACTGATGCTGTGTGTTCCTCACGCCAGACCTCAAAGACTCCTCTCTGCCTGAGGCCGATGAAGTTCCTTTCACGGCCGGGAGGAGCTTCATGCAGGAAGGAAGGAGGTATGCTGGGGCAGCGGTCGTAACTCTAACTGGCACCATCTGGTCACAAGCTCTTCCTCACAGGACTTCTGCTCAAAAGGCAGAACTCATCGCCCTCACAGAGGCACTAAGATGGGGAAAGGATAAAGCAGTCACAATATACACTGACAACTGATATGCCTTTGTCACTGCACGTGTACACGGAGCCATCTACAAGGAAAGAGGGCTTCTGACTCCAGCTGGGAAAGACATCAAGAACAAGGGAGAGATCTTAGCCTTACTTGAAGCCATATAGATGCCTAAGGCTCCTGCTATTGTCCTTTGTAAAGGGCATCAAAAAGGGAATAGTCCCGAGGCTGAGGGAAACCGACCAGCCAATGCAGAGACAAGAACGGCGGCCACACGGCCAGTGGGGCCCCCACCACATCTACTGACTGTTGTCCCTTACCCAGAACTGCCTCGATCTCCGATCTATACAGTGGAAGAGAACATATATTTTCAAGATAAGGGAGCCAGTAGGAACCAACAGGGGTGGTGGACGACCCCAGATGGAAAAATCGGGCTCTCGCAGCCCTTGGAAGGACTCTCCTCCACCAACTACACCAGACCACACACCTAGGGTGAACTAAGATGCTCCAAGCTTTAGACCCCTACTTTCACTTGTTAGAAGGGAGAAGAACTGCAGAGGAGATGGCCTCACAATGCCCGGCTTGTGCCCAAGTTAATCCAAAGAAGGGGAAGATAAAAGAACCTGTGCATAGGGAAAGAGGAACTTATCCGGGGGACCACTGGGAAGTAGATTTCACTGAGGTAATCTCGACTATGGGGGGCTACAAATATTTACTTGTTTTTATAGACACCTTTTCAGGATGGGGAGAGGCCTTCCCTACCAGGAAAGAGACTGTCTTAGCAGTTACTAAGAAACCACTACAAGAAATCCTCCCTGGATTTGGTCTCCCTAGAACTTTAGGGTCGGATGACGGGCCAGCCTTCACAGCAAAGGTAAAACAGCAATTGGCTAGCTACCTCAATTCGTGATGGAAACCCCACTGCGCCTACCGGCTCCAAAGTTCAGGCCAAGTAGAGCGAATGAATCAGACCCTAAAAAAGACATTAGTCAAATTAGGATTAGAAACTGGTGGGACCTGGGTAGAACTTCTCCCCTTTGCTCTTCTCCGAGCCAGGTGTACGCCATATATTAATGGATTCACCCCATTTGAAATTTTCTTTGGAAAACCCCCACCTTTAGTACCTAGAATAGAAGATGAGAAAAAGGCAGAACTACGTAACCTCGTCTTACTTAAGTCTTTACAGGCCCTTCAAAGTGTACAGAAGGAGATATGGTCCCAGGTTCGTGCTGCCCACTCAGCCCCAGGGGACAGACTTCCCCATCAGTTTCAGCCTGGGGACTCTGTGTGGATCCGGAAGTTCACTTCCAAGGGACTAGAACCCAAATGGAAAGGACCCTTCACTGTCTACCTGACGATGCCCACTGCAGTTAAAGTAGACGGCATCCCATCATGGATTCATCACTCCCACGTGAAGGCAGCACGAGAGTGGACAGCTCAGGAAGACGGGCCCTTCAGACTGAGACTCAAGCATACATAAGTATAACCCTTTGTTTCTTCCTTTTTATCACTTTAGCCCAGGCATTTGACCAGCCACAACCAAAACCAGAAGGAGCCTTAATAACTTTGCTAACGACAATACACAAGGTCTTAAATAAGACCACCCCGGGCATAGGACAAGATTGCTGATTGTCCCTAAACCCAAAACCCCATTACTATGTCAGGATAGGAACTCCCCTAAACTTAACTGACCTCAGCAGGCTAGAACTTCAAGTCGAATCACTAGCAGAAGTAGTCCTCCAAAATAAAAGAGATTTAGATTTATTATTCTTAGAATAAGACAGATTATGTATGGCTCTAGGTGAAACCTGTTGCTTCTATGCCAATAACTCTGGAATAATTAGAGAAAGTTTACTACTAGTACAGAGAAATTTAGATGCCAGGGAAAAACAAAGACTAGAATCAAATAACTGGTTTCATAGGATGTTCAGTTGGTCACCATGGCTAAAACCCCTCCTATCTGCTGTAGCTGAACCTTTAATCCTCCTCCTCTTGTTAACTTTTAGCCCATGTTTCCTCAATTTCTTGTTTGCATATATAAGGAAGAGAAATGATTCTATTAAATTTTAGTATTACGAAATAGAGGCTATGAGCAAATTCCGCATGAAGAATCAAGGATTTGATTTTCTGCTACGGCCAGTGGGGAATGTGCTGGCTGGAAAATTATTGCTTGGCTATCGACCATGGGAACATAGGTTATCACCCAAGGGAACATAACATTCTAACAATAAGCTTCCTGCTTCTGTACCCCCACTTGCACAACCTACCTGTGGGTTGGCAGTTAGTACATAGAAGAAAAATAGACTTTTGTGTTAAGACAGAATGAGGAATGGGATTTAGGGCTTAAAAACCCTGTACCTCTACCTTTCAGGGCTGCTTAATTTGGGGTCTGCGTACCCCTGGCAGACCCAGTTGGCTGAATAAAGAGTGTGTTTCCTATAACTCACTGTTTTCTGGTGGTCTGTGTGTCTATCGGGGGCTGGCGGGCACAACACCTGGAGCCCCTGGCCTGAGTAACCTCAGTTAACTGGCATGGTAGCTATCTCCACCTGTAGATAAATATCTCTTAGGAAAGATTTATAATTTAGAATTAAATATCAAAAACTTCGTGAGAATCAAAACCATATTATTAATATGAAATTTATTAAATGAGATATGTACATATTTGATACTTTATGTTCTCGGAAGAGTTAAGAGAATTTGACCTAAAAAAAAAGACAGAGAGAGAATTTGACCTATTGGACGTTCAGCTGTGTAACAGCAATTTAAAATGTGCAACTAAATACTAATTTAGACTTGTGATTCAAGGATAAAGTCTTACTAAGCTTATTCGCCATGTAGAGATGACTAAGAGAACTTAAATTTTGCTTCTTTTGTAAATTTATCAGATTCCCTTAATTACTTAACATTCAGGAATTTTTTGTTGCTGTGTTAATTCAGACAATGAAAATACTTTGAAGGGAAATCAGTTATCTTCCACTTAAAAATACAGTAAAAAAGATTTGAAGATGGTTAATTAACTAAGTTAGTAAATGGGATCAAGTTTTATCCAAAGATGATGCCATAGAGTTGCTAGATGTATAAGAAAAACGAGATCTTTAACCTCAACTTTAATAAGAAGATAAAAGATTTAGTATTTGTAACTTTCATATATTGAAAATTCAAATGTAAAGCCAAAATAAACATCTGACAGTTCTTTCTGTACCCAAAATTACCCCCGAGGATGCCAAAAACATATTGACAAGTTCATGCCATTTCTTGTTCATCTCTAGTTGCCAACATGTTGAGTACTTTCTGATGTCAAACCAAAATGCATCAAATTAAAACAAAATTTTATTTTCATCTCTCCATCTTCAGATCATGTGTAAAATTTCCCTGCTCTAAACCACTGCTTAACTGTATTTGCATCTATTACATGGATTTGATTTTACCTTGTCTTGAGTTGTCATGGTTTGTGGGGTCATATAAAGTCACAGTAGTTACTTTGTAAAAGATATTTATCTGATGAAAATGATAATGCAAAGGAAATGCTCATTAAGCCCCCCAAAGCTACTAGAATAAATGCTTTCAATCGATATCAAGTATCAAAAGCTTAATATTTCTGCTGATAAAGTAGTTTTGAAATAAACAGCATTACAGTTTTATGAATTAAAATGAAGAGACGTTTATAGGAACTCTATTCGTAACTTCCCCAAACTAGAAGCAACCTAAGCATCTTTCAGTGAGTGAGTGGATAAACAAATGGTGATACATTTATACAATGGAATACTACTCAGATATAAAAAGGAACAAATTAGTTATACACCCAGAAACATAGATGGATACACGAAAGAAATCAGTCTTAAAAAGTTACAACCTACATGATTGCATTTATATGACCTTCTGGAAAGGCAAAACTAGGAAGAGAGAAAGAACAGTGGGTGCCAGGGCCTGAGGGTTGGGAGAGTGTTTGACAACAAAAGGCACATGAGGGAGTTTTTGGGGTGGGGGGAACGTTTTTGGCCCTGCTTGTGTTGGTGGATACACGTACATACATACACGTTAAAATACACAGAACTGTGCACCCAAATTAACAGCATGTAAATTTAAAATAATTTAAAATGTATAAAGAGATGAGTATCAAAGAAGTCTAAACAGTAACTGCACATAACTCATGCTTTTTCTCTAGTGTTTGTTGCCCAGTTTTCTGACAGAGAAATAAATTCTGTTATCAAATGCCTTAATTTCAAGAGAATCCATGAAAGGAGTGTTGCCCAGTCACATGTTTCTTTTTCAATAAAAGAGCAAAGAGGTCCTTCCTGAAATCTGACATTGGGAGATAAGTTTTCATTTAAATTCCTGCAAGAAAGCTTGTGATGTCAGGGTGAGTGCACAGCGTATACCTATGTGGCCAGAGCAGCTGTGAAAGAAATATTAGTCTTTCAATTTTGCTGATTCAAAATCAAGTGCACAGGAAGACAGGGTCAAACTCCTTCCAGTTAGAATCAAGCAAAACGCCAGTAAGGGACAAAATGAGAAGCAATCAATGAACCCGTTTATCAATTTTCTTTCTCCCTAACTAGCTCTTAGTCTGAATAATAAAACTCCTCAGTTCTTTTTAATTGGTAAACTGCCGTGGTCCAGCCACGACAGGATCCAGGGGGCCCCGAAGGCGGGCAAGGCGTCGGCGCGGGAGACAGTTGACTACACAACTCAGAGGCGGTGTGACACTGTTCTGTTTTATTGTGATTGAGTACAACTTTTATACTTTTTATTTTGGCATTTGATTATACTTTGTAGTTAAGGTAGCAGGGAGTTAAATTTCTGTGGTTAGGCGAAGCAGAAAAATCTTATGGAGTATATTATTCTTAATGTTCATGATTAACTAGTACATTTTTCTCTCAATCATTAGAACAGAACTACCTGAAGGATCAATCTAAACTTTTAATTCTTATATCTATTACGTAAGATACAGTTTGACCTAAGTAAAGGTGATAGATAGATGTATTCATAACAGCAAGCATTGGCTTGTGGGCAGACATTGTTCTTCTTTCTGCCTGAAGAAATCTTTTAAATGCTATTTGATTTATGCTATATCTAAAGTTCAAGCTGAACCTTTCTCATAGCTGTTCAAAAGTTTCCTAGGTGCAGTAATGAGGAAAATATTTATAAAAATCAGTTTTACAAAGCCGCTTTCATAAGCTAAGTTTCTGTTCCTTTGTTTTTAAGCACCAAGGAGATCCTGACCTAGCCAGCCTTTCTATGAAACTTAAACTACTATAAGGCACATGAATTCCATCTTTATTCACTATATGTATACTATCTTTATTATAAGCTCCTGTATAAGGCAAAGGAAGATCAGGTAATCTTTTCATACTATTAGCCCCGCTAGGTGGATACCAGAGTTTTCCATTTATCCAGTAGGCCACAAAAGGAGGCCCTTCCATAGTAGGCACAGGCTTATGAGTAAATTTCTTATCCTTTACTAATTTTTCTACTAACTGCGTGGGAACAGGAGTATAAACTGGTTCTAGTAATTCAGCTTGTTATAATTTATTCATAATATCTTTAAGAGGCGCATCAAAAGGAATTTCCCTTAATAATTGTTCAAATAAAGGGTTTATGCATTCTGGACACGTCAGGGTGACCAGAGCTGATTCCATACGCGGGGAATTTACTATGTTTTCCTCAGAGCCAATTTTGAGGAAATCCATTTGTATAGCGTTTACACTTACTAGAATTTGTGCTACCCAAATTCCCCCTATTAATAGGATCATTTCTAAGAAACCAATTATCCCTAAACACATGCCACGTCCTCATTCTTGACGATGCATTCCTTGAAGCCTCTGTCCCCATCTCCGGACCTTGTCACGCAGTAGGGTAGAAAGAGGACGCGGCAGTAAACGTTATTATGTTTTGACATTTAAATCTAGATTCACAGACTTTCTCGAACAACTCTGTTTCTTTATTTCAAAGGTGAAAATCTCTTAACTGCTCTGAAAAATGAGGAAATGTCTCATTCAGTTTTAGAGATGGTTTGTTTTTATAGAAAAAGACTCCATTCTGTTACTATTTAGCGTATTATTCGTGTTAGGTATCTATCGCTGCGTAACAAACGTCCCTAAAATTTCGTGGCTTAAAGCAACAATGTATCGATTCCTCAAGTTTCTGCGGGTCTCCCCCGGGTTCAGAGGGCTGGTGGAAATGCTGACCGTGAAAGTTCTAAGTTGGCCCTATTCACAGGTCTGGGGCCTTGGACTATAACCACTGAGCTTATCTCTGCACGCGGTCCCTGGGGATTCCAAGAAATTGAGAATGAAATTTACAATATCTCTTAAGGCTCGTCTCAGAGTCGCACAATGGCACTCCTGCTGCATTCTATGGGTCAAAGCAAGCCCAGAGTCACGGAGTGAAGAAATCAGTCACACCTCTTGATTTAAGGAGGAGTGGCAAAGTCACCTTGCAAAGGAGCAAGGACAGAAGGACACCATTCGCTGGGGGGCCATGACGGTCACAATGCACCACACTATTATTAATGCTCATCTAAACATTAATTAAATTAGCCCTTGGCTCTAAAACCATAAAGGGAATAAGATTACGCTAACAATATATTTTGGATCAGAAGCTCACATTCATTTCAGCTTTGATGTAATTAATCTTTATTTTAAAACTATCAGAAACCATTTATAGGTGAGTCAGAGAAATCTGACCCTGTGGTTTTTATGGGGATTTTAACCCTCGAGCAAGAGAAAAGTAATGTGGAATCTGTTAGCTATTTTAAAATGCACTATTATTATCTAATTGTATGTCAACTCCCTCGGGTTTTCTGATGTCTAAACATTTCAAAATGTTATAGAATTAAAGGATCCAATTTCCAAGAGGATGTGGGCAAACCTGAACAGAAATGCAAACTAGAGCTGGCATGCTGGTAGGTCCCTGGAGCAGAAAGCACAGAGAAAGGCCAGGATAATAACCCTCGTGCATGCAGCTCAGGCTTGGCCTTCTGCCGCCACAGGCTGCCAAACCTGCCACACTCGGGCAATAAGGAGGGACACTCAGATGAGAACCAGGGCCATGCAGACATCTGACCACGTCTGCAATTTGGGCTAATTCCAAGAATTCTCTGGGAAGAAAGTGCTTGTAGGTTCAAGTTCAAACTCCTTGGCACTAAAGTCAAGCCTCAGTTTACCCTCCTGGGCCTGTCTCCTCGACTCTCACCCTCCTTTCACCATTGCCAAGTACACCAAGCACTTTCCCACAGCTAGGCTTAACCCCACGCTGTTCCCCACTCCCTGCTGCAAAGTCTTTTTGGAGGTGGAGGCAAATATTATTTCAGCTGTAAAGCTGCGCTCTTCCCCAGAACCTCGCCAGAGCCCCCACCCCAACCAGCCACCGCTGGGTGTTTCTGTGGATTTCTGCTCTCTGCATTAAGCCCCTGGGAGTCCGGGTGCCTGTCTCCCTTCTCACTGGGAGGAGGATATGCTCATTTGATCCAGCACCCCCTGAGCGCTGTCTTATTCATCTCAATATACTGAGCAATTCCTCTCGTAGATCTCCACAGAGCAGCCTTTCTGTATAGAAGGTTCTGTGTCAACACCCGGAGGTCATTTATCCAGTGCTATTACAGATCTAGCCACAAAATATCTAAAATTATGTCTTAGGTGGTTTCTTAAAATGTTAGGCTCCTGGTGACCATCTGACTCCCACGTGTACAGCCAAGACAACTGAAAACGTTATGTCCACACACAAACTTATACACGAATGCTCAGAGCGGCATTATTCACAATAGCCAAAATGTGGAAACAACTCAAATGGCTATCAAGTAAAGAATAAACGAAATGCGCTATATCCTTATAATGGAAAATTATTTGATGATAAAAAGGAATGAAGTATCGATATACGCTACGACATAGATGAACCGTGAAAACATTATGCTAAGTGAAAGAAGCCAGACACAGAAGATCACGTATCAGACGATGTCACTTACATATGTAACACTTCAGAAAGAACTGGGGAGGGGGGAGAGAGAGAATCAGAGGCTGCTGGGGCTGGTGGGAGAGAAGGAATTGGGAATGACCGCTAATGGGTACAGGTTTCTTTTTGCAGAGGGGGAAATGTCTAAAATTGGTTGTGATGATTGCACAGCCCTGCGAATATAGAAAACCACTGACTTGTACACATTAAGTGGGCGAGTTAAGGTAAGGAATGTGAGTTGTAGCTCAATAAAGAGGTTAAAAATACATGTCTTTGAGCACTGTTAAGGGGTATCTGGTCCTTAGAGGCCTGTGTATTCTATGTCATTTCTGTTCTCAGCGCAAGAAAATCGCCTTGGAAACAGCTTCTGGCGCTTGGCCCTGTCGCCTTTTTTATTCAGGCCTCCGTTTCTCTTTCCCCTTCTTCCCCTCTGGGTCTGGGCGGGGCGGGCAGAGGTGTCAGAGCCGCGGGGGATGGTGACGAGCCTCTTGTCCTACATCCCTGGGAAGGCTGCCCGTGAGGCCACGAGGCCGCGCGGATCTGCGGCCAGGCCCGCGCCCCCGAACGGCCCTGCAGGCCGCGGGGTGGGCCAGCACCCCGGCCTAGCTCTAGGGGCTCCGGCCTAGCTCGTAGGGGCTCCCGCGAGGCCACGAGGCCGCGCGGATCTGCGGCCAGGCCCGCACCCCCTGCAGGCTGCGGGGTGGACCAGCACCCCGGCCTAGCTCCTAGGGGCTGTGGCCCCGGAAAAGGGTGACCCCTGACACTAACGCAAGCTGTTTGGGCCAGATGCACCCCAGAGGCCCCGGGAGATCTGATATCAACCATAACCCCCAGCCAAGAGAGTGCATTTTAAAGGGCGCGGGTGGTGGCCACCAGCTCGCTAGGCCATCGGGCACCCGGGCCGCCTGGACCCCGTCCCTCCGCGGTCGCCGCAGACGTCGGGCTGCTGGGGGAAGAAAGGAGAACAGCGGGGCCCAGACGGGCGGGCGGGACGCCCCACGAACCCCGCGAGATTGGGGTAGGGGAGGGCGGGGAGGGACACGGGAGCGCTGACCCCGGGGCGGAGTCGGCGGAATCCGTCCTGACTCTCCCAGCCGGACCTGGCTCAAAATCAGGGGCCGGCGAGGGGCGGAGGTTTGAAAACGCGGCAGTATTTGCGTTGGGAGGAAAAGCAAACAGGAGAGTCGCAGCGCAGGGATTCGGGGTGCGGGGTCTCGGAGAAAGCAGAAACGCGGCGGCGGCCGAGAGCTCGTGTGGAAAGCGGGGGCGCGGCGGGATCACGAGGGGCCCCCACCCGGCCGGTTGGGCACCGTGGGCAGGGCGGGCTAGTTGCACGCCAAGGGGGTGCGAAGCGACACCGCGGTATAGACGCGGCGCGCTTAAGAGGCACCGAGTCGGTTGAACACCACCATCGTGCGCTCGCCCACATCTGCCGGAACGGAAATCGCGTGTCAGGCGCCCCGGGTTTTGCCTCCAAGACGTGTGCGGGCTGCAGGAACCGCAGACAGACAAAAGGGGGAGCCATTCACCTGGGGGGGCCTTGCCTCTGGGGCTCCCTTGGGCCATCTTGCCACGAGTTGCTCCCTCTGCTGTCCTTGGCGCAAAGTGGCAGGGTCGCTTCAAGAGCTGGTGGCGGATGCCAGCAAGAGTTTCAGGGGTGAACAGGAAGGTGACGTCCATCTGGGCCTTCCTTTCACTTTTTTTTCGTGCCAAAATAATTTATGTTCGTTAATCAACAATATGCAAAATACACCGCGATAGAATAATGGCCCTCCAAAGATGTCCACCTCCTAATCTCCAGAACCTATAAACATGTTGTATGCCCCCCCCAAAAGAGGGGGGGTGCGGTGTGTCGTGTGTATAGCTGGAGGGAACAATGAGGGCATCTCAACGGCTGTAACGATGAGTGAAGTGAGTCAGACGCAAAGGGTCCTCACTGTCTGATCCATTCACTTGGACTTCAAAAGCGGAACAAATTGCTGGTGATGGAGGTCACAGTGATGCCCCTGGGGAGTGAGGACTGAGTGGGAAAGGCAGGAGGGAATTCTGTGCGGTCCTCGAAATACTCTCTGCCTTGATCTGGGTGTCGTCACAATTTATCCAGATGCGCACTTAAGCTTCGTGTATTTTTACTGCATGCATTAATCCTTCATTTAAAACGGTCCTGACCGCCTCCACCCCTGCTTTGGCTCTGCCGCTCTGAGATTGCGTCTGTGTTAACCAGGCGTTCGAGCAGATTCAATAGAGATTCGATTTACGCTATTTGTTATTTCGTTGCTAAGCAACACAGTCTAAGCTGCACAACCAAGTGACGCCAATCATTAGCAGTCGACGTCGCAAATGTGCTAAACCAAGGATCCAGGAGCGATCTACCGAGACAATCCCCAGCCCCAGCCTCCTTTTGCTCTGGAGGGGTCGGGGGTCTGGGAAAGTGGGAGGAGGTGGAGGCGGGGCGGGGGGCGGGGCGGTGAGCAGCGGGGACTTGACGGCAGGCCCAGCCAGCCCCTCCTTATCGCTGGCCCGCTGCTGCGAAGTCACTTTCCCGCCAGCCTGCTGCGTCTATTCCTATGGCAACTGCATCCCAGTACTGGGACTAAGTCGAGACTCTGTGGATGTCACGGCAGTGATTGGAGGTCTCACCTGTCATGGAATCCAGTGGCCTGATGAGGAAGTTGATGAGTCACTGTAGAAAAAGGCTGTTGCTTATTGGGCAGGGTCATTCCAGTTGAAATGGGACAGATTTGAGGCTGGGGGACAGGTCTCAGAGAGTGGTGAAGATCATCTGAAGGGCAAGGGGTAGGCAGAGCACAAACAGAAAGATGTAAGGACTGGTCCAGCTAAAACGGTGTGGGAATGAACAAAGACCACCCAAACGAGAAAACCAAAGACTGTTCACTTAGAGTTAGCTACAGGAAAGAATCGGTCACTTCCCCAGTGTTTACTGTATGGAGGAGACTCAAAGGCTGGCAAGGGAATGGGGAAGCTCTGATTGGTGGCTGTTGGCCAGGGGAGCCGGAGAAGGGATAAGTAGAAGGGGTGGGAGATTCCTGTGTGATTGGTTAGGAAAGCATATTTGGCTTTGTCTGGTTGGTCCTAAGTTGGAAGAGGGGACAAAAATTAAGAAAGCTGACAGTTATTAAGTGCTCACTGTCCTGGGCCAATTGCTTCAGAGGTTCCTGGGCTGGTTGCAGCGGCCTGTGGGGCAGAGTTCAGTTGTCATATGTGAGTGGGCTGTCGTCCGTTTGTATAGTCAGTCTCTTTGTGACTACTCAGAAGTTAGGCAGATCTAGAGCGTATCCCCACAGTCTTATTAACAAGGAAGTGAGGCACTGTGCAGTGTAGGGACACAACCATGAGGGCCTCCCAGGAGGAAGTGGGACCTGGAGCGTCACAGGGAGGAAAGTGAGGGGGAGGAAGTAGGTGAGGTTAAACACACATCCGAACTCAGAAACACGGGCAGCGGGGCCACCTCTGATGACGACGTAGAATTTCTCCCGTGAGTGGGGGTGCACGTTCCCAGCACACGTATGGAGCCTGACGCTGAGAGCAGCCACTTCGGAGACGCGGGAGCTGGAGAACACCGAACCTAAGCGTTCCATCGGCTCTGACCTCATGCGAGTGTTGAGAATGGAATGAATTAATATGCGCCAAGTTTGTTGGACGGCGCCTGGTGCTCAGCGAGTACTCGGTCAGGGTTAGATATATGATTTTAGTGCTTCTGAATAACTGGTCAAAAATTTAAATTAAAATATTGTTAGGATCAATGTCAGACTATGTTAATGCAACTGTGAACGGAAGGGTCAGAGACCAGGACCCAGAAGGTGGAGTAGGGTGGCGAGAGGATCGAAGGAGCCAGCAGTAGAAACACAGTACCTCTGGGCCCCAAGAGAAGACATTTGGTCCCTCCAGACTGCATTCCCTCCCCACAGATGGAGGAGGGAGGGGGGATGGGCCAGTGGAGGGACTGCAGCCCCACTAGAACTCTGCATCTGGGGTGAGGGCAGAGCGGTTCCCTAAGACAGAGGCAGATGGGGTTGGCGGGAAGAAGGGAACTGGAGAACGTCACCAACAAAAACAACACGTGTATGAATTCATGAGCTTTGACGTTTGTGGTCCAAAGGAAGACGGAAACCTGAGAAATTCAGAAATCCTAGTTAGACTTCAAAGTTCCATCTAACGGAATGGTGATCATCACATGGGCTCTCCAACTGAGGCTGTAAAGAGTCTTGCTTGTAAAACTAGGTAGTGGTCCCTAATTGAATGGTGACCCTTGGGAACAAGAATCGGGTCTGACCTGCTCATCTTCTTGGTCTCACACAGCATGCAGTAAATGTCTGATGATAATGAAGGCATACAAGAGATTAACAAAAGAAACTCAGCTTCACAGCTTAGTGGTTTCTATAAACACAGGAGTGAGAGGGGCCAGGTAACAACTCCTAAAGGTTCTTTTGGGTTCCATGCATCTAAGACAGAATCTCTAAGGAAGAGCTTCCTTTAGGGGCACTACACAATTTCAAGTCAGAAGCCCAAATGTCAGATGGAAATGCATATTTCGAGAGACTCATCTGTTAGAGAGAGAGGCCCTGGGGCGCGGAAGCTGTCCTTGAACGCTGTGTATGGCCACGCGCGGCAGAGCGGGCTGAACCTGGAGATTCGGCCGCAGCCTCTGGAGCGGACTTGTGAGCGTTGAAGTCTGAACTCGTGGTGAGCATTAGCTTCCTGTGGCTACTGTGACAAATGCCCACGAACTGGGTGGCTTCAACCACAGAGATGTTATTTCACAGTCTGGAGGTGAGAAGTCTGAAGTCAAGGTGTGGGCAGGGCCATGCTTTCTACAGAGGCTCTGAGGAGACTCCATCCCTCGCCTCGTCAGCTTCCGGTGGCTGCCACCATTCTTTGGCCCCAGGCTGCGTCAGTCCGCTCTGTGCCTTCACCTGCACATGACCTTCTCTGTGTGCCTCCAATCTCCCTCTGCCTTGCATCTTGAGGACACCTGTCATTGGATTTATGGTCCACCGTCTCAAGATCCTTAGTTGCATCTGCAAAGACTTTTTTAAAAATTTTATATTAGTTTCAGCTGTACAGTACAATGGTTAGGCATTTACATAATTTATGAAATGATCCCCCTGATTACTATAGCACCCACCTGGCACTACACACAGCCATTACAATAATATTGACTCTGTTCCCCATGCAGTACTCCACCTCCAATGACTGTTTGGTAACTGCTCTGTTATACTTCTTCATCCCTTCGCCTTTTCACCCAGCCCCCCGAACCCCCCTCCCCTCTGGCAATCACCAAAAAGTCTGCTTTTTTTCAAAGCAGGTGATGTTCGATTCACAGGTTTCAGGAATTAGGCATGGGCATAGCTTTTTTTAGGGTGGGAGAGGCATCACTTAGCCCACTACACCACATCTCAAAGGCAAGGTCACCTTGGCATCTGTTCTCGGAGACAGGATTCATTGCCAGCCTGGGGTGATCTGACTAAGCCTGGGAGATCCCACACAGATTCAAGGCATTCCTGGGCTATGGGATCCTCTGGATGTGGGAAGCTCCGCAGCTGATTTTGATGCTTTTCTACTCTCAAGGGTGGACCTCCTGGTTCATTTATCCTTGGGCTCCATGGGGCTTGCATGGCTCAGCATCTTATGAAGTGTATGCATCTCACTGCAGCTCTGTGAGATGGCCTCCCAGGGAAAGGTGTAGTGGCCAAGGACATGCGGACACCGCTAGTGACCATATCCCTCTCTTATAGATCTTCAGCTCATTTTAATAGATTAAAGGCACCCAGAAATCCTATGGCAGAGAAGCCTAGGATTTCCCAGCTTGCCTGCAACCCTTTACAACTCATAGCTCACACTTAGCTTAGGAAAAGAGTTCTCTGAACAGGAAATGTATGGGCATGTGTTTGCACTGTTTTCTCTCAGTTGGCAGAATGAAGAAATGTCAGATTGTACCTCTTTCTCACCCTATTTGCACCCCCAGGGCTGGTGCCAACTGCTGACTCTAATGGGTTCTGGTCCCGGCTAGTCAACCACTCACCTGCTGACAAATTTGCTTCATCACGGGGTTCAGCCGTGTTGGCCCAGGCCTTACTGATCTTGCTTGATGTTGCAGCAGAGAGCAGAGTCCTCCCTGTATTCTGCGCCTTCACACTTGTTAGGAAACATACCCTGTTTGTAGGCGAGCTTTTGCATACTTGGGCACTAAATAAAGCTTCTCTGATCTGGCTTCATTGAGTAATGAGGCTAGAAATGTGGCAACTCGATCTAAATTTACGTGTGGCTCACCAAGGAGCTTCCAACTTCTCTTTTTCCTCCTTTGGTTTCTTCAGAAAGAACTCTCAAGGCCTGGTCTATGTCACATGAGTGACATAGGGCACTGTCATCCAGAAAGACCAGTAGGAGTCAATCGTGATTTGTCTTTCTTTTCTTTTTACATTTTTCTTTTTTTCTTTTGCAAGAATTAAAGCATCGACACAAACTCTAAGTCGAGGGCCTATAGGAGTTAATTGTACTATTCCTTCAACATTTCTGTATATCTGAAAATGTTCATAATACAAGTTTGGAGAAAAAAATACTCTGTGATCTTTAAAGCCTTCATCTCGGCAACATTTTCGCTTAAATAATAAGTAATTTTTATGTGGATATTGTATTTTGATATTTTAGAAATAAGAAAAACTTGGTACTCCATTTTTATGATTTAATTCGACTCAATGTACATCCTTGTCGAAAATATGTGTACTATGTATTGAAATTGAATTTATTGTAACCAAGAAATGCAGATACAAAAGTACAGACACATTAAAATTAATGTATCATTGTTGCCCAATCGATATTTTATATAAATTTGTTTCTTTCCAAGAGAGGCATTTACACATGTTGCTATTTCAGCAACAAAAGTATCTCCTGGAAAATTACACTTTATTTATTCAGCTACTACAGGTCAAGGTCTTTGTTGGCCTCCAGGAAACATCAATATTTAAAAAAACGGCCATTGCCAGAAGAGCCGAGGCCACAGAACCCCATATACACACTGACGGATGTAGCCTCATTTAAGCTAAAGTGCAGAGTTCTCTAAAGATTTTGCTTATGTGTTTCTTAAAATATTATGTACACCTTTATTTCTTGATAAATAATTTTTCATTTTATGTTTAAATTGTGGCAGAAGAAAAAAATGGTGGCAGAAGATATAATTCTGCTATAAAATTGATATTTTAAAATAAAATAAGTATAGTTTCTTTATGATTTCTATTCAGTAATTTCCATATCTGAAGTCTTTGCGAGGTGGTTTCTGCCTATGGTCTGTAGTTCTTGCTTAAGTTATCCTGTTTATACTGATATATATTTGGTTATATTTATTGTATGCAGCTCATTGTCCCTGTAAATAAATTTGTAGAGATGTTTTGAGGGCTAGTTATGAACTGTGTCCCTCTAAAATTCATTTGTTGAAGCCCCGCCCCCCTAGGTGACTGTGTTTGACGATAGGGCCTTTAAGGAGGTAATTAAGAGTAACTTAAGTCATAAGCGTTGGGACCTAATCCCATAGAACTGGTGTCCTTGGAGGAAGAGGAAGAGACACCAGGGATGCACATGCACAAAAGAAAGGCCATGTGAGGGTGCAGTGAGAAGACAGCCATTCCCCAGCCAAGGAGAGACACTCAGGACAACTCGACCCTGATGGCTCCTTGATCTTGGCCTTCTAGCCTCCAGACCTGTGAGAAAATTAATTTCTGTTTTCAAGCCACATAGACTGGGGTGATCTGCTGTGGCAGCCCCAGCAGACTAAGACGGCTAGGAAGCAAGTGCATTGTGGCGTTGCTTCTGCCAGGTGCTTAGGGGTACTAGCAGTCCAAGATTATTTTGAACTAAATTCACTGTTTAAGATTATTTGGGCGCTGGAGTGACATGAGTTTGGAGTGTAATCCATCCCAGGACTCGTTCATGGGCACAATTCTTCAGTAAGTTGCAGCTAAGACAATTTTTCCTAACAGTCTCAGAGACGGGGGGAGACTTACTTTTGGCTCATCAAGTTTGCCCGGATCAGCAGAGCAAAAGCAACTTCCATGGTGTGTTTACCTCCTGTCCTTAGATTTTGGCCTGGTTGTTGCTTTACCGTTGTTGTGCTTTTAAGAATATGCTTTTTTATATTTTATCAAGTATTTTCAACTGTTGGTCTAAATAACCTAGCCTGCTATATTCTTGGAAAAGGAAGTGAACAGCACGTTTTTATTCATACTTCAACTGAGAGCTTCTTTTAACCTGGGGTTTGTGCATGGACATCAAGGCATCCATATACTCCTCTGAAATTGTGTACATTTTGTGTTTACAGAATTTTTCTGGGAATAAAATTCCATAGTTTTTTTTCATATTGTCAAAGGTGTTGATGACCGATCATCCAAATTTGGAAACTATTGTTTTGGAGTTCCATCAGCATGTAACAATTTTAATTAAAAAAAAAAAAGATTTCAGAATAATTTTCTTTCCCTCCAATGAACGGCAGTGCTGCGTTACATAGACACCAGTTCAGGGTGAGAGTTTTCTGATACACCTCTGATACTAAAACTGCTTCCTTTCGTATCACCCAAACATCCATCCGAAGCGGAAGGAAGAGAAGGCTGGATGGGCCCTAAGTCTGCTGGGGAAAATCCAGGTCAATGTGTTTCCTCTTCGCAAAGAGATGGGGCAGGAGGAGCGAGTTCTAGCCCACAAAGAAAAGTCTGATGAACACAGCGCTCCATCCCTTCCGTGAGATTTACCTGCCCTGAGAAAGGAACGAGATGCTTAATGCACAGATTTTTTTTGATGTAGTGGTGGCTCGCATTGTTTCTTGCCGCAGAGAGTCCTGGGCTCCTCCTGGGGACTTTACACTCCGTCTGCCACCAGCAGTAATGAGCCACGGCACTGTTGGCCTCAGCCATCTTGTGCATGTCGTGCTTCCGCTTGATGGCAGGGCCTTGGCTGCCAAAAGCCTGCAGCGGCTCATGCCACAGCTTCTCTGGCATCAGCGTCCGCCAGTGCTGCTTCTCCTTGCACTCTGTAATCACCCACTTCACTGCCAAGAAGCGATGACGTGGGGCAGCTGGCGGAGCAGGGAACCTGGTAGCAGTGGCTGCCCTTGAGGATGAGTACCAGCCCAATCACAGGCTCCCAGTTTTTCATGCTTGGTATAGAGGTTGCGTTCAATGGTTGCCTCTGCAGAAGCAGCATGGTGCTTCGCCGACAGGTTCTTGCAGCTTCCAGAAACTGTGTCATTACGTATCTGGCCAGTGCTTTGTTTCTGCCTTTCATCATCTTGTTGATGATGAAACCACCAACAACAGGTCTTCAAGCACAGAGCTTATTTTCATCACTGGGGCCAGTTTGATAAGCTGTCTCCTGAGCCCCCTATCAGTCAGCTCAGCTGAGGGCTTGCTGTTAACGTTCCTTGTTAACCTGGGTTCCTGGTGTTTAGACCACTGGCTCCACCTCACCTGGGTTAACTTGAGTGATGAGTGACGGAAGACAGGAAATGGCTCAACAGGGTCCAAAATCTGCACATCATCCCTTTAATCTGGGCATTGAGTCTCTCATTCTGAGGTCCAAAGGGAAGAGTCAAAAGGAAACTCGCCCTCCCATTATCCATCTGGCTCGACCCTGGCTCAACCCTCGGTATCAGGGCTGGCTCCACTCAGACCCCATGCAGAGGCACCTCCCCTTTCTACCTCTCACCCTCCCCACTGATTTCAGAATAATTTTAAGCTAAGAAAAAGTTACAAGGACAGTACACCCCGCCATTACCTTCACCTAAATTCACCAACTTTGAACTCCAATCTCTCTTCTCGCTCTCTGCCTCCCTCTCTTCCTCCCCCTCCCCGCTACACACACTCTCTCACCCACTCACATGCCATTAGTCTTTTTCTGAACCATCAAGGACTCACAAAGAAGTCAGGACATCGACATTGATACAACCATTGATGTAACACCACCATTCAAAGACCCCATTCAAATTTCGATTTTGTCAACTGTCTCAAAAGTCTTTTTAAATTTTCTGGTCCGGGGTCCTATCCAGGAACATATAATGCATTTAGTTGTAGGGACTCTTTGGCTTCCTCCAGTTCTTGAGTCATTCTCTGTCACGTCCTTGACAGTTTACAAGAATACAGGCCTTATATTCTGTGGGATGACCGTCCACCTGAGTCTATCTGATGCTTCCTCGTGTCCAGACTCAGGCGCCCATTCTTGGTGAGCTTTGCTTTTCTCATGTCAATCTGTCCCATCACTGGCGATGTTTTCACTGTAAAGTTACTATTTTTCTTTTGCAACTGTTGGAAAATATTTCAACAATATGCCAAAATCCTGTTCCTCTCAAATTTCACCTGGTCTTAGCCTCCGCTGACAACTTCAGCCTGAGCCACTACCATGTTTGGTAAATGATTTTCTGTTTACGTCATTCCTTTCACATTTATTGGTCGGCATTATACTGAAAAGGAAAAGTTTTTTCTTTCTCCCCACTTATTTTGTAATGCAATGGACTCCTATTTATTCAGTAGGTCATAATCTGTCACTGTATTTATTTTTATGCTCAAATTGTACACAATTGGGCCAATGAGAGCCTGTTTGAGCTGATTTCTGTGTCCTTTAAACATGTCCCTATTAGTCTTTGAGCACTTCCTTAATTTCTGTCACAAAATATTTTGGGCTCATATTGTAGTTTTCCTGCTCCAGCCCTAAAATCTGGTATTTCCTCAAAGAGTCTCGGTTCCTTATTTCGTGTGTGTGTATGTAAAAACTTTAAAAATACATTGGACTTAGTTTTTTAGAGTGATTTAAAGTTCACGACAAAATTGAAAGTAGAGATCCCTAAATATCCTGTCCTAACATGCGTACAGCCTCCCCCATTATCATCACCCACCAGTGTGGGACATTTGTTACAATGATGAATCTACATTGACACATCATAACCACCCAAATTCATCCTTTACCTTTATGGTTCACTCTTGGTGCCATACATTCTATAAGTTTGGGCAAATGTATAATGACATGTCTCCGTCATTATGGTTTCATACAGTCTTGGTTCCTTTTAGGGGAGCATGGTATTAGAAACCAAAATCCATACATTCAATATGCTCAGAGCTCCTAGGGTATCACCTCATGTAGATCCTTTCAGAGGGCAGAACTAGGAATATATTATATAATATGTAGAACTAGGAATATATTATATCACATGTAAACACACACAAGCATATATATTTCCACATTTATTTATATTTTTTAAATTGAGTTCGTGATGATACCTACATTTCCAGTTCAACACCTCAGGGTTGTTTCAAGCTTTCCCGGTTTCCATGTTAGTATTTCCCCCAACAGGGGAAGATCTGCCCATCATTATCATCAATATCTTTACTCATTTGCTCAACGTAATCAATTGTCCAACCACGTCGGTTTTCTCTCCGCCTCTGTATGCTTCTCTTTTTAGCCCCCATGTTCCTACCCACATCACTATTGTGTCTCACTGCAAGATGGGAAGAGACATAGAAAAGAAAGGTAGAAGGAAAAGGAAGATGGAATGGGAAGGGAAGAGAGGAAGAACAGGAGTATGAAAAGGGAAGAGAAACTAGGAAGGGGAGAGTTTAAGATAATGCCATAAATCAATAATTTGTTAATGTTAATAATTTTAAGCTTATAGTAAGGCACTTTGCCTAATTAACATATCTATGCTTGTTTAGTAGCAATTCTGTACAACTGTTGCAAAGTCATGAGTTTCTATATAAATATGGCTCACAGTATAAAGTTGAGAGTTCAATGGCAGTGTTAAGAGGGTGGCTGCTAATGGCAAACAGGTGAGGTTTAACACCTGGAGGCCTGGAGTCTGGCAGACCTGTGCTTTAATTCTGGTTCCTCTTCTACATATAAGGGCTAGTTATTCATCAGCCGTGAGTCTCAGACTCAGTATCTGTGAAAGGGGTATAATATTTACTTCCGAGTTTTGCTATGGATGTTCATTGGACATAATAAGGAGTTTGGTTAATTATTGTTATTGTTAGTTTGTTATGGTTATAGTTAGTGCTCAAAAATTATACTGTGTCTTCCTGCACACCTCCTCTTGCTCATTTTGGAAGTCTAAAATTTGGAAATCCAGCATTATCAGACTATAGTATCCTTATGGCACAGTACACACACACACACACACACACACACACACACACACACACACACACACACACAATTTTGGAACATGTGAATGCTATACCTTTAAATGTCTCTTTTGATCAAAATAACATTTTTTCCAGACTGAAAATTTGCACCAGTTCTAACATTGGTTTCTTTGGATAAAAGTGTGGCAAACGAAAATACTTCTATATACTATTGGTGCTCTCGTTTGAAGACAATGAGAGTTCTAATACAATGAACATCTATTGTTTTGTCTTCTCTTTTCTTGTGGGAAATGTTCTTTCTCCACTTTAATGAGGTGATTCAGTGTCCATGTTCTTATAGGTCCTAATTATTTGGCACAGTCATTTGTCTTAGGGATGGGCACCTAGCTGGACCAATTAACTGTCCTTTCTTGGGAATTTTTAACTTAGGACGAGAGATTATCACCCTCAGCCTGTCTGATGGGGAGACTGAAGATGAGAGCTATCAATTGCCTTTTCTCCAGCCCCTTGGAGGAAACTGGTCTGACAGCATAAAGCAGAGAAAAGCAGAGCTTCAGGATGGGGTAGAGAGGACTCTGGAAGAGAGCAGTCCCTGAGGCCGAGTGGACTACTACCTTTGTCACAACTTATTCATATCAACAGTACATTCCCCTCTTTTGCCTACCAGTTTAGTTGGGTTTCTCTCAATGGCAATCAGAGAGGTATGAGCGACTTAGGTGTCTCAAAGGGCTGTTGTGAGGACCAGTGCCTGGCACATAGTAGGGACTCAACAAATGTTGATTTAGAACTCTTACATTTAACCTCTAAGGACCGAATGAAAACAGTTTGGGGTAATTCTCAATTCTAGAAGTAACTTTACTTTGAGCATTACTAAGGAAGACACCTAAAGACAAAAGGAAGGCTCCCTTCACCCCCACCACATACACACATCCCTCCAATCGTAAAGCTGTTCTGCTGCCTGGAAGTTCACATACCTGCCCTGAAATGCTAGTACTTCCTGCAGCAAATCTCAAGGTCCATCTCTCTCCCAGGACCCTTCCCCCTTATGCTATACAACATCTGAGACCCGGTCTAGTGGTTCTGAGCTGTGCTCTAGTCCGACTTCAGCGAGGAGTGCTCTGCTGCAGGCCTTACAGGAGTTTGAGCTTATGGGAGGTGTGAACTCAAGTAGGGGTTAGGTAGGAAGGATTGGGCTTGGGGAATGAGCCTTCTTCAAATTCAGCATGAAAGGCTTAAATATGCTCATTTCTCAAAGACAACAGCCATTGAAATCAGTTGCTGTACTAAGAATTTGCTCTCTTGCCTTAGGTAACATGAGTGACATTAGTCGAATCTCTTTTTTGGAGGACCCCATTTCGTTATTTTTATTCTAAGTCTCATTCTGATTGATGAGGCTTGGGGGAAGGCATCTTCCAAATTCATTCACTCACGCAGATGGAAGTTAGCTAGCACGTCTGAATCTATTTCTGCAAGTCATTTGCATATTGTTTAAAATATATATATATATATTTTTATTGGGGTTAGAGACATTTTTGCTTCTACTCAGGCAATTCTAAGGCGGTGTGGCCTTTCTTATTTGCATTTTCTACATAGTTCTTGTTTTAGAGAAAAGGCCACGATTATGAGGGACGGCAGAAAGCAATCTTTCATTACACCAAAGAAATTTAGCTCTGGCCAGGTAAGCGTCCACAACTCAGTACATCAGGCCCTGTCCGCATCTGAACCCATTTCTCAGGTTCATGCTTCGACCCCCAGCCTAAGCGATTTATTGAAGTCGTCCTTCCCACCAAACGCAGAAGTCTCCCTGGGAGGAATCTTGGTAAAGTTAGTGCTTGTCTTATTTTCAGTGCTTCCTCTTACATTTCAGCGACATATCAGTGCTCCCTGAAAACGTGCCTCAGAACCACCCGGGTGCCGAGCAAAACTGCAACTTCCTGGACCCACTACAGGCACGCAGCACCAGGATCCGGGGGCGTGGGCGCGTATTTCCACAAGCGCCCCAGGGGCGTGCACCGCAGCCCGGGCTGGGCTCGCCGCCTCCCGACGGGGCCTCCGGAATCCCGTCGCCGCGTGGGTTGCATGCCCGCCGCCCGCATGGACCTCCGGAGACGGCCGGCCACCGGGACCCGCACGCACGGCGCGCACGGCCGCGGCCGGAAGTGACGCCCTCCGTCGCCCCGCCCCTTCCGGGCCGCGCCCCGCCCAGGCCGCGCCCCTCGCCCCCGCCCCTCCCCCGCCCCGCGCCGGCCCGCTCTGTCAGCTTCTCCCGCTCCCTCTGCCCTCGCCTGACTGTCGCTTCCTCGCCCGCACCTGAGCACACGCACCTGCCCGGGCCGGCTCCGCTCCCTCCGCCCGCCTCTCCTCCCCGTCCGGCCCCGAAGGCTCCGGCCTCGGCCAGGGGAGCCTCGCGGCTGCGTCACCACCGCCCCCCCAGACAAGATGGACACCGCCGAGGAAGGTAAGTCGGCGGCGCCCGCGCCCTTGCACCGGCGCCCGGGTCCGGGTCTGGGGCCGGGTTCGGGTCCGGGGCCGGGTCGCGGCGTGCGGCGGCGCCCCTCCTCGGCGGCGGCGCGCGATGACAGCGGCGGGGCCGGCGCCAGAGCCGTTTGCCCGCAGCGCAGCCGGTGCGGGGGGCGGCGGGCCGCGGCGGCCGGGGAAGGTGACCCCTCGGCGCCCCCCACCGTTTCCCGCCGGCGCGCGGGGGGCGGGGACCCGGGGCGGCCGGGGAGGTCTGCGCTGCGGGGACCCTGGCTGGCGCCGCCCCCGCGCCCCCCGTTTCTCCCCTGGCCCCCCAGGGGGGGCGACGAGGCCGTTGTCGCCGCGCTGGGTATGGGGGCGTTTTCCACACCCTTCCCCCCACTCGGCTCTGCCTCTCCTTCTGCCGTTTTGCCCGTCGCTATACATGCCCTGCCTCCCGCGACAAAACTTCTTTGTTGACTCTGAAACTTCGCGAAAAATGCCCCGCCAGGTGACAGCCGAGTAGAGCGAGCTGACCCCTGCTTAAAACCTTGCCCTCTGCTCGCGGGCCGCGGGAGAAGTTGTTTACTCAACGAGGAAGAGGAGGAAGGTCCGGCGGGCTTCCTCCGAAGACGGAGGCTCTTTAGCATTGCTTTGTTTTGCTGTAGTTTATTTTGTTTAATCCCTGACAGCAAGACTCAGGGATGTGTGCGTGTATGTGTGTGTGTGTGTGTTTTGTGAGTGCGTGTGTTTGGAGATGGCTGTTTTGGAACAGGCTGACCCTTGTAAACTGAATGCAGGAGTTATAAACGTCTGCGGGTATCGAAATGCGTTTGCTCATCCGGATACCGAAGGTGGTAGGTTAGTTATTTAGAAGCACTTTTTATCTTTTCAGAGTCTTTCAGATAATTTAGTGAGTCTGTAGAGAAAATTACTAAATCACCGCTTCTTGGTGTTTTGATTATCAATGAAGATGCTTTTTATGCTTTAGGTATAGTCATACGGGGAAATGATAAGCAGTTTTCAACCTTATGGATTGTGATTTTGGTGGTTTTAAATGAAAATCGTGGGACTGTCATGGCGTTTAATAATGAGTGATAAAGAGTTTGATATTGTCTATATATGTAATGAGTTGATAGAACTCGATTTATCATTTTTGAAAAGTCTTCCCTGTAATAATAAGAACTTCAACTGTAACACTTGTACGTGATACTTGACAGTTTACAAAGCATACTCACATGCATGCACATTTGGTCTTCCTAAGAGCCCTGTGGAGCAGGTAGGTATTATTTTTTATAAACGTGGAAATTCAGGCTTAGTTGTTTTAATAGCTTGTCCAAGTTTCACACAGTAAGAGACATTTGAACCTAGGTATTCTGATTACAAATAGAGTTTTCCTTTAATTATGCCTCGATTGTTTGACAGAACCTTATTTTGCATTTATTTTATGAAACTGTTAGTCATGACATGAAAATGAATTTTAATACCATGCCTACTGCAAAATTCCATATGGAAGTCTGAATTTTTTAAAGTCAACTTAAAT
The DNA here is from genome assembly GCF_902729225.1 of Pteropus medius. Classification (NCBI taxonomy): domain Eukaryota; kingdom Metazoa; phylum Chordata; class Mammalia; order Chiroptera; family Pteropodidae; genus Pteropus; species Pteropus medius. The sequence continues at coordinate 20,627,282 of NW_024351073.1, read as the reverse complement.
TTAACATGAAAAAACCCTGGAAGGAAAGAGAGGATTACAGAGAGTGTCATGTTAAACATGAAAGTCAAAATGCCAGAAAGCTCTGAAGCAACTTCTCTTTGCTAAATTAGTTATTACAGATTATTTCTTAAATTAAAAATGCAGTTGAGTTTTTCTCTGATTACAAAAGAACCAATCTTTTTGTAGGAGATTTGGAAAATATGACAAAACATAAAATTAAATTTAAAAAATCTCAGTTCTACAAACATTTATTAAAAACATGGATAATATTGTTTGATTTTCTTTATTTTTAATATGTTAATCTGAGCAGACTGACTAGGAATGTTACTAAAATACCAACCATGCAGAGTGTAACTCTTCTTTCTCTTTTAAAAATAGCATGTTGCTTTCCTGTAGTGGTGCCACATATGATGTTATAATGCTCAGAATGTTTCGTATTTGTAGTAAACAATACTGAATTCTGTTAGAAAATTGATTTTTGCCTGGTGGATTTTAGCTGTTCATATTAAATGTTTGCTAGATTTTAAAAATCTCTAAAGTGTTCAGGGTATTCAATTTCACTTTTATGAAATCAACAGGTTTATAATCTGTTTTCATAATACAGAGGGTTGATGAATTATTCTTATTTGTATATAATTTATATGAGTGCGGATGTGTTAACATAAACGGTTATCCATCATCAAATCTTTAAACTTAAGAGCTGGCCGAGACCATAGATATGCAACTTCCTCATTTTATGGATTAGAAGTCTGATCCTGCAATGCACGGAGATTTTTGATTTTTAAGGGGAAAATAATCTGTCCTTTGCTCAGGGATATATGCTTTTTAAAAGAGAAAGCACCGCACTGTTGGAATAGATGTTGCAAGCAAGTGCTGATGTGTGAAACTCATTCATATATTAAACATCTTGCGGTAGTAGAGTGCTTTCATTTCAGCCTAGTGATACATAGAGCTGGTTTTTGTTTTTGTTTTTTCTTTCAATTTTGCCAAATTATTCCTTACACAACAGCACATAATACAAAATCTTACTGGCAGTTTTTTAAAGTGGAGTGCCAAAGCCGTTGTTCTTTGTGCTTTATGAAATGTATTCATTGGGAAGATATGAAGCTGAAATTACTGCAGTTGATCATGTTCTATATTTACTGTGGCAAAACTTGAGGTGACTTAGGTTTGAAAGAAATGGGCTAACAGGATGGGAAGTTGTCAGAACCAGACAGCTAGTTACCGTCTTTCTAGAACCACGTGCTCTTTCATCTCCGCTTCCAGACATGTCTGCTTCATTCTTCTCAGCACAGATCGACTTTCACTGCTTCAGCATGCTTATGACCAAGCAGACATGCACTTATTTGACAAATGCTTATTGAGCACCTGTCCTGAGCCAGGCACTGTATTTTATGCACTTGAGCTGGGCAGGGAACAAAATACACAAAACCTAAGGAAAAAAAATAACATGCAAGAAATTATATGGTACAATTTGCCTGTTATAAGTCCTGTGGAGAACAGTAAATTAGGAGGGGATAAGGAGTAGCCAGGATGTGAGGACGGGGTTGCAGCTTGGGAAGAAGCAAAGGAGGAGAGGGGGTTAGACGTGCAAATAACTGCTCTGTGGGCCGAGCATTCTAGACAGAGGGAAGAGCCAATGTGAAATATCTAAGATGGGAGCATGCTAGGAATGTTCAAGAAATAACCAGGATACCTGTATCACCGTAATGGAGTGAATGAGTTAGGGGAAGAGTAAGTAATATATGAAGTCAGCGAGATCTTGTGGCGAAAATAGAGGGGAAGCAAGTACATAGGACTTAGGTTGACTTATACTTTGATGAGATAGGGAGCTGTTGGGAGGGTTTTGAGCAGAGGCAAAACATACATTGTCTTGCCACGGTCACTGAATACTTCCCTGAATCTACCTCTTCCCTACTCAACTCTTAAACCCTAGAGCTAGAATCTGGCCCATCTTAGGTCAGGTGCCTACCTGTGATCCAGGTAGCTTGGGTGGTAGTGGAGAAGATAATGTAAGAAGAAAAATGATGTCCAAAGGTGTAAACTTCCAGTTTTGAAATAAATAAATCCTGGGCTATAAGGTACGACCGTAGTTAATAATACTATATTATGTACTTGAAAGTTGCTGAGAGTAGATCTTAAAAGTTATAACAAGAAAAATAAGTAATTTGTAACTGGTGATGGATTTGACTAGACTTATTGCACAATGTATACATATATTGAATCTTTATGTTGTACACTTGAAACTAAAACAGTGTTATATGTCAATTCTATCTTAATTAAAAAAATAAAATAAAATAAAATCATGGCTGGGAGTGTCCATTCTTGATCTGGGCAGACATCCCAAAAGTTGTAGAATACCTTCTAGGCTGGAATGCTGTGGGTGATTAATATGAGGCTACCCTGGTATCCTCTTCCAGACCAGGCTAATTTTAGTGGGTTTTACTTCTCTCCTATAGGGACATGAAGATTGCTTATTTTTAGTGTAATACAGGTAGAATGGAAAGAGTTCTTAAAAAGGGAACAAGAAGTAAGACCTCAAGGAAAAACTTATTAATTTGGACTATAGTTTAGAATGTCATTGCAGTGAGCTAGGCAAGATATTACAGGCATACCTTGGAGGTATTGTGGGATCAGTTCCAGACTGCCGCAATAAACCAAGTCATAATCTTTTTGCTGGCAGAGAGTCTTGCCTTCCATTTGTAAAAGACAAATCTGTGAAGCGCGGTGAAGTGACGTGCGATGAAGGGAGGTTTGCCTGTGTAGGAGTTTAAAGGGCAGGTGGCATGGAAAGAACGAGAAGGACAAAGAAACAGATTGGGGTAGGATTAATAGAATAGAGATTGGAGAGGTGATGTAATGGGGAGGGGCATTTAAAATGACTGATGTCTAGTGTAGTTTCATCCCCGGTGGTTTGGAAGAGAGAAGTTCTGTTTGGGACATTGTACTAGTTTGCAAGGGTGGCCATGACAAAGTACCACAGACTGGGTGGCTTAAGCAGCAGAAAGTCATTTTCTCATGGTTCTGGAGGCTGGAAGTTTGAGATCAAGATCTCAACAGGATTGGTTTCTTCTGAGGCATCTTTTGTTGGTGTGCAGATTTTTGTCTTCTCCCTTTGTCTTTGCCGGGTTTTCCCTCTTCATGTCCCAGTCCTAATCTCTTTTGATAAAGGCACCAGTCATATCGGATTAGGGCCCACCCTAATTACCTCATTTGATGTAATTACCTTCTTGAAAGACCCTTCTTCAAATACAGTCATTCTGAGGTACTACGGGTTACTTCAACATGTGAATTTTGGTAGAGGTGAAGGAAACAGCAGTTTAGTCCGTAACAGACATAGTGAGTTCTTGGAGGCTTGGAAGACAGCGAAGCATTTTCTGTACACTTATATCTTGTAACTTAATTTCATTATAATATCCTTTTTTCTTTCCTGTCTCTCTTCTTTACTCCCACCTGATTGTATTCTTTAACTGTAAGTTAATAACACAATTTACCCCTTTTTAGTGTCACTTTTATGGAATGTAACAGTTTGAAGACCATTGGTCTTAGGATTCCTTTATGTTCCAAAAATTAAGGCTCCAAAGGACTTTTATCTGTGTTAGAAATGAAAACAACTTTAAACACAATACATGTTAAAAATAACTATGATAAATGTTATGTTTTTTTTTTTTAAGTCAAAAAAACCTAGTAAAGATAGCACTGTTTTAAGTTTTTGCACATCTTTTTTTTTAATGTCTGGATTATTAGAAGACAATTGGATTATCATCTCTGCTTCTGCAGTTATCTCTGTTGTCATGTTTAAAGTATATGGAGAAGATTTGGTCTCACAGATAGTTTGAGAAAGGAGGCATATATTCAGATAATTTTGGCTAGTCTTTGATATGTCAAAACTCGACAAATAGTAGTTCCTTAAGTAGTGTTATATCTGAAAACATATAAATCAAATTTTAAACATTACATTGACCTAAATTAAAATTCATTGGTCTGATGGTTCAGGATAGAGAGCTCAGGAATAGATCCATACAGATATGGACAGTTTATTTTTGACTGAGGTGCAAAAACAATTCATTGGAGAAAGGATGGTTTTTCAACAAACGGTACTGGAATAGTTGACTATCCGTTGGCAAAAAAATGAACGTTGAGCAATACTTTGTACCATACACCAAAATTAACTCAAAGGGAAGGAATATTAGACCTAAATGACAAACCTAAAACTACAAAACTTCTAGAAGAAAACATAGGAGAAAATCTTTGTGATTTTAGATTAGCCCAAGATTTCTTAGGTACAAAGTAAAAGCATGATCTGTTAAAGATTAAATTGATAAATAGGGTGGCATAAAAATTCTGAATGTCTACTCTTTCACAGACAGTGTTAAGAGAATTGAAGACAGGATACAGTGTTTGAAAACATATCTGATAAAGGATGTATTTATAGTATATAAAGAACGCTCAAAACTCAATAGAAAAACGAGTAACCCAGTTTAACGAATGTCCCAAAGATCTGGACAGATATTTCACTAAAGAATATATGTACATGGCTTATAAGCACAGGAAAAGATGCTCAGCATCATTAGTCATTTTGTACAAATAAAAACCACAGTGAGATAATTCACACCCATTAGGATGGCTATAATCAAAAAGGACAGATAATCAGTGTTGGCAAGGATGTAGAAAAATTGGAACCTTTATTCCTTGCCGGTGATAATGTAAAATAATACAACTAATTAACCTCAAAAAGTTAAACTGAATTACCATGTGACCCAGCACTTCCATTACTAAGTATATACCCAAGAGAATTCAACGTGTATCTTCACAAGCAGTTGAAACTACCCATTGTCCAGCAGCTGCTGGAGAGGCAAGCAAAATGTAGTATATGTATAAATTGAAATATTTGCAATACAAAGGAATGAAATACTACAACTTGAATGAATCTCATAGACATTATGCTAAGTGAAAGAAACCAGTATGAAAAACCACATTTTATATAATGCAATGTGTATGAAGTGTCCAAAACAGGCAAATGTTTATAAGGAGGAAGAAGATAAGTGAGGAGGGTTAACAGAATGTGGAGAATGACTGTTCATAGTTACAAGGTTTTATTTTGGGATGATGAAAATGTTAAAAAATGAGAATTATGGTGATGGTTGCATAACTCTGTAAGTATATTCAAAACCATTGAACTGTACGCTTTAAGCTCTTGGTTTTTATAGTATGTAAATTTCAGTAAAGCTGTTAACAAATCAAAACTGTAATGAGATATCACTACATACCTACCGAAATGGCTAGAATGGAGGCAAGTCAGATGTCCATGTATAATTTCAGAGGTGGCAGGGAAGTGCAGTCCTACCGTATGCCCAGAAAATGGAATGCCAGAAGTGTTTGGTGACCAGTGTCGATTTCCACAGCCCCTAACAACATTAATTCCTATCTGGTTGGTGATATAAATGTGCTCGTTGGGATACATGTCACTCTGCAACTTCGTTAGACTGTATTTTAGAGAGGGAAGAATAATTTTTTTTCGTGTTATTATCCTTTCTCATTTGTTCTTCCCACATGTCTATTTAGACATTACTGTAGAAAGTCTCAATTTTTAAAATTGAAATATAATTTAAATACAGTAAAATGTACCTTATTAATTTTTGACAAATACATAGCCAGCACAATTAAGGTATAGAATGCTTGATCACTCCCCAAAATACTCCTGTACCCTTTTATAGTCAATCCCACCTCCAGACCTCGGCAAACACTGATCTCTTTGTTTCTATAGTTTTACCTTTTCCAGAATGGCATAAATGGAATCATACAGCATATAGCTTTTTGAGTCTGGTTTTCGGATTTATTCACGTAGTTGCATGTACCAGTAGTTCCTTCATTTTTACTGCTTAATAGCGTTCTCTTGTAGGCATGTGCCACAGTTCATCCATCCCAAGTTGTAGAACATTTGCGTCTGTTGTTTCCAGTTTGGGGGAATTATGAATGATTCCATCGTACATATTCATGTAGATTTCTGTGTGAACATAAGTTTTCATTTTACTAGGTTAAATACTTAGGAATAGGATTGCTGGATTGTGTGTTGAGTTTTTTTTTTTTCCTCATTTTAATAGGTACGTAGTTGTACTTAACTGTGATTAAAAATTTTTTCATTTAGTGGTAAAATATATATAACAACATTTACCATTCTAACCATCTTAAATATACAACTCAGTGGCATTAAATTTTTCTACATCCTTGCCAACAATGATTATCTGTCCTCTTTGATTATAGCCATCCTAATGGGTGTTCAAATCTTTTGCTGATTATTTTGGGCCGGGGGGGCTGTTTTCTTGTTAAGACTCCAATTAGTAAGCTAGACAGGACTTTAACAGATAATTCACAAAAAGAGAACTTTAGTAAAATAGAGAACTGTCCGGCTTCACTAGTGATGAAACTACTTTTTAATTTGCTGTATTACCTAGTTATTTTTATCCTTATATTTTTTAATAATATAGTGTATTTTACTAGAGGGAACCATCTCCTGTTCCACTTGGAGAATATAATAAAGTTGGAAGAGTAGATGGTAAAGATATATAGAATACTGACATTATTATGGAGGAAAAAATTCAAGAAAACTTGTACGATTGGGGAGGAAGTAGATAAAGTCAAAGGAGTACTTTTGGAATTGGGGGTTAGATTTGAATCCTCATTCCTCATTAACTTCTTTGATAATATAGTTAGGTTTCAGTAACTGAAATAGAATTAGCTAATCTAAGTCTGCTCTCCATGTGGCCTTGGCTGGCAGAAATGGTGTTGGGTGGCATTTATCTCCTGTGATGTTTGGAATACAGGGGAAGTTATTATCTAAGTTTTCTGTCTTGCTGGGTTACCCCTTTCCTGGTCCTTTGTCTAGAGAGAGCAGGCTTTTGTGGGGAAATTTTCTGTCCCTTCTCATTGGTTTTTCTAGGTTGCCAGCTTCTCCACCTTTGCCACCAGTCCAGGATACATGAAGGAAAATGCAAACCCAGGGAACTGCTATGTGGTTCCTTGGGCTCTCAGCAGCCTTGCTGGTCTGCCTTCTCTTTACCTTTAGAGTCTTCTTATGTTTGTTTTATATATAATGTCCTGGTTCTTTTAGCCATTCTTGGCAGGAGGAATAGAGAGAAGTGTGTGTTTCATCTTGGTCTGGAACCTTAGGTCCTCTTTAGATCTCTTACAGTCTTTACTGCTCCTTCCCCTAGAGGGTAATCACTTGTAATGATGTGTGTAAATTTTTCCTGTTTTTGAACTTTGTACATCTGAAATTGTATAATGGGTACTCTTTGTGTCTGGATTGTTTATCACTCGACATCGCTTTATGAGATAAGTCCAAATTGTGGTTTATTTAGTTGATTTATTCTCATTGACATATAGTATTATGTGAAAGAATATACCAAGATTTATATATCCATTCTTACCGTTGATAAGCAACCTGGGTAGTTTCCATCTTGGAGGTATTATTATGAATAGTGCTGCTACGAACATTCTTATACGTGTCTTTGTACATAAGTATATAGGAAACAATTGATTTTAAAAGTAAGAGACTGGCAAAATGCCACACAATTTTATATACTGTAGACATCACACATATAAAATAAGGAAAAGACTTCTTTTCCTCAACTCTGATCCACCAAAGGTAGCAGTAGTTTCTTATGTACCCTTGCAGAATAAGTGCTTAGCTCTGTAAATTTGTGCCTTGTTTCCGATTTTTCTGCTGAACATAGATTGGCAGGGAAGCTTCATTCCTTCTAGACTACACTACATATAGATTAGCCAAAGAAATTTAGCTGAAGATACAGAACGAGAGCAGGTGCAGCCTCTCTTTGACAGCTTTTCCTGGCCTCCAGTTCCCTAATAAGGTGTGGATATGCCCATGACACAGTCTAAGCAGGGCTCAGGGCCTGCTAAACAGCTGGATGTTTGCCTTACACGTGTTTTATAGCTAGAGCTTAAAACACTGTTCTAGTTGACTTACACCAACAATTTTTGCCTTTTCATTTAGGGGAATATTTATACATACAGTGCTTTTGAACAAAACTCATTTAATCACATCAACATGTGGGGAGAAGACAGTTGATACTGTAAAAGATTTGTGATATTGTTTTTTAGATCAAATTCTATATTAGAGACATTTAGATTAAATGGTTTTAAATTAGAATTGGATTGTTGGTTGTACAGAAATGGGCTTTTAGGAATGTTGAGACATATGATTTAAATCTGATTCTGCTTGCTTTTCCTGATGAATATAAAGCCAGTGAAAAAACATGACCAGTGAAATAAGAAAATTGCTAACATGAGTTTCCAAATTTATGTACTATATAGATCACATGCTAAAGAACTTCATTAGTAAAATCAGACTTGGTAGCGTCAGTAAAATAAAAGTTCAGCGTGATATTTGCAAATTGTACATTTAACCTTTCCTTATTTTTAAAAAAGTTTTATTATGTACAGTTGCCAATACTCCCCAAATAGACTAATATAATAAACCTCCATATAACCAGCATTCAACAGATACAAGCATATGGCTGATAATTCTTTTGTCTTAACCCTTTCCTTCCCCTTCCACACTTCTGGATTATTTTAAAGCAAATCCCAGATATATCTTTTTATCCATGAATACTTAATGTAGTCTGAGAATTAACTTCTTAACAAAAAACACATAATCACAATTCAACCGTCACACTACTTATTTCCTTTATTCTCCAAGTATTAAAATGACTATTAGTGTCATTGCTATTAAAATGATTACTGAATTCTGTTTATAATTTCTTTGCAATTCTTCTTTCTTAGGATATAGCCTACGAGGGATGTAGGATCGATCATGTTATTGTTTTAAAGTCTCTAAAATAATAATCTTCTGTGGTTGAGCTTACTATTCAGGTTCATTTGTTTGATTTATTTTTGACTGAAGGGTTGCTTTTTTTCCATTTCGATATAATTTTATTTTACAATTATGTAAAAGATTTCCGTGATTCTAAAACAAGGTGATTCAGATGTCTAACGTTCCTTTCTCTTTCCTTTTATAGAATCAGTCGAGGCTTGTGAAACCTCTGATAAAATAATGAAAAAATGTGTATATGTGTATTTCGAGAGAACCATAAATATTCTGATTTTTTTCCAAAGGTTCCATGAGCAAGTGTGTGTGTGTGTGTGTGTGTACACATACTATAGAACAGTGGTTCTCAAACTTTTGGTTTTGGGATCCCTTTATGCTTTTAAAAACATGAAGACTAAGAAGAGCTTTTTATTTTTCATGTAAGACACTTTAAAAATTGGAAATATTCTTTTTCATGAAATAATTATGTACTCTAAACCCAAAATATTGGTGAGAAGAGTAGATTTGTTTTTTATTTACAAGTCTTTTAAATGTCTGGTTTAATGGGAGGCAGCTGGATTTTTTTCATCTGTGGGTACATTCAATCAGTTGTCTAGTGTAGCATCTGGAACTCTTTACTGTAACACTGGCAAGACAATGGGAGTAAAAGACAAAGTCTTAGTGTTACAACAAAAATAGTTTTGATCTTGCAGAGGCCTGGTGAGTCCCACTTTTGAGTTGGACTCTGTGTTAGGCAGAGCCAGGAGCGTGATTTAGGTTTGTTGTGTTTGCTTAGCTTTGAGTTTGTTGGTTTCTCATTCAGAAGGATGGGGTCTTCTGAGAATCTTTGTCTGCTCTTATTCAGGTGCGTTTTTCAGTCTCCCTAAGTGGAGCTCCTGGGTCTCCAATGTCTGCCCTCACCCTACTGCCAGCCCCCCTAATGGCAAGCAGGTGCTGCAAGTCTTGCCACAACTCTATTGGGCCACGTAGGGTAAGGTCACCTTTGTGAGCAGCTGGTCCATGTGTCAGGAGAGCCCACCTAGTTATGGTTCACACCCACGTGGGTATCGATTGCAGTTTAAGGCCCTGCACCTTGCTGGCAGCAGTGTGCCGACAAGTCTTTCCTACCCCAGTCTATTGCTGCATATGTGGTGGCCGGCAGGTTACTGTGTTTTTGGAGGGCTGTGCAGCAACTCTTACTTATGTGAGCACAGTATCTCCCACTGCTTCTCTCTGCATTGTGCCCTGACGACAGGACACCCATTGATATGCTGCCGCTGCTGCGCCCTACTTCCTACCTCTGCACCTGCCTGTGAGCTGGCTGGGGAGACAGGACGAGGTGGGACCGATTCACTGTCTGACCTCGTCTCACGCACATTTGCACTCAGTCAACCCAACCTGGTTGATCTTGCGGTAGCATGTGCGTGTCGCTAAAGTTAACCCCGGGCATCCAAACGCTTGGGCTGGTTGGGTGATGTTGCGAATGACTTTGATCGCATGTTCCGCTCCTATCTGGATAACCGTAGTAATTCTAGAATTAATCTATGTCTACGAGCACCAGCCTCTCTGGTGGTTCTAGATAACTTAGATCGATCGCGCGTCCCACAGCCTTGTCAACTAATTTAATGTGGAAGTCGTAGTGCCTTACGATGGCGGCTACAATGACATGGAATCCCCGTGATAAGAAATCCGGTATGGTTTCATAGAGCCTAATCGACTATCTCAACCAAGGAAGGCAGCAGACGCGCAAATTACCTACCCGCGACGGGAGAGAGCAGCGGTGAAAAGCAACACCGGACTCTTTCGAGATCCTATAATTGGAATGCGTCCACTTTTAAATCTTTTAAGGAGGATCCGTTGCACGGCAAATCTGGTGGCGGCAGCTGCGGTAATCCCGGCTTCAGTGCGCTGGGTATTGAATTCGTGCATTTGAAATGCTGTGCTTGGGTTTCTGGCGCGGGGCCACCGTAGGGGGGAGCCCTCGCGTCCCTTTCCTCTGCACCTTCCTGGCTCCTAGCAGAGTTTCCCGCGCCGAAGTGTGCACTTGGAGAAAATCGAGAGTTCAGAGTAGGCGTGAGTGGCCTGAATACTGCCGCGGGCGGTCGTGGAATCGGGACCGTGGTTCTATTTTGTTCGTGTCGGAACTTTGCGGAGGCGGATCAGGCGCGGGGCTGGGGTGTTCGCGTTGCACCACTGGCGCGCAAAGTCCTAGACCGGTGCACGAAGGCCCAGAGTGAAAGCTTTTGGCCAGGAATGCTTTCATCAAGGATGAAGGTGAAAGTGGAATGTTTGAAGAGGTGCAGATCTCGTTTAGTTCTGACCATAACTAATGCAAAAACCGTTGCGTTATTACCGTGATCCGCGGGCAGCTTCCGGGAAACCAAAGTCCTTCCGGTGGTGGTAGCTGGAGGGTCTGGTTCCAAAATGAATACGATAGTGGAGTCCGGAGTCTTGCGCTTCACTTGACTCAGTCCCGACAACCCCACCCCACTCCGGCACGGACAGGATTGGCGCATCGATAGCTCTTCCGCGGGTAGCGGTACCTGGCGTTTCGTTTGCGGAGTGATTTGTCTGGCTTATTGATAACCACGGGGTGTAGCGTGCTAACCGTTTAGGCCAGCCCGAGTGCTCAGTATTCCTCAACTTTGACAAGTGGCATTCAGCTGCTGGAGATTGAGCAGTCATAAATCTGTGACACCCTTAAATGTCCGGAGCCGCGTGCAACACGGTTGAGCGATTGTGTAGCCCGGTGTAGCGGAGACCGGTCAAATCCGTTAGTGATGGGCTTGGACTGCAGTTGTTCCGCATCAAGGAGGAGTTCCCTGTAAGACAGTAGATCAAAGGGTTGAGTTAAGTAAGTCCTTGTGCCTTGTACACACTGCTCGTCGCCCCTGGGATTTCCCGCTTGATGTTGGCCCTTGGTCTAAATAAAAGTTGCATTCAGCTTTCTGTAGGTGGACCTGCAAGAGAAGCATTAGCGAGTGAGCTCGATGGATCTGTCAAGGTTCCTTCTCCGTGTGTATCGGGCCACCTGGGGCCACTGGGGGGAGGAGGGAACCCCAGACTAGAAGGCTTGCAGATGTGCCCTGAGAGCCACTTGGGGCGGAGTTTGCGAGGGTTAGGGGTAACTGCTGCCCTCTAGTTGCAGACCCAGTAGCCGCCGGCTCCTGAATTTTCTGCTTACCGTGATCTCTGGCTCGCCTTTTCCTGGCCTGGTACCATCCTGGTCTTGGGGTGCCCTCCCCCCCCAATTGCATGTGCACATGTGTCTCCTAGAGTTAGGTAAAGCTAAAAGATGTCGGGTGCCCACTTATTGCTATTACTATGTTAAGTCCTTAGATGTGTTTTTGAAGAATGTAAACTGTTAGGACTGGACTTAGCTAGGACTTAAACTTTAAACTGTTAGGACACTGAGGGTGACCGGATTTTGCATATTTCTACTTAGCATTTGTTAGTCATGGAAGAGTGCAGTTTTAAATAAAAACTGTTCTTTTCAACTTTAATATACTTACAGAGCTCTTATATAAAGGAACAGTTAATTAACCTTTTTATATACAAAGTTTTTTAGTTTATGGTTTATACTTGATTATCATCCTGATCAAATTTTTTAATTCCATGTCATGTTTTACCAAGTGATAGATTCTTGCTTTAACATGCAATAATTTAGTTTTTGGTGGTCTGTTATCTTTTTTTAAAAGTTATAACCAAACATAATTCAGTTTTTCTTTTTCATTAATAGACATATGTAGAGTGTGTCGGTCAGAAGGAACACCCGAGAAACCTCTTTATCATCCTTGTGTATGTACTGGCAGTATTAAGTTCATCCATCAAGAATGGTGAGTCATCCTTTTAGAAATTTTATGTCTGAGCTTCAGTTTCGTTATCTATATAAGGGGGGTTGTTTCAGTGAACTTTCTCTGTAATTATTTTTTTAATTTTTGTTGTGAAGATTTGGAAATACCCATATTCCATGTTACCATGCCATGTCATTTGGTATATTGTCTTCCAGGTGCTTGCGAGTATCATTTATTTATTAATACTATGGAGAGCTTATTTTGTTCTTTGGAAGTGTTAAGGTTTTCTAGTTTTGCTTGGCATGATAATAGCTTACATTATGAAATACTCTGTGCCAGGTAGTGCTCAGTGTTTTTACAAATCTTAACTCATTTAATCCTTACAACGAAACTATGAGGTGAAGTTCTTCTTGTTGTTTTTATTATTAGACGAGGAAACTGAAGCATAGAAAATTAAGCAACTTGTCCTAGGTCACACAGCCAGTAAGTTAGAGACAGAACCAGGATTCAGACCTAGCCCCCAGGGTGCCACTGTTACCAGACCAGTATTAGAGCCGACGCTGATGTTTGAGAGTCTTCATATTCATTTAGCTTTGAGATTACAATTTAGATTAATCGAACCTTTTTAGTAGTAGGAATACATATTGTTTTTATCTTCGCTGCTATTCTGTATTCTTAGGAGGCATCTGTAATGAAAGGTTTGGAATATTCTAAATTCGAAATTGTCAAAATTGTAAAAGCTCTATGATACCTAAAGTTTTAATGAAACAGAACATTAGTGTTCAAACTTTAAAGTTTCCTTGTTATAAATACTGTACTTATGCGTGTATTTGTGATTGCAGCTTAGTTCAGTGGCTGAAACACAGTCGAAAAGAATACTGTGAATTATGCAAGCACAGATTTGCTTTCACACCAAGTAAGTTCATTAGAAATTTTCACTGCATTTTTGGTTTATAATTGGCCACATAGAGGTGTTTAACAAGTGTGAAATAAATATTTTCAGCTTAGTTTGTCTTTGATAGTAATGGAAAGTATTGCTATAACCTTTTAGAAAATATTTTTCAAAAATATGTCAGTTTTTAACATACACATGTGTGAGAGATTGACTTAATTTGTGAGTTTTTTTTTTTTTTTAATTATGGGCAAGTTCAAATGTATGCAAAAGTATAACAGGCCCATATGCACATATCACTCAGTTTGACATTTTAACTCATGGCCTTTACATGCTATTGTACTCTGTTCCCCACTTCTCCATCCTTTTTAAAGCAAATTCCATTGTTTATAATTTCATCTCTACATATTTTAGTATGTATCTCTAAAGAGTAAGGATTCTTTAAAAAAAAAGAAAACATAACTGTAGTAGCATTATTCACCCAGAAAAATTAATAATGATGCCTTCACCTTTATCAAATATAGTACTGTTCGAATTCGAGATATCTTTTGAGTTAAAATTGTGTAGGTTGGAATAATAATAAAGACAAAGTTTTAACTCACTTTTTAATTTTATTTTATTAAATTTACTGGGGGTGACATTTGTTAATAAAATTATTTAGGTTTCAAGTGTACAATTCTGTAATCCATCATCTGTATATTGCATTGTGTGTTCACCACCCAAATATCCTTCCATCACCATATATTTTACCCCCTTTATTTTTTTCTACCTTCCCCCACCCCCTTTGCCCTTCTCATAATCATCATACTGGCGTCTATGTCTGTGTTAACTTACTTTTTAAAACGAGACTTTTTAAGCTCAATATTTTTTATGCTCATGGTAAATATTTTGCAGGTCTTTAAAATTTCAGTTATATTTTATAATTCCTGTACTGACTGATATTTAATGTTCATTGTCGATAATTAGAGGACCATACTGGCATATTATAAAGAATTTGAAATGTAATTTTTATTTTGAGATCCTAGTACATTGCCCTCCTCCCCCAGAGGTTATTTTGTATTTTAGAGCTTTTTAAAAATATCTCGAGCTACTGAGTATAAATGCTGTAAGTTAGGATTAGTTTTATTTTGTTATTCTATGAAGAGTATAAATGATTAAAGTCATCATAATTTTACTTTTGGAGCTTTATATTCAAAATGTCAATTTTGTTATTTTGTAGTCTTTACTTTTTTTGTAGCTTAGTTTTATAGCAGACCGTAAGACTAAATAATTGAATATCTTCAAGAAGTTCGATTGGTTAGAAATATTAGAATGAGCTTTTTTTACTTTGAGGCAATAAAAGCTTGTGCTTATACATCTTTTCATTTGAAAGTCATATGCTGTTTTCTGTCTCTCAAAAACTACTGGTTTAATGACTTTTTCTTATGTATCAAATAATCTCAAAGTAAGTGGTCTTTGAGATCACTTAATGTGGGTGTGTTGTAGAAGTTGCTATTTGTTAATTGTTTATTCCTTAATGTTTGTAGCTGGGAACAGTTTTGTGATAGTGCTCTCATAAAATTTAGACTTTGGTTTTAAAGTTTTCTACATCTTAATTCCTTGTTTTGGCCTCACTAGAGAAAGAGGTGTTTATTCGTCTCCAGAGCTCTTTCAGAGATACCTGTGGTACAGCAGTTTTTCATTAGAACCATTTAAAAAGGAAATCTTTCTAAAACATGACAAAACCTCTTTCTCTGAGTGTCAACCACATCTTGCAGAGGATTGGAAGACCTGAATTTACCATTTGGAATGTTAATTATTGTGCTGAAATGGGGAGAGGGAGCTGGTAGTTAATGAATGTCAGCGAACTATTGCTCCCAAGTAGAATGGCTCTACTGCAGATGGTTGGGCTCATTGAGTGCTGTGTCGAGGCTTCTACGTGGAGGGAAAGTTTGTCATCAGATTCACCTTTTACTCGTATTTGCTTTATCTCATCTTTTATAATTTGGGAAACCAGATGGTTTTATTGTTTGAATGCTAAAATATGTGTAAATTAGCTTTGCATGAAGTTCATGGCTATGAGTGAGGGATGCGAATTCCCCAGAATCCTTTTTTCTGCTCAGACCCTCTTTTTGTTGGCTTCTACATTTCACATGTGATTTGTTCTCATAAGTGACTTCTGGGTAAGTGTGGTATTATTATCATCAGTATTTGATTAACCTTTTTATAAGAAATATATTTAAGGATAATACAGATATTGAAAGATAGCTGTACTGCCTATTTTATATTTATGAATTAAGGTGTTTTTAAATCTTCACGAAGTTATATGTACGTTTTTTCCTCTAATAGTTTATTCTCCAGATATGCCTTCACGGCTTCCAATCCAAGACATATTTGCTGGACTGGTTACAAGTATTGGCACTGCAATACGATACTGGTTTCATTACACACTTGTGGCCTTCGCATGGTTGGGAGTTGTTCCTCTTACAGCATGTGAGTATTCATTTCTCTGTGGTTAGACTTATCTAAACATTGTTTAACTGTTTAATAATATACAGTAATATATCACTTTTCTTGTTCAAATGATATTTAATTATTTGATATAATGTCATATGTTAGAAAAGCCTCACTTAGAAAACATTATTCACTTGAATTAAGAAGTATTTTTAACAGGTCAGTTTCTTGATTGAATGTGAGAAAGAAAAATACAGCATACAAAGATTAATAATGAAAGTTCATGAAAGAATTGAAAAAAGCAAAACCAAACCATAATTGGAAAGAATTTTAATTTTTTCCCTTGGAGTATGTTAGAGCTTTCAAGGATTTCATAAGATGGATTCTTTGGAGATTTTTTCCCCCTTTTAAAAGTCACTCACGTGTCTAATCGTCCTGAATAATTGGGAGGCTTATCTTTCAAATACATAAGACTCTCAGGAAGGTTGTTATACTAACCCTTAGTTGATACCTTTTGGGTTCTTTGTTATTCTTAAAGACATGGAGAGGAGTATATGGTGCCAGAGTATATAGATAGAATTTTTTGGAATTAAATGCAAATAAGATTTTTGAATAAATATAATTCATAGCCTCATATCTCCTTAAAATAAACTTGATGATATAGTAAAATGGAAATCTTGGGAGATACACCAAATTGCAGATGGGTACTGAGAAGAGTGAATTAGTGAGCTAGAAGATTGAGCGGGCAGTTCTCTAGGATGTAAGTCAAATAGACAAGAAGTTACGAGTGTGAGGGAAAAATGGATGGAGGCTGCATTGAGGTTTTTCAGTATCTGTCTAGTAGGTAATTCCAGAAGGTAAAAGAGGTAATGGAGATAAGGAAATGATAGTCATCTTTTAGACTGAAAGAGAGAGAGTTGACCATGATAAAGGAAAGGCACTCACAAACCTCGGTGCATTCTAAAGTTTGTCAGTGCTGAGTAGGGTGACATATAGATGTTGTGCTTCCAGATTCTCTCTTGAAGTAATGAAAATCATGCCAGCGTCAGACTTAGAATTTTTTTTGCTGAAACTAGAAGACAGCAGAAACTTCAAATTGAAGGCTTGAGGACAGAAACTTCAAAATTTGACAAACTTTTTTATGAGAACCTAAAATCATCTCATAAATTATTCTCAGATGGAAAGATAAAATACATTTCAAAAGATGCAAAGGCTTGGAAAGTTTATCACCTCAAACTATGAAAAAAGTGTTTGGGAATATACTTTACTAAAATGAGCACAAGGAATCAGAAAGGTGTGAGCTACAAAGAACAAGAAACAAGTGCTTCTTACAGCTAAATCACAGTTATTGTTAAACTACAATAATTAATAATGTTTAGACAATAGCCTAGAACTAAAATTCTAGTCAGTCTTAACATGGGAGAAATTGTGAGGGAAGCATAGAAATGAGAGCTTTTAAAGTTGTTTATTTGTGGGGAGATTATAGATGGCATTAGATGTAAGATAGGAAAATACAGTGTAACTATGCATTAAAAATATAGAAGTATGTTATACTCTGACCAAATAGAGTCCAGAACTAGATCCACACCTGCCTCGTTACCTGATTAACAACAGAGGTGCTGCCACTGTTCAGTGGAGGAAATGATTTTCTCAGCAAATGGTACAGCATAAACTGGCAGTTCATATGGAGAAAAATAAACTGTATCATTATCTCACAGCTCACACAAAAATTTATTCCAGATGGATTATAAGCTTGGTATGTGAATATTAAAACCAAAAATCTTCTAAAAGAAAATATAGAATTACCATGGAACAGAATACTGATAAATTGGACTTAATTAAGATGAAAAACTGAAAAACTTTTATTCATGCTGAGGTATCTTTAAGAGAGAAAGGCATGCCACAGAGCGAGAGAAGATATTTGCAATACACATATCCAACAAAGGACTTATATCTAGATAACCCAGTTAAAAAGTGAACAGAAGATTTAAACAGCTGTTTCTGGAAAGAAGATTATCTAAATAGCTAATAAACACATGAAAAGATGCCCAGCATCATTGGTCATCAGGGAAATGTGCAAGAAAACGCTTCTACCTACTTAGCAGAGTGGCTAAAATTAAAAGACAAGACAATACCAAATGCGTCTTAGGGTTGGAACTTGCTTACATCGATGATGTGAATATGTAAGGTGTAACGACGTTGGAATACTGTTTGGTTGTACCTGCTAGTGCTGAATACTATAAACACCATATGATGCAGCTGTTCCAGTCCTGGGAATATAAGCTAATAGAATCATGAGCCCTGTGTCGACTAAAGGACACGTGTGCAAGAATTATCATAGCAGCATTGCTAATAGTAAAATGGGAACCACCCAGATGCCTACCAGTAGTAATAGAATGGATGCTTCTTGTTTAGCCGTACAGCGGATACTACATAGCAGTGAAAAAAAGAGGTGACTATTGCAACATGGAATAAATAATATGGATGATTTTTACTTCTTTGAGAAAAGCTAGGCAGAAACGAATATGGATTGTATGATTGCATTTATGTGAAATTTAAAAATAGGCCAAATCGACTTACGGTAATAGCGATGAGAATAGTAGTTGCCTTTTGTCTGGGATAATGCACTGGGAAAGGGCTTGGGGAAGCCTTCCGGGGAGCTAGAAATGCTGAATATCTTGATCAGGGTGAATATATACATATATAAACATTTACCCAGACATACACTTAAGATTTATGTAAATTTTACCTTAGTAAAAAGTAGCTAAACAAAATTTAAATAAATAAGTAATTTATTTAAAAGAATAGAAATAAGATGATAAGTTCCTATTTTGGGGAGTGGGAGTAGGAAACAATAAGTAAAATTTGGAAAGTCCAACAAAAGACAGGAAAGACAGGAAGAGAGGGCAGAGAGAGGGAAATAAAGGAGGGGAAAGGAAACGTTGCAACACGTGATCCATAAGGGTTTAGATTTCTTTGTTGCTTGATAGAGCCTCACAGTTGTGTACATTTAAGTGTTCCACTACAAGAAATAAGTACCAGGCAGCCTGGTTAATGTTAGAGGGAGTTAGCCAATGCTCACAAAATACAGGGACAGTGTTAATGAGCTGGATACATTCAAGATGAAAAGCTTTAAGTGGAGAAAAGCATTATATTTCATATCAATAAGATGTATAGTCCACTAAGGAAATGAAACTTAAGGACTTTTATGTACCAGAAAACAGTACTCAGAAATATGTAAAGCATTCCTAGTTACAGTGGAAGACTAACACGTAATGTACTTCTCTGACAGCAGATCAAATAATCAAAGATTAAGTGAGGATTTAGAGGATTTAAGTAGCAGTTTACAAGCTTGATTTCTGTTTGACTTGTTTATACACAAACACAAAAATCCAAATTATACCGCACAGTTCATGTTCTGTAACATTTTTTCTTGAAGTTAGCAATGCACCCTGTCTATATTTTCATGCGAATACATGTTGAGCTGCCTTATTTGTCAGGGATGCATACAGGGATGCCTGTCGTTATGAATCCATTTTCCTGTCTGCAAACATGTGGTTCGTTGTCAGTTTTACTTTGTTAGAAGCATACTTGCCTTGAATATTATGTATGTATATATAAGTAATTTCTATTACAGAAAGTCTGTTCTTACTATTCCGTTTTGATTTGGCTTTTGAAAACAGCCATTGAAGTCACTGAAAATTTCTGATACAAGGCTATAGGGAATGCTTAAGCTAATATATAAGCTCTGGTTTGAAAGAAAGTTTCAGTTGTTTTCTTTTGGCCCCCATTTCCAAATCTATTCCTGCCTTTCCTAACTAAGAAGATAAGGAGATGATGGCTGTGCATTCACCCATACTTCATTTTCCTTTCATGGTCAAATGTAAGATTTTCTCATTTTGAGGACCCTTGAATCTGTGTTTTTAAACAGTGGTGGTTAATTTGCTATTTATGGCATTGGAGCATGTACTCTATTGAAAATGCCTCCTAATTTAAAAAATGTGTACCTCTAAAACATGAGCAGACTCAATGAATTTTAAAATTCTATGTTAAAAAAATTCTCCATTATTATAGTTTTGGAGCTATCTTTAGATTTCCTTTTCCTTTTCAAACATCTGTGCTCATTCAGTAAAAGCAACTGACTCTAGAGAGAATTTAAACTGTAAACATCTCTGTGTAACGTTTACTGTTCACTGTCACAATTTTTATACTTGACCATTTAAAAAATTTTTTTGAGACTCAGCCCTGTAAAGTGTAAATGTTTATTTCAGTGGCTTCATGGTATTTTCACTTTACCTCTGTAATCGAGCAGCCGTGTGAGTTCACGAGGGTTGTGACCGTGTGCCATCATGCCCTTTTTTCGGTAGGCCGCATCTACAAGTGCTTGTTTACTGGCTCCGTGAGCTCACTGCTGACACTGCCCCTCGACATGCTGTCCACGTGAGTATTGAGCCCCGTGACAGTGGAAGGCCACACCGTGTGGATGGGGCTCATTCTTTCCTCCTTCTGTTTAAGTTTATTGTAATTTGAAAAGTCCTTCTGTTCTGAGGACAAAAAATTTATGTCTGTTATTCTAACAGTTACAGCTACAGCAGAAGTAGCTGACATATATAACTGATGTTTGTTTTAAAACATACCTATCTGAAAAGCACTGTTTTGTAATGGTGGGGTGGCTAGTGTAAAGGCTGTTGTGCAGTGTGAGATATATGCTGTTATGTTCATATGCTGGAGATCATTAACATGTGTTTTTAACAACGTAGACATATAGACATTTGAATTCAAATTTATTTTTTAAATGTTTCTTGTGACTGTTAGAATACGGACTCCAAAAACTTGTATACTGCAGTTTTACTATATCTTAATTTGACATTAAGCATTGTAATTGAATTTTCTTGGCAGAAGACATATGTGTTTTATATATTATGTCAGAATTAGTAATGCTATGAACGAGTAACTATATCAAGATCATTCGAATAGTAAGCTTGCAAAAGATTGCATCTGTATTTGCTAAATCTTTTTCTGTGCCCAGCCTCCTTTAGGTTTGTGATCTCTACATCAGTAAAGGCAAAGAACAACACAAGACCCTCTTGTGAACAGAAGCATTCAGAGTGTATTATCATCAAAATAAGCCAAATGGCAGTAGACAAGAGCAGGAGAGCATGTTACGTTTCTGATAGACCAGAGATCAAGGAGGAAGCCTCTGTCAATACTTTTAATCATGGTTGAAAATGCTTAGAAACATTAGATGTGTCTGCGACTTGCTTTTTCTACTTGCTGATTTTATCTTTTTTTTTTTTTTTAATAGAACAGGCAAGTTATTTATGTCTGTTTCTTTGGCAGTATTATTTATAGATAAATAAAAGGTTCTGAACTTGAACCTTATTTACATTAGAATTGTTTTTTATTTTGATTACTTAAGAACAGGTTCGATTAAGTAATGTTTAGAAGTAGACAGGGCCTTGAAATTAGGGCACTAATGGCTGTGGCCATGACAGAAAGGAGAAGCAATAATCTGACACAGTTCAAAGTTTGGAAATGGTGTAAGACGATAATCCTTTGTATAAAAATATAGACCTTCTATGAAGTGGTGCAGTAGAAACAAATAGGACAGTGTTTCTGTTTCTGGGCATGAGATTCTTATCTCCGCCCTCCAGAACACAGTAAAGAAGCAAGAAAATCAGAATTAAATGGCTCAGCGGACATTCATTGAGTCTCATGTGGCCACATCAGTTACATTTGTGGCTACGAGAGTAAAGTCTCCCACGCTGACCCTTCTTCAGGTTTTTCATGGAGGAAAAAAGTCACTGCATTGTGACAGGATTTCCAGAGGCTACCGAGATTCTCGAGTTATCCTTGAATTATTCTGAAATTAGAGATAGACTAGGGGAGGACGAGCTGCTTCAGAGAAGGAAGGAACAGAGGTCCCCAGGGTTACAATGCTCCATGTATTTTCACGTATGGTTATAAAAGAACCATACTTTGTCTGAATTTGTTTGGAACTGATATAGTTTTGGTGTATTTGCAGTTAGCATCAAAATGTAATCTGCTTTTGAAGTGACAGATTTCTAAAGTATGTTATGGACTTCTCTGTCTTTCATGTCACATGCTGAATACCCCTCAGCCGGCCTTCCTTTCCGTTGACTTTCTGGAGGTGCTTTTCCACCTTTTTGATGTGCTGATTCTGTTCATTTGTATGGACTCAAATGTCAGCCAGCCAAGTTTGTTAAACGTGTGTGTAAAATAAGGATGAGGAAATTCTCAGTAAGGGTCAGACAGATTGTTCACTTTTAGTAAGTTACACACATACGCGACCTTTGTCTGATGTTTGGCTGTTTTTGTTTTTTTGCTTCCCACCTTCCTGTGTCTAAGCCATGTTCGAACACAGGCGATGAATAGCTAATTTCTCTGTAGTCCTGATGTTATTCTTTGCCTTTTAAAATATAATACGAATATATAAAACATATTTGGCCGGCTTATAATATAGAATTTCACCATCCTCAGAAATAATTCTTTTTGAGAAACTGATTTTCACCCAGAAAATGATGAGTTTTCTGGCTGTCCTTACTGAAATTTTAGTGTGAAATGAAGTGTTACCTTTGGTTTCTTAATTTTAGGTGTTCTTTGGAGTAATTCTGTATGATTTTTTCTTAATAGGGACAATTTATTGGCGGACTGTTTGCAGGGCTGCTTTGTGGTGACGTGCACACTGTGCGCGTTCATCAGCCTGGTGTGGTTGCGAGAGCAGATCGTCCACGGAGGGGCGCCAGTTTGGTTGGAGCACGCCGCTCCGCCCTTCAATGCTGCAGGGCACCACCAAAACGAGGTAACTCCCTCCGCCCTGGACTGATTGTATTTGGGCAGGACATGACAATTATCGTCACCCTCCAAGACCCAAACCCTTGACTCCTGTGTCCTTCACTGCAAAGCAGGACAGTGAAAAGGTTTAGGAGAAGATGAATGGAGATGTGGAAAATCAAAAGACTTTGCCTCTTAATTTTCTAGCAAGATTGGGCACAGTGTCAGGGGGTATGCGCAGATGCTCTTTCATTCCCTTTGCCTGGGTTAACGGCTTACCGCCGGCCTGGAAGTTAGGATGCGGACTTCCTGCACGTGCTTCTGCCATGCTGCGTCACATCGACGGAGGAGGCCGCCTGCCCTCTTCGTTCAGCAGTCCCTCTGTGTGTGAAGTGTCCCACCTTTGCTGCCCCCAGTAGTAGGAACACTGCCAGAAGGAGAAAAATCGGAACACTGTCGATAAGTCTTGTGCAGTTTTATTTCTTCATGAGAGAAGACAGACGTGCTTTGGTGTGAGAGCATTTGCTAGAGGCATTAAGAAGAGAAGGAGGATATAATGAATGATTTTTAGTATTTTGCTCACTGAGAAATTATGGGGCCGAAAATATCAAAAATTAGCTAGTTTATAAAAACAATTCACACTTCATAAAATTTTATTGTGAAAAAATTGTAAGATACTTAAAATGATAATCAACAACTTAATTTTTATTTAACGACCTGCATTTGTCAATGCGTAGATTGATTTCATCAAATTGCACCATGCCTTTTTCTCTACATAATTAAGAGTACAGCTTTTCCTTTGAAAACCATACACATATAAAAAGGGGGCTGTAAAAGATACTGTTCTTATTCAGCATGAATGTTTTTATCTCGTACCTCATATTTTGAAGCATTTAGTGCAGTTCTTTTAGAACCTTTATTCAGTCAACGGGAGTTGAGCGTTGTAATTAAACACAGCTCTGTCTTTGCTTGGTAAGGTAGCAGAACTAAGGAAGAGCCGGTGGGAAGTGCACATGGGGACTGATGAAGTCTGTGGACTGGCTTAACTACCGCACAGAAATGAGATGTGTGTCCCTTGAATGTTTGACAACTGAGAATTGTTGTATATCTGTATGTAAACAGATGTATAAATAAATATGTTTACATCCCTGAGGCGGTCATTAAAGATAGGAGATGTCTTATGAAGAAGGAATATGGAGTGATGCATTCATGAGAGCCATGTCTATTAATCCATTTTCTCTAGTGCTTTAGGAAACGTTAATCCCTAAATTATACTGAGTGGATATACACACTGTGAAGTGAGTTTATGTCTATACACCAAGTTGATCCAAAATCAGACACCTTTAGAAAAGATGACATTGAGAGGTGTTTTTTGGAATTTTGATAGAGTTCGTGTTTGATAGCTAATCTTTTTTTATTTTTATTTTTTATTTTGGTATTTTTTTTTTAAGAAGAGAGAGCACGATTTGGAAATAGAGCGAAACTGAGACAAGTTAGCTAAATGTCTGGACGCTTCTGTCATTCTTAGGCTCCAGCGGGAGGAAATGGTGCTGAAAATGTTGCCCCTGAGCAGCCCGCTAACCCGCCAGCCGAGAATGCGGTGGTGGGGGAGAACCCCGAGGCCCAGGACGAGCAGGCGGAGGAGGAGGAGGAGGAGAACGAGGAGGAAGACGAGGCAGGCGGGGAGGACGCAGCCGACGCCAACAACGGGGCCCAGGGTAATGGCCGCTGGCCTGTCCTCCCCCGTCCTTCTGGGCCACGAGTCCATTCCCAGCTTGCCTTGGGGAGAAAGACTGGAGTTTTAAAATTTAATGGGTTTAAAGTTCTATTTCTAACCTGTTTTTACTTTATTTTGGCAAATTTGTGTTTATGGCTACACATATGTGTACTTTTTCTGTGAAGTAGGGCACATTTTTGTTTTAAAATCCTACTTTACACAGGAAATTTATAGGATGGGGACAGACCTATTTTAAACATGATCCCTTGGGTAGCTCAGAGTAAGTGCTGTGTTTGAGCCGAGACTGAGGATGAGAAGAAGCGAGGTGTGTAATGGGAGCCAGGCGCCTTTGCCAGGAGAGGCGAGCGTAGAGGCTCTGAGGACGCGGCCTGCTGCTCCCCAGTGCCGGCCACCATTCCTGCCTCTCCGTCCAGTGCGGTAGCTCCTAACTGGTTCCACATAGTATCCATATTGCTCTTCCGCCTTTAAAATCTCTCAGTGGTTTATCTCTGATACTAAAGGACAAAAGAAAATCCAGCCTTCACATTCCAGTCGTATGTTCTGATCCCCGTCTGCCTTTCATGTTATATCGTCTGCCTCCTCCTCACCCAGAGAGTTCTAGTCTCCTGGCTTCCTTCCTTTTCTCAAACCCTCCGGAGTCGTTCCGGATTCAGAGCTGCCGAATTCCTCTTTTTCACATAACCCTGTTTATTTCCTTTCTAGCACTTACCCAATCTAGAATCACCTTATTTATTTTACACGTCGTGTTTGTTTATATGTATTCTTATTTATTGTCTAACAAGCAAATATGAAAAAATTTTAAATGTTATTTAGCTTGTCAGCAATAGTTTACAAAACACTGAATTAAAAGAGTGCATTTTATTGTTCGTGATTCAAGTTCTGTCAGTAATCTTCAAACCACAATTATATTTCCAGATGACATGAACTGGAATGCTCTAGAGTGGGATCGAGCTGCAGAAGAGCTTACGTGGGAAAGAGTGAGTAAGACTTCTTTCTAGCCAGCATCCTGGTGTTTTGATCCTAAAGTACATTTTAAAGTTGGGCACGTTTAGATGTACATACTAATTTTGTAGTTACATTTGATGAAAACTTTAATAGAACTTTAATTTCTAGAGAAAATTGATGTTTTGTTTGCAGTGACAATCTTAAAAATATTATGATGAAGATCTGTTGATGACTTTTTCTATCGTCTGGCCTCTAATACAGACCTTGTTCCACTTAGGGAATGTTTAACCTGAAATTGTGGACTTTTAAAAAATGAAGTAACAATTTACATATCCTGATTCTTCAGTTAACAACATAATGTAGTTGTGTCATGAAATCGTGGCTGGCTCCCTATCTAATGTAAGGATGAAACCGAAGGTGGAATATTTTTGACTTTATAATTATGATTTGGAATCAAAGGAGACCCAAAATATAAAATTCCCCTAAATGGAAGTTTTTTACTCCCTGAAAATGATAGACCATATTGGAAAGTAGTGGCTAAAGATTTTATTTAAAGATACTGAAAGGAAAGTGAACGTTTTTCATAAATAGAATAAAAATTCTATTTTATCTTGAATTAATGCATGTTATTTATTTTAGATGCTAGGACTTGATGGATCACTAGTTTTTCTAGTAAGTAAATCTAATATTTTTTTAATAATAGAATTGTGACTTTGTCTTAGTGATTCAGTGGTTTCAAATTTACAATATGTGTTGGCTTTTTATGCTAAAGATCAAGATGCCCTTTGATTTTTGATATGTTGAAAAATTTTTGTTATATGTATTGAAAATATTGGCAAAGCATAAAGGTAATACTGTTTAAAATTATTAAATATTTGATTTTTAGAAAACAAAATAACAAAGTTAATGGTAGTGAAGAACTTGGTCTTTTATAACTGTAGTCCCCAAACTTTTTGGCCCCAGGGACCGGTTCTCCCATGAGAATCTAATGCCTGATGCTCTGAGACGGAGCTGAGGCGGTGATGCTGGCGCTGGGGAGCGGCTGCAGACACAGATCAAACTTCGCTTGCTCGCCTGCTGCCTGCTGTGTGGGCAGGGCTGGGGAAGGGGGAGTCAGAGACCCCTGTTTTAAAGTTCCACTTTGCAGTGTTTAATGCCTGAACTAGTGGAAACAGCAGCATTTCAAAGTTCACAGTGAGAGCCCCCGGCTCATCACAGGTTTCCACTTTTTGCTGAACCCCACCTGTCTTTACCTTATTTATTAATAAAGAGTGCAACTAAAAGGTGGGGGACAATTCTTTAAAGAACCTGTTCTTCAAAGGGAAATTTTTTTTTTTTTTAAGTTTCTGTAATATAAAATCACTTACCATTTGGGATTTTTAAATGGCTTTGGGTATCGAGGAATGCATCTGGCAGTGATTCACAGATTACTGAGAATGTGATGTTAGTGAGCTGCTCAGGGTATGATCGTGGTCAGTACAGACAGTATCATTTGCTATGTGCTCATCCGCATCCCTTATCCTGTCAGGCCCTCTTCCATGAGTGACAGAAGTCATCGAGGCAGTAGTGTTGACTCAAACTCATTCTAGTTACTGGAAAAAGACATTTACAGAATGACTTCATTAACTTACGGAAAATTAGTTTTAGTATTTACCATGTGCCAGCTGTTGTGTTACTGGGAGATTCAGAGATGAATGAAATAGAGTCGCTGTTCTCAAATGAAGATGTGAACAAGGAACATTAGGGCCCTCTGTATTAAAGATTCAGTGACAAAGGAGTGCATAGGACACAAGAGGTGCAGAAGAGGGCTTAGTGAGATGTTCCTTAGGGGAGTCTGTCAGCAGGGAGTTTTTAAAGAAGATCACTTAGAGGTTGAGGCACAAAAGATATTGGCGATAAGGACACTGTGGGAGCCCTTAAGGCAGAGAAGCTGAAAAACTTTAAGTGATGTAAGCCAGCGTGGGGAGTAGGACTGTGGCAGTCATCTTTTAGACAGACTAACCACTCGCCTTGCTACTTTAGGTTTGTGGCAGATTGGGGGTTCCGATCAGAATAATGTTTCTAAAAAGAAAAGCTTACAATGTTGGCTCCTTTTGAAAGGATCATTTAACTCGATGTTTGGGGTGGAGGAGGCGGTAGGCCTAGACAAGTGGGCTGGGACATTCTGGTGTCAGCATGGAGCATGACGAAAGTGTATGTGACATGGCTGGAGGAATAGGTGATTGTAGCAGTCATCTTGGAGGTGATAATATGTATCTGTGGAAGTGGGCCAATGACCAAGTGAGAATGCGTATTCTGAGGTATAAACAAAGAAAACCAGGACACCATAGGGAGAAAAGGGACCAGAGAAGATCACGTGACCTTGAAGAAGTCATGAGAACAAAATGGACACTGGAAGAAGCACGGTGCAGCTTACATTAATATGCCGTTAAGAATTAATGTAGTTTTCAAAATTTTCTCCATTAAGGAGTTTTCAGTGTCATTTGATTTAATGCAGTCTGGCAGTAATGTATGAGAATCTGTATAGTTTGTGGTAGATTATTAATTTCCGAGGAGGAAATGTTTATGGATTAATTTTTTTTTTATTTATTTTCTATATGTGACTTTACAAACTTTGAGCTTTATTCGGTTTAGTTTTATGAGCTATCTGATGAGGAAAGTAGAGTTGCGTGTCATTTTCGGAGTGAACTCTCAGGTGTGGGTGACACTCCCAGTCTCCTGGCCGAGCGAGTGGCCTGCGCCAGCCTCACTAACGCTCTTTCCCTTTAGGAGCACGTCTTCTGGGTGGTGTCCTTAAACACGCTGTTCATTCTCGTGTTTGGTAAGTGGCGTTCATGCTTCTGTTCATGGTATTGTTCATGGTGGGAGTTTCGTTTTCTAGGAGCCGCCTTATGTCGATTTTGTTTTCAAACATAGGAATATATGAAACAATTTTAGATAGCAGTCCTGCGTGGGAATCCTGTACAGGTACTTTCTTTCCTGAGCAACGCTGACTTCAGTAACCTGTAGTTACCTACCAGCTCTGCTGCTCTCGGGCACTTGTGTTTCTCTTTGTAGAAGCAGATTTTAGACTGACTTGAGAATATAAAATATCCCATTTCTGGTATCTGGTGCTGATTATCTGTGTGTTCTTCCCTATGGCAGAAGGTCTTGTTGCCATCTGTCAAAATCCTGACCAGGATCTTTCCAGAGACCCTAGCTTGGAGGCCGTCACCGCAGATGGATGTAGGCTTGAGGGAAGACAGTGAGCCTTCCCCAAGTGTGAATTCCCCTTAGAACCAGATTCCAGCAAATGCAAAGTCACTTCCAGATACTTTCACAACTGCAGCTCTGAGGGTTCTGTGACTATTCTGTGACGACACAAGTCCCTCCCACTGAGAGTAATTAGAAAAAGGAAGGAGGGTTGAGGAGATGCAGTTGACAGGCTTTTCTGCTTTAGGAAAGATGAAGTAAAGTGAGTCAAATAAACCAAGGTCTTAGAGTTCAATTCCTGCACCTCTCAAGGAAGAGAAAGTGGAGTCTGATAGAATCAGGTTATTGTCGGCTGAGCTATGACTCGTGTCTCAGAGAGAGACCTCAGGCTCCCGAGCTCTCTGTAGGGATGATCTCTGAGAACTTATTTCCTTTAATGCGTGTGAGTTGCCACTCAGTTTCCTGAGGAGGGAGGATATTTCCCAAGGTTCTGCCACCAAATTCCAAGTTACTTTGTGTCAAGGACCACATTGTGACTCCGAAAGCAGTTGTCTTCAACAGGAAGCCGTATGGGCCAAAAGACACTGAATATGTATATTGAAGATGAAACAAACATTAATTTCTGAATCTTATTTGTAAAGAGCAAAACAATATTACTGGTGACTTTTTGAAACAAAATATCTTTAAAAAAGATTGTGCACGTTAACAGGAATCTCATTCTTTGTTTCCTCTTGCATATGGCGGGAAAGTGTTTGCAGACTATTCTGCATTTATTTTTTATTATGTAAAATAATTGATATATAGATGGAACTGTTTTCATCTTGACCAAGTTTTATTTGAGAGAAAAAAGATGATCTATAGAATTTAGTCTTGGCTCTTATAAGAAAAGCTTAATGCTAAATTAATGTTTGGAGGAACAAGTCACCTTTAAAACATGAATTATAGAAATAAGAACTCTCATTTATATGAAGCAAATATCTAAGTAGATTTTTTACGAATCCAGTCTCCTGAGGTTATGTGGAAAAAAAAAATTGTCTTAGTAGACTTACGTACATTATGCTTAGGATCTCTTGAAATTACACAAGAAGTTTCCCTTTTAGTGATAAGCTCGTCCTTGTACGCGAATACAGCCATTGGGGGCAAGCGCATTCATGCTGCTTTCCTCCTGGGCTTGCTCTTCTGCAGTTTTCCTCTGGCATTTTATGGACTCTGGTGGCCATGTGCTTTTAGAAGTAAAACCTTACAGCACTGCTGACTCTCAGTAGGAGGGAATGTCAGGATACCTATCTAGTAGTTGCTACGTAATGGGATAGAAATTGATTATTACAGTTGGTGCTCAGGTTAATATTTACACATGTAAATCGAGTCAAAACTTGAAAGTTTGCCTTTCTCAGAGGCATCCTTAAGTCATCCTCAGAGTTGGGCGTGAGAACAAAATAGGAAAAATTCTGCCTGTTTTCTTTTCTTACCATTTAAAAGTTTCTTATGCTTTATAATACACACATTACTAAAATAACATGTGTAATTTATAAATAATTTCCAAATAAGTCTTAGACCTATAAATAACTTTCTACTCATAGAATACTTGACCAGAAATGCTCGGCAGCCAGACCCCCATAGATTCACTGTAACTGTTGCAACGATCGCGTCCCCCGTCTCTTCCCCTGATAAGCCTTACTGTTCATTTTTTTTTGCCATAAGTGAAAGATAATTTTATTCTTAACGAATTAAAATTTTATTAAGATGGCAAGAAAGACTTGAAGAAAAGAGACTCTAAAAATTTTTAGTATGAAAATTTTAAAGATCTTTTCTTATTTAACCATATCATTATCATGCCTTACAAAATTACCAGAATTTAATATTTCTTAGTAATTCAACATTAAAAATCCATGGATTGCCTCCTTGAATGTCATTTTATAGTTGGTTTGTTTGACCGAGGATCCAAATGAAGTCCACACATTATGTTTGGTCGTTCATCCTTTTTACCTAGAATAAATACTCTTTTGTCCCCAACCATCCAACCTTTCGCCATCGCTTTGTTGAAGAGACGTGGTCAGCTGTCTTGTTCAGTGCCTCACGTTCTGCATTTGTCCGACTGCTTCCTGCTGATGTCTGCTGCCTCGCCCTTCTGTCTTCATACTTCCTTTAACTGGAAGGTGGATCAAGGGCCTGATTACATTCAGGTTCAGCACATTTCAGACAAACCCTTCACTCGTCATACTTTGCCTGTGAATACTGCGTATCAGCAGGCAGATGATGTCTAGTTCTCCACCTTTGTCTGCGGTTCAAGTGATATCATCTTGAAGCCTTTCTTGGTAGCTTCCATTTTTCCTCTTAACCATTAGAAAGTGATCTGTGTGGGTGGTATTTTACTATCACGCAAATATAGTGTTCCCTCAGCATTTCACCTAATGATTTTATTATCCCTTGATGATAGTCGCCTGAAATTATTTATTTTATTAGGCATTACAAAATGATTCTTCTCAGATTCTATCACTTTTTACATTTATCAGCTGGCTTTTCTGTAAAGAAGAACTTATTTTTATCAGCTAGAGCTATTTAGTTAACCTGAACTTACTTGTTCGGAAGGAGCAGGACAGATGCACAGTTCTTTCCCTGTAATTATTAGTTTTCAGGGTAAGGAATTGATACGCTGACTACTTTCACTGGTGATCAGAGTGTTTTCTGTTATCTTACCTTTTTTCCCTTTTGTTTTTGTCATGCCACTTTTTGAGCAATAGGATCATACTCATGGATTGTATGTGTTCATTGTGTTTCCATCCATTTTGGTCATTATTGTTTTAATGCCATATCATCTTTTCTTTGGCCTGTGAGACCCTCTTTACAGTGGTTCCTGTGTCCTTTTGCTATGAGCCTATTAGACCCTGATAACTTTGTTCTCTAGTTATAGGGAATATCCCAGAAGGTACCTTTCTGGCACCAGTTCTGGAATGTTCCATTTCTTTAAGAAGCCCAGGTTCCTTTTAGTGGGTGATGGTATGAGGGTGGTACTCATTGTTTTGATTTTGAGGTTTTCATTGAGTTTTTTCCTCCCTTTTAGCATTTTGCCCTTACCACATTGGTCATTTCTCCCTTGTTGGTTTGGGATTTGAAGAACATGTGAGTATAATACTTTTACAACTTACTTTTATTAGTCACCCCCCCCCATTTGATGTTTGTTGAGTAAATAATATTGTAAAGAGTTACTTCATTTCACAACCTGACTCATGCAAAGGAATAGTTATCCACTGTCTGTTCTTTTAAAACTGACCATGGCTCAAGACGCAGTAAAGGGTGCTGCCAGCTAAGGAGATGGGCTCTGAGATCCTTCCTGCTGGCTGGGCCAGGGGCATGCTACGGGAAGTTTCTCTGGCAGGCTGATTGTCGACCCATTCCGTGTTCCCGTGAACTTGCGTGTTCCCTTCTCTACCTTTTTGCCAGATACCCCTTTACTGAATTTAGAAAAGTAACAGTATATCAGTCAATTTAAAAAAATGATTAGTTTGTCTTAGAATGATGGTCTGTAGTGTTTTCTAAAGATTTGCTTTAATTTCGACATTTTTTCCATTGTTTTTCCGAGGTAGATAAATATTTGGGTGGACAACTATTTTGGGGGGAAGAGGGCAGAAAGATTTCGTCTTTTAAGAAAGCTGATATATCTGAAATACTTGTTCAGTGTGTGCATATGAATCTGAGAGGTCACATTCTGGAGTGTTCGGAAAGCGCAGAGCTGTTTTCGGTTTTAATGCAGCTCCAGATTCTTGCTAGATGAACGCACGAACGTGAAAAGCTTTGATAAATTCTGACCTTCCAAACTATCGCCATTTGCTATCTGAAATTCAGGAACCAAAAAGATAGGCAGTATTTGTTGTCACTGTCCAAACTCTTACTCTGTAAGTTGAGAATGGGGCGGATTTGGAGAGCTAGGGAAACTCAGACACTTTCAGTGGTAGGAGGCGAGGGGCTGGGGTGCACCGGGCAGCGGACAGCTGGGCAGTGTGCTGCTGCTGCCTTTGTCGCTCAGCCTTTAGCAGGTCCACGTCAGAATGGAGTACAGTACAGACTCTTGTGTTACTTTTTTCCTGATTTTTGTAAATTTTAATTCACCCTTACTTTGTCTGCTTGAATAAAGTGTTATTCTTTAATTTTTCCTTGACCTTTCATGATTGATCGCAGTCAGTGAGAGGATCTGGTTTGCAGAGATGTCACCCAAAGGAGATGTTTCTGGTTGTTTTCTAGTTATAAATCGTCTAGTTGGCTCGCTGATAGTCCGCTTGGGTTGTTTAATGCACTGTTCAACTGGGGGATAGGCTGTGTGGTACAATTAAAGTTTATCTGTTTTTTCTTATTTCCAGGTCCAAGCATCTCATTTTGAAGGCCTAATCACAACCATAGTTGGATATATTCTTTTAGCAATAACACTGATAATTTGTCATGTATCCTTTAATGAACCGACTTGGGGTCTTCAGTAATATTCATACCAAAGAGTTCCTATTAATGACTGTCTCTCCCCTTGTCCTCTTAGTGAAAGTCGTAGGTTTTTGTAGTGAGGATAAGGGCAGGCGAAATAGGAACTACATTAATTTTGTCTGCCAAGTAGTAGTAAGTATTGCCCAAATTACTGCGTGTTTTATTATTCCTTGAAATGCTTAGTCTTTCCTTGACTAGATGCTGTAGGGCTTGGCAACTCTTGTTAGATTTCATAGGTCTCGTCGCTTGCTTGGAGTCTGCTACATTGTTGTTAAGGTAATTCCTGCTACAAGTTAAAACTGGAAATGACTTGTCACCATTTGGGTGATACTGATGACCTTTATTTTTACTTAAGGTCTCTTTGCTAGTGGTGGTAGAAATTGGAGTGTTCCCTCTCATTTGTGGCTGGTGGCTGGATATCTGTTCCCTGGTGAGTTTACTATTCATTATCATACAATCTAATAATCTACAGGCATCAGAAAACACATCTTTAGAATGGGTTTCTTTTAAAGGAAAGTCAGTATTTGATAATAATTTGCTTATTTTTTTCTGAGAATGTACATTGTGGAGTCTTAATGTTACTAATTTTTCTTGAGTACTTTTTTTTGAGGCCTTGTGCAGATTTTTGATGTCAGTATTTTGACTGGAACCTTTCTGATACCAATAGAGAATATTCTTACTCATTTTACTCTTCTGAATTTTATAATAATGCCAACACATTATATACATAAAAAGTAGTCTGATAAGAGGACTGTGTTTATAGTAATAAATTCAAACCTAACCATTTGTTTTAACCAAGATGCTCGGTTTTGATTTTGTAATCTTTAATGGAAGTCAGTGATAATCAGTTTTTGACTTTTCAAAAATATTAAGTATGTAGAAAAGCTGCCTTTGGTACTGAGATAACATTACTCCCATATCTTACTGTGAAGCTTATCATGAATGCAGACTTGTAACCAAGAGAGGAAGGTATTATGTTAACCAGAAATGGTTCTTTTATAGTTGTAGTACTGGTCAAGCTCTTATTTATCGCTTGGTTTATCAGTCTTGCTTCTTGTATTTAAACAATTCTTAATGTCATATCCATCTTTGACATAGTATCTAACCTTATATCATTTCTGTTTCTCTGACACCATGAAATGGCATTAAGAGAACTAGTCTAGAATGTCGTAACCTATATGCACGGCGGTCTTACTCACTTCCTAGAAGATGGACATGCTTATTTGGTAAAGGTAAGCGCTGCACCTCGCACTCACCCGTTCGTTTTGATTAGGAAATGTTCGATGCTACGCTGAGAGACCGGGAACTGAGCTTCCAGTCGGCTCCGGGGACTACGATGTTCCTGCACTGGCTGGTGGGAATGGTCTACGTGTTCTACTTCGCCTCCTTTATTCTGCTGCTGCGAGAGGTGAGTTCCGCAGGGCAGCACTGACACCGTGCAGATCGTGCCTCAGAAGTTACTGTGGTTTCCTCACTAAGTCATCTTCTCTGCCGTTTTATTCTAAGAAGGAATAACTGATAGACGAATTTAGATTTTAATATTCTGTCTATAATGAGTTACGAGTTTGAAAGGTGAGTAGACTGAGGGGAAAAATTCAATAAAGGCCCTTGTTTTACTGTGCTGTGAGCCTGTCCTGGACTTTATTCAAGGAGACATAATGCCAGAAATACCCTACGGTCATGATACTGCAGTGACCCATCTGTGTAAAATGGTCTTGAAGCAGGCATGGGAAGCGTAAAAGCAGAGTGCGGGTCCTTTGTGATGCCAGCGCACTTGCCGGGTGGGTCCTTTACTAGTTCTTACTGATATGAAGATGGTGAAAGTGGGGTCAGTATTTGATTAGTGTACGTCTCATGCCCAGTCACCCTGGTGCAACAGGGAGTGTGAAACTGAGTGTCTGCTAAGTGTACTCGCATGTGCCGGCTCACTCAGTCAGTCGCTGTGCCGTCTGCTGCGGTAATGGTGAGACACACAGACACCATTCCCACTTTCCTGGATTTCACCTCCCTGGAAGGAATTCAGCCGTGGAGCAACTCAGCTCACCCTCTGAGAGCGGTGATGGAGGCAGCAGTGCCTGAAGGAGCGGTCGGATCCAGCGTGCGGGGATGAGAAAGCACAGAGGCTTAATGCCGTGGCGCCTGGGAGATTTGAGGAGGTGGGAGGGGCTGGGGGCCAGCATGCTCTCCTGAATCGTATCTTGCAAGTTCAGTAAATTCTGTTTATAAATAAAGCTTGTACTCTTTCTCTGAAACAAGTGATTGAGACCACATTAATAATGTGTTTTTTAAACATTATAATTATATATGACCTCTAAATTACATTATTAAGTGATAAAATGTTTTATACTGAATTTTTTCAGTTTCTCTGGGTAGTTTTCTTATGTTGATAATCCTATTATTTGTGAGTTAGATTGGACCTTAGAGGTCATATATTATAATTTTCTCATTCGGAAGAGGAGAAATAGAGTTTGGGCAAATGAGATGCTTTACACAGGGTGACTCAGTGAGTTTGGACCACCCAGGGCTAATACCCAGACCATCGATCACCCCATCACCCACAGTCTCCTGGGTGGATGATTTCCACTGACAGAAAAAAGATGTGGGCAATAAAATGAAGATATGTACTGAGAAGCTGTACGGTTTCTTAATAAAGGTAACTCCTCTCAGGAGTTTAAGATTGAAATCAGCTCTTCTACTTAGAACATTTATAAATTGCAACCTAATTCTTTCACTAGATGTTTCAATATAGTGACAATTTAAAAACATTTATTTTTAATCTCGTTCTAGATTTGACAAGCTGCCTTACTTTTTTTTTCCCATTAAATTATTAAAAGCATCAAAGGACATCAAACACAGAATAGTTTTCATAAAGACTCTGATTTAGGAACTTTTTTTCCCCCCAGGAAAGCCATCTGAATTTTCTGGGGCCCATTTTATAAGATGCCAAAATAAGTTTAAGAGCTTATTTTTCTGTTAGTGTTTTAGCTCATGTGCAGCCTTGATGACATTAGCATTTATAGCTTTTAAAATGCGTTCACAGGTGCTTCGACCTGGTGTCTTGTGGTTTCTGAGGAATCTGAATGATCCAGATTTTAATCCAGTACAAGAAATGATCCACCTGCCTATCTATAGGCATCTCCGGAGATTCATTTTGTCAGTGGTGAGCATACCTTTTTGTTGCTTTCGATGTAAAGTGTGCTACGCTTTAGACTTATTTATTTTAATTGGGTACTGGTAGAGTAGATCGAATAATTTATGTTTATCTAAGCCTGTGGAACTTGGTTGTTAAGTAGCTATTTTATTGGTTATTTTGATAAAGTAAATAAAATGTTCACTAAAACAAAAATGTCTTTCATTACTTTAGTAGTATAATTGATTGCCGAGTTATGACTTTCTGAATTACACTTAATTTATATTAAAGCAGTGGTGACTCGTTCATACCTTCTAAATTAAACTCTTAACAGAAGGGTCTCAAAAGTTTTTTCCCTGCCTGGAAGAAGAAATTACCTAGTTAAAGCTAAATGCTTCCAAAAAAAATTCTAAAAGCGGCATTTCACTCTTTGGAAACCTTCGTAGCCATTCATGCGGGTCACGTCTTATAATGATTACAGGTGGTTTAGTAAGTTGCAGATGGTTCTGATCGTCCATTTTGAGTTTCGAGCTCTCTCCTCACATACCATGCAAGGATTATCTTTTGTGGCTCCTGCTAGAGCCCTCGGGTCCTAGAGAGAGAGGCGGGTAGCCGTCCCAGGGACGAATTCTTTACATGGAGCGACCCAAGTTTGTTGTGTCACGTGAGAACACGGAGCTTTGGATGGCTGTTAGCTGAGTTCGTTCAGGAGTCGGCCTACGTCTCACGAGAGTGGTTTGCCATGGTGTCGCACCCTTTTTGTCGCTGCAGATTGTCTTTGGCTCCATTGTACTCCTGATGCTTTGGCTTCCTATACGTATAATTAAGAGTCTGCTGCCCAGTTTTCTCCCGTACAATGTCATGCTCTATAGGTAAGTTTTCGACATCTGGAAGCTTTACGAATTTGGCTGTTAGAGATTTGACAGTCATAGCACATACATTCAGAACGTTCATTTCTTATAGATATTGGAAATCATCTGATGGTTAAATTTTGTCATGTCACATAAACATTAGTATAGCAGTTACTTTTCCCAAAGGAGGACAGGCTTTTATTTTTCTGCAAATGAAGTTTATTGTTCAGCGATGAAACATTTACTGTACCTAAAGAGTGTGTTAGTAGCATTGTCTTTATACAAAACGCACATCGCAAAGGATATGGCCATTGTTGCACACTTAATTATGGATTAAAAATAAGATATAAGACGTATAGACAGAAAACCTACTTC
Source organism: Pteropus medius (assembly GCF_902729225.1). Taxonomy (NCBI): domain Eukaryota; kingdom Metazoa; phylum Chordata; class Mammalia; order Chiroptera; family Pteropodidae; genus Pteropus; species Pteropus medius. The sequence goes on along the minus strand of NW_024351073.1, from coordinate 20,589,840 downwards.
GATTTAAAAACTTAAGTCACCTGGATGTCTCGTCTCTTCTGTTTTTCCTTTTTCAGCGATTTGCAGTATCCCTTCAGTCACCTAAACCAGAAATCTGCCAGGCAAATTGGATTTCTTCCTCAATTTTCCTTCTAATTAATCTTTAAATCTTGTCAGCTGAGTTCTGTAAGATCTCTTATCTGCTCCAACTAGATTTACTGCTTAGTCCCGTGGTTTGGGCCTTCCTCAGTTCTCCATTTATAGTCCATCCTTAACCCCGTGCCCCTTCCTCCATAATCTACATGCTGCCGTCTGGGTCAGGATGATGAAGGGGACCGAGCCTTGGGAAGGCGTTCAAGGAGAAGGTGTTTTGGGGAGCCAGGAGCAACCAGTTGTGTAGCATGCCACTAGTAGAGCAAGTGAGGCGAGGGCCGAGACCTGACTTTTGGGTTTAACCATGTGAAGGTCATGGGTAGTCCTTGTCCGAATGTTTTGTGGATCACATGTGGAAGCCTTGCTGGCTTCCAGAGAGTGGAGGAGAGGCACGGAAGACCATGGGTTCATTCGACTCTTCAAGGAGTTTTGCTGTCATCCCATTAAATATTTAACGTGATATGGTTATAATGGAAAACAATTCGCAGTGTAAATTATGGCTCTTTGTCATTGCCTAGCGATGCTCCGGTGAGCGAACTGTCCCTTGAGCTGCTTCTGCTTCAGGTTGTTTTGCCAGCGTTACTTGAGCAGGGACACACGCGACAGTGGCTGAAGGGGCTTGTGCGAGCGTGGACTGTTACTGCTGGATACTTGCTGTAAGTACAGGCAGGTGACTGGTAGGCACATCATGTGCCAGTGTAATAGCCTTTCTGAAAAATATGTTCCATGTTCCACTCAGAAAAATTAGTTTTACTAAGAGACAATTTAGTGATATCTGCAGGTACATATATACTTAATTTCTAAAAAATTTTAATGTTTTCTGATCATCGTGCATCCTTTTGGAGAAAGTATGCATGTTTTTACCCTCTTATGAAAGTGTGTTGCTGGCCAGGTTCTTTTATTTTCTTATACAGGGTAAACATAAAAATTTTTAGTGTATTAAAAACAAACCAACTTACCCTTTTTTTTTTTAGAAGTTTTAACCTAATATGAGCTCTTCTCAGGTTGGGTTTCTTAGTCATTTAGTCAGCACATTGCATTTATTTTTTCAAGCTGTATGTGTTACATACTTATTTAAAAGTTGAATGAATCTTTGTGATTGAAACATTTTTTCAGAAAATATACGGCATCCTGTAGACACCGTAATGTGACGTGTGTTTGTTTGTATTTGGTCATTTATCCTCTCTAATGGCCCCACTGTGAGCCTCCACCCATTAACTCACTTGTGCCTCAAGTGATTTGGGTTGGAGGTTTTAGTTGAGATACATGTCACAGGAGACACAGCCATCTATAGAGAAGAAACGAAGTTGTTTTTCTTAGGATCTTCAGATAGAGTTTCTTGTACATTGTACTTTTTATTTTTTCTAATTACTGATTTCTTCTCAGATACTGGCTGAAGAAAACACAAAATAGGTTGAATTTATGGAGTATTCTCTATGTTAATTAACATTAATTTGGGAAGGCTTTATGTAAAGCAGGTACCAACGTTTAGACCTGGTTGAGATAATAGCGCTGTGTAGAGATTCTATTTGTATGTTTTCCACCCTAAATAATAATTATTAAGAAAGTAAATCTCATGTCTGCTGTTTTCTTCTGCTCCGAAGTAAGAATTTTCACTGATGTAATTTTTACATAGGGATCTTCATTCCTATTTATTGGGAGACCAGGAAGAAAACGAGAATAGTGCAAACCAGCAAGTTAACAACAACCAGCACGCTCGGAATAACAACGCCGTCCCCGTGGTGGGGGAAGGCCTGCATGCCGCCCACCAGGCCATCCTCCAGCAGGGGGGGCCCATTGGCTTTCAGCCTTACCGCCGGCCTTTACATTTTCCACTCAGGGTAGGTGCTGTACGGACTTAACCAGAAGCCAGTCGTTTCCAAATTTCTATTGAGAGATTTTGGTGCTGTTATTGTTGCTGTTAGCACATGGTCCTCTGTGTAGACTTGTCTTACAGTCTCCTGACAAGAGTTCATGTTTTGGTGCTCTCATTATGCAGCATAATATACGTTAATGTCGGATACGTTGATCAGATTTTAGAGATGGGTCGTGGCGTTGGGATTCCATGCTGCTGCTCCGTGCTGTTTGAAAGGACCGATGATGTGAAAGACTAGAGCAAATAAGCAGTTAACATTGTCGACACATCTCAACTGTGTGTCAGGACCTGGAGTGGGCTTTTTCATGTTTTCTCCCATTTAATTCGCATTCACAAACTGCAAGGCATGAACGCTAATCTTGTTCATAGCTGATGAAACTGCAAACCAGATTGGTTAAGGAAGAGCCTGTCCTAGTGAGACTTTCTCCCCTGACCAGGGTCACCAGTGACCTTCGTGTTGTTAAATCTGATGGTCGGGTCTTGGTCCTCGTCACGCTTGCTGTATGAGTGGCATGTGACACAACTGGTCACTCCTTGTTCCACGGAATACTTTTTTAGAAGGTGTTCAGGAATCTTCGTGGAGGTGATGCCTGATCTAAGCCTTTAAAGGCAGGAGGCCAGGCAGAGACAGGGAGAATAGGAAGGGCGTTCCAGGCACATGCCAGGCCGGGAGGCAGGGGAGGCAGGGGAGATCGGGAACCGCAGGCATTTAATTTAAAATTTGAGCTGAATGTATCTAGAGGGTGGGGTGCGTGTGGGTGAGTGGTGGGAGATGGGGGAGCTGGGAAAGAGGGGTATTTATAGTAAGAGGTGAGGAGGAGCTAGGCGAGGTGAGGCTCTTGGTTGGCAAGAAGAACTTCTGGCCCAGATCAGAGAGTCATCAGTGGGTTCCTCGAGCAGTGAAAGCTGACAGAGCTCACCCTCTCCTCCCGGAGCGGTCTCCTCTGTCCTTTTCTGTCTCCCCCCAGATTGCTGCCCTCACCCGGGCCTGGTCAGGCAGGAGGCAAGCATCGGCTCCCTTCCCGCCCGGGGTAGCCGCCTCCCTCCCCTCTCAGCGGGCCCTTTTCTCTTCTCAGCACAGGAGCCAGTGGCTGCCGCTAGCTGTCTTTCGCTTACATTTAATTAAAAGTAAATAGAGTTTGTAAATATGCGGGGTGATAGGTGTGCGTGGTATCTCCACGCCGGAGTTTCCTCACAGCGTGCACGCGCATCAGGTCATGGTGTACACTTGAAATATATCACAGTTTTACTTGTCAGCCACACTGCCATAAAGCTGAAAAAAAATACATTTCTTGTATTTTTTGTAACACACACAGAGTAAATACAGTTTAAAATCCCATTACTCGTGCACACTGACCCCATGTCAAGTGCTTGGTGGCCTCATGTGCCAGTGGCCCCTTTGTCCGGCAGTGCAGACGTAGACGTGTCCATCGTCACAGAAAGTTCTGACTGGACAGTACTGTTAGAGTACGCTTTCCCTTCACAAAAAGTTGTTTTTGAGAATTTGATAAAAAAAGTGAATAGTTTTATTTATTTACCTGTTGCTTGTTGATGTATTTGGTTATGTGAAAATGGACTTTTTTGGGGGGCCAAAATTATAGGTAATTTTAACAAAAATAAAAAATTTCTTTTTTATGTAAAATGGAAGGAAACCTAGAAATACCAACACAGACCACTTGTTCTTACGGGGAGAATTGTGTTGATTCTTCGAAGGGTGTCAAAATGCATGGAGCCCCCGTGAGCCGCTCACGCACTCTCACGTTTTGCCTTGCAGATATTTTTGTTGATTGTCTTCATGTGTATAACCTTACTGATCGCCAGCCTCATCTGCCTTACTCTACCAGGTAGGACCGTATCCTCGCTCTTCGCTAGTGACATCATGAGCAGGTGCTTTGTTGTAAAAGGGCGTATCTTGCCGAGATGTGATCTTCTATCAGATATACACTTGAAATTGTTTCCCCCTCATTTCTGATCGAATTTGGGATGTTGATCCATGGAGGGTTGGGTCTCCATCCCACTGGATTCCTCTGCATTGGAGCAGAGGGGGACAAAGTCAAGATACAATTTATGATTCGGTTTTGGAAATAAAGTACTGTGGCCATTCAGTTTTCTTGGACATGGCCTTATTACGGTGTGGGTTTTCAGAAAGTCATCTTTGTGGCTAAAGTCATTTTTTCAAGCCAGTCTTTTGGTGCTAATTTGTTGCCCTTATTATGTTGTTATTGTTCCAGTCCATTGCATGGCTGTTCTTGGAGACCTTTGTGAAGCCAGACGGTTTCGTTTTGTCATCTGGTATTCACAAGTATTCATCTTTAAATTTCAGTTAAACAATGTTTCTTAATCTAACAAATAAGCTGTGAATGAACATAGTAGTTTGTCGCCCTCTTCAGAGAGCGTGGGTAAATGGGGTTGGAATCCAAAGCTAGTGACAAAGTGACAGGAGCAGCTTGCTGCCCCCACCCTCCCGGTTAATGTTTATAGTGAGCCAGAAAACTCCAAGTCACACTGATATGCGCTCGCCACTTAAATAATCATTAAGCGGAAGCTAATTTTGAGCTTTTATAAAGCATATAAACTTATATTGAGTTAGTCTTGATTGTAATATTAATTCAATTTAATTTTATAAATCAAATTTGTATTAAGTGCTTGAGTTTTTCCATGAAGGCTAAGATAGGAAGGAGCAGCTTGAAAATTTTAATTTCAAGCATGGTTTCTAAAAAAAAATTCGAATCTGTAGGAATTGTGCTTTACCTTAAATTAGTAAAGATAAAGATTTTTTTTTTTTTACTGTTTCTGCACAATAATTTTACCTTTAGAATTTTGCCCTTAAGCTCACCACTCACAGCTGTTAAAATGACGAAGTTTAATTAACTGTTGGGGCAATGTAGTAAACATATTGCTGGAAAAACTTAGTTTTTGAACTTCGGACAATTTTACACTTACGGTTTTTATGTTCCATTTTCATGTTTTTATCAGAAATGTTAAGAAAAAGTTAACAAAAGAAGGAAACTTTGTTTTAGTACTTGAATTTGGCAATAAAACTACTTTTAATTTCACTGAGGGTTGCTAAGCAAATATTTCCCTGTTAACCCAGTCCCACAGTCTGGTGGAAAGAACGTGTTATGTTTAATCATAGAAATGCCGAGTGGTACAGTACACATTTAAGGGAGTGAGGATGCTGTTTTCCCTGATGGTTACTTTTCTGTAGCTACAGTTTAACTGATAAGTTACTACAAACTAAAACCTAACCCTGTCCTCTCGAAAATGCTTTTGATTGGAAGTATATGAATTATAGAATAGAAAGTGGTCTTTAAATTTTAAAAGTTAACCAACCGAACGAAAACTAATAAAACCTTGGAGAGAGACAGAGTATGTGTGTATGACACTAGACATTTCTACAGAATTATCAGTGATGATTTTTATATCTTCAAATTAACAAACACATGTGTTTGTCATATAACATTTACATGTACTTGTCTTTAAACATGAAATTATCTTTGCACCCACGCTATTTCGTAAGGCTGCAACGAAGTCTGTGTTTATCAGCATTATGTCCTGTAAGACTTGACAGTTTAGCTGGTTTAGTTTGAGTGGAGGCAGTGTGGTTTCAGTGGTCAAGGGCATGAGCTTCGTCATGTAGACATGAGTTCAAATTCAGCCTCCACCCTTGTGTGATCTTGATTGGGCGAGCTCCCGTTGCCAAGCCTTGGTTTCTTAATCTTCAGAATGAAGGTAGTGGGGGGCTCGGTGAAAATGGTGAGGGGATTTAGAAGTACAAATTGGTAGTTACAAAATAGTCAAGGGGACGTAAAATACCGCATAGGAAATATAGTCAGTATTGTAATAGCTACACATATGGTGCCAGGTGATTACTAGACTAGTTAGGGGGATCACTGTGTAAATTATATAAATGTCTAATCTTTATGCTGTTCACTTGAAACATAAAAAATAATATTAAATGTTAACCATAATTGAAAAAAATGTAGGTTGTAGCTACGTTGGGGGGTTGTGGGGAGGATTAATGAAATAATATATGGAATGCGGTCAGGACAACCACTAGCTCCTTTTAGGTATTCAAAAATAACAGATAGTCCTGTATTAAAGAGAAATCAGTTCATAGGAAAAATGCACTGGAAATTTGGGTCTCGTCATTATCTGTAGCCTTATTGAGAAGTAACCATGTAAAGAAAGTTACTTAATAAACAATTTTAACTGAGAGTTAGATTTTTTTGTATTATAAAATTTATTTGTAATAACTCTGTGTGAGGCAATCTCTTAGCTTTAAAATCTATTTCCCAAGTTTCATATATTTAGATCCTAACTTTTTCAAGAAGATTAATATGATATTCTTCAGTTATTGTGCTTTAAAATGGTATTGTGCCCACTTCTTATTAAAATAAGCGTTTTCTGTCTTGACGAACAACTGAATTGAAAGAAAATTATTCTAAATTATTTGTAAATATTAAAAGTATTAATAGCATGAATAATAGAAAATAAATTTTCTACTTTTGTGCTATTATGTGCATAATGATTTCATTTGGTGATAAAAACAGTGAAAACAACCACCCCCTCAAGTTTTTTCAGCCCCTCAAAGAACAAGTAATTGGCATGGCAAGTCAGAGTGCATGTCTCAGGAGAGCTTGTCCCTGGTGACTTGCTGTGTTTTATTTGTATCTTAATTAAATAATTGTGTTCTTTAGAGTTTGGGCGGGGCAGGGGGGGGTTGTTTGTTTTTGTTGGCTTTTAATGAAGGCAGTGATATATCAAACTATGATATGTCACTTTTGATTGATCACTTAAAATGATTGAAAATAGAACAATATTAATATCAAGACTGCAGTTCCCTATGTAGTCATGTGTCTCATTTATCAGCCTTTCTATTTTCAGTATTTGCCGGCCGCTGGTTAATGTCATTTTGGACAGGGACTGCCAAAATCCACGAGCTCTACACAGCTGCTTGTGGTCTGTATGTTTGCTGGCTGACCATCAGGGCGGTGACGGTGCTGGTGGCATGGATGCCCCAAGGACGCAGAGTGATCTTCCAGAAGGTTAAAGAGTGGTCCCTCATGGTAGGTTCTTCTAATAGAGACAGATCTTATCTGACAGGAGCATTGGATGTTTTTCCAGTCATTTCTTTAACTCTTCACTTGTTTCTTCATTATGCTGATGGTGTCAAGAGAGTTGACTTTTTGAATTAGAAGGACTGTTCCTTTAAGACAGTGGCTTTTTCATTAATTCTGAGAACCACAGTCAAATGTATTTGAGAGACAAAAGAAAATCATATTCTTAAGTGACCCAGGAAGGTTCTTGAATAATATAATTAGAAAACTTATTTTGAAGATTGGTTACATTTTTAAGGAATAAGATATTCTGTAGAGTTTAAAATCAGTTTTTTTAAGTATTATTTCCTTTAATGATATTTTTTTCTACAATTTGATTTTTTGATCCATTTGAATCTGTAAAATCTTGACTTTAGGATCAAGTCAGGGTGTTTGATTTAAATGGGATTCCTTTAATTACACAGTACATCGCTAATTCAAGAACTATCTTGGCTAATGTGAAAGTGTAGTAAGTACTGGAAGTTTTTATTCTCAATAAATAGCTTAATTGCCACAAAGGTTGGGGGAAATCGTCACTGTAAGATGATGGTCCAAGTATGGCGAATTATTGGTTGATTGTAACGTTGGCCATGACTAGTAAGTTTGTTTAGGTAACGGCTTACGCCTTTTCATTGGTATAATCAACTCTGGTTTTGTATCTGAATTTATATTTTAAATTCACTGGAAGTTTAGGATCCATTTAATTACTAATGTTGAAAGAAAAACTTGAGAGAGTCATTGTATATTATGAGTGGAGGGGTTTAATTGCTATTTGATGTGTAAGATGATAAGACAGCTGTATTTCAGATACAGAGAACAGCTAAATCCAGTTTTCATTAGCTGTTCTTTCTCATCACCAGATTACCCTGTAAGGGAGCAGGTGCTGCATCCTCGTGCACACCATATTAGTCCCTTGCTGCCGAAGCAGATGTACTCACTGAGGCCTCCTCAGGGAATGGGAGGGCATTCGACACCAGGGCCGCTTTTGAAGACTGGTTCCTCTGTCAGGATTTCATAGTGGCTCTTTGACACTATCTCTTCTTTTCTCTTTGTGTGTACTTTATTGGACCACAGTGTTCTAGAGGGAGGCAGTTTGATCAGCTTGATTAATTACCTTAATTAGTGCTATGTGGAGGAGCCCTTCTATACCCGTCCACCTCAGGGGTCACAAGTTAGCTTGTGGGAGGGTCATCATTGGATCAGCGGCCTGGGACAATCCGTAGCTTGGACAAACAGAATTCTAATCCTGAGAATGTGGTTGAGAAATACAGCACAGCCACCTGGTTAATATATGTAATAAAATGAAATTTCTGTAATTTTGTAGCAGGCAATGCATAGTAATATCATGTTTTCATTATAGCTCGAACTTTTGTAGCTATTCAGATCTCATGTAAACATGTAACATAAAGTGTGAGGAAGTCGGATAAGGTAATATATTCGTTCTGTTAGACATAAGTCAAAGAAAAAGAAACTTCCAAATAGAACAAAGAAGCGGGACTAGAAGTGGGACTCTAATGACACGGCTCCTGCTTCCTAACAGATAATGAAGACGCTGATAGTTGCGGTGCTGCTGGCGGGCGTCGTCCCGCTGCTCCTGGGGCTCCTGTTCGAGCTGGTTATCGTTGCTCCCCTGAGGGTGCCCTTGGATCAGACCCCTCTTTTTTACCCATGGCAGGTAAGTGCGTGTCTTTTGCTAATGATATTTCTTAACAGACTGAGCGTCAGAAAAATCCTTATTTTTAAAAAGTGATCTTAAGCAGTTTGTTTAGAAAGACTCCTAATTTTTTCTCTTCCAAGAACCTTTGTAAAATCAATTAAATAGTGCATTTTAATATATGATTTTCCAAGTATGCAGGTCACGTAAGTCCCTTAGACTCTGTTTTATAGATTAAAACATCACTCACTTTTTGCTTTGGCTTCACCAGTATTTAAAGATACAAGCTAATATATGTTGATCTTTTCATCTTTTAGTTAGGGTACAATAGCTTGCTCCTTTGGCTTTGAGACGTTAAGCAGTAGCTTATATTTTTGAATAATTATAGCACGTTATCTCACAAAGTCTTAGGGCTTATTTAAAAGAGCATTTTGAGAGAACCTATGTGTGTCACAGCAAAGATCCTAAAGCTTTTGGAAAAAGAAATTTAACTTTTCTGTGGTACTTAGGCCCAAAGTTAATGTCAAAGGCCTCAAGCTCTTCAGCAGTATCAGGAGAAAGGACTAGGCATTGACTTCAGGCTCTCAAAGGCTTTTCAGCCTCGCTCGAGCTTTTCTTAATATGTTACAGTGGATTTTCCGAAAATGGAAATTATTTGGTACATGTTTTCCTTTCTCTATTTCCTAGATAAAGAACCTCTACAAACCTTATTTAATAGCAAATGTTTACTTGAGTTAAAGCTTTAATTTGTGCCAAAACTCTGTGCTGCATAACTCAGATGGGAATGAAGCTAATGCAGGAGCTTCTCGAGGGTCAGGCTGGTGGGAGAGATAGACGAGGACACAGGTAGACCGTGCGAGTACAAGGAGCTGTGGCATCGTGCAGGAGAGGTACTTAACCAGCTTCGGGAATTTCAGATAATGGTTTTCTTCTGTAGGGGATAATTCTAGAACAACCTAGTAGAGAGTGGAAAGGAATGGGTGAGAACGAAAGAAAAGTGTGTTCTAGGAAGGAGCGAGTGGGCGGCCTCACGGTGAGCCAGATGCGCGTATAGGGAACTCCCTCTAACCCAGTGTGCTCATAGGTGAGGGTTAGAGAGAAAGTGAATAGAAAGGGAAATAATTATGGTGCTTGTCTGTAAGAGCTGTATTGCAATATAGTCAGATAGCAACAGAGATTGAAGGAAAGGTATTTTTTACAGAATAATGCCAGCTAATAAAGTTACGTAAAGGATTAACAGAATTATAAAATCACTATTTTGCAATAGCTAACAGCATAATTGATTCTAGCAAGGATTATCAGTGGATGCTGAACCTATCAGGTAAAAGTTGATGGGTCTTCAGTTACCTCATAATTAGTGGCTTAAGACAACCTTTATTTTGTCCAAAGAGTCTGAGTCAGAAATTAAGATAGTGCATGCATATCAGCTCATCTCTGCCCCATGTTGTCTGGGGCCTCAGCTAGGAAGCCTCAGTGGCTGAGTACGATTTGACAACTGTGGCTGGAATCATTTGCAGATTTCATCACTCACTTGCGAGGGTCAGTGCTGGTTGTTGATTGTACCCCATCAGGGCTGTTGGCTGGAGCCCCTCTGGATGTATGTGGGCTTCCTCACAGCTTGGGAGCCTCAAGAGAGCTGGGTTTCTTACACTGCGCCTCAGGGAAATGAGTGTGCCAGGAGACAAGACGAAGCTGCCCTGCCTTTTATGGCCTCATCTCAAGTCCTACAGCCTCGCTTTTCACTGTGTCCTACTAGGCACAGGCAAGTGTCAGAGATTGGCCCAGACTCAAAGGAAGGAGACGTATACCTCCTTTGACACCACGACAATCCAGAAGTGATTATTTGCTTGGTGGCAGAGTGTCACCTTACAGATCACTTGACAGTCTCAAAGGGAAGCATACAGATTTACAGTGGAGGGATCAGGTGAATTCTGCGTTAACCCAGTGATCACTACAAATGCAAAATCAGTGTGCCTCCTGATCTTATGCAATATGCAGCACCAAAAAAGAGCAGCTTTTATGTCCAGGAGCTGGCCTGGCATTGTCAGCTGGGCCTTGGCGTTCTCTCGCTGGGCATAAACGATTTCACAGAACATCAGCATTAAACAGGGCCACTCTGTGACCATGGTAGATCAAGACAAAACACCCCCTCCCCCACCACACACTCATACACACTATATAATCATGCCTGAACCCAGGCAAAACATGAATATTCTCCATACCACAGAAATGACCAGTCTCCCTCTGTCCTAGCAAACATGATTGGCTGCTGCTTCATTTACCAGTACAGTTTTTTTTTTTTTACGCCTACAGCACCTGGTCTTCCTAGGTGGTCTCCCATGCAAGTACTAACCAGGCCTGACCCTGCTTAGCTTCCAAGGTCAGGCACGATCAGGCACGTTCAGGGTGGCGTGGCCGTAGACCACCAGTACAGTTTTAGCTTTACTCTGTCCCTCTTCTGGATAAGGTTTATTGAGATCCCCAGTTACAGATAGCCCCCTCTTTCTAGTAGCATCTGACATAGAGCAAAACACTGCTTCCGTGAGTCCTCCCCAGATCACCTCACGCAAACCGAAATCCTACAATAAGACCTTCTTACCAAGTGCCCCAGACTGACTGCACCAAGCTACAAGTTCTCTGTGAGCCTTTGGCATGGTTTCTTTAGGCCAAACATGGCTCCACCATCTTATTTTGATACAGTCAGCTCAACCGAAACCAATAAAACAGCCTAAAGATGTTTTGATAAAATAAAACCTTGTCATTATTGTATTTATTTGCTCCTTGAGATCTCCTTTAATGTCCGCACTTTTCTCACTTCTCTTGAGAAAATAATGTAGATTTCTGAAAGAGTCAAGAGTGATTTTTTTGGTAGAAACATTGAACTTGAGCTGTAGAGGAAAAACATTCCCTGGGTTTTATAGCATGTGTTAGTCTTCTGTAAAACTGTTACTGATCCTGCAGGACTTAAGAAAATTACTACATAACCTCTGTATTGTTTTTTGTTTTTTGTTTTTTTGCTAAAAACAACAACAAAAATCTGTTAAATGTTTTTTATTACCCTAGGACTGGGCACTTGGAGTCCTGCATGCCAAAATCATTGCAGCGATAACATTGATGGGTCCTCAGTGGTGGCTGAAAACTGTAATTGAGCAGGTAAGTAAGATCAGTTTTCAGAAAAAGACTGAGAGTAATAGGTATAGACTCTTTTTACATATTTCCATTTTTCTACATGTTCTTTAATGAGCATAACATTTTTTTTGTAGAAGGCAGTTTGCTCTTTTATCACCATGAATTTGCATCGACCACTCTTAAGACTTCCTTACCTGAAGGTTAACCAGTAGCTTAGAGTTCCTGGAACCCTGTCCAAGGTTAAGGCAAAAGTCAGCATACGTGCTTCTTCTCAGGGCAGGAGTTCTGATGGAGGCTTCTTAGCTTTCTAAACCTGTGGTAGAGAAAAAAGTTATTGTTCAAGGCAATAAATAAAAGAAAAAGCTTTTCTTTTAGAACTTTTTAGGACTATTCTAGCTATGTAGCACCTAAGAGTATTACCATATTATGGAGCCATCAGATAATTTGGTCGATGTGATGATAACCTTGAAGTTTTCAGCCCAGTCTACACAAGAAAACGGTGAAAAAAATTCCTGTACCTGGAGAGTTTTGGGTGGGAGAGCCACGGGAACTGCGGGTTTGCATGCGCCTCTCAACCCTTGGGCTGACTGTGAGACAGCGAAGCGAGCTGGGTCGTGGGCACGTGACTGTGAGACAGCGAAGCGAGCTGGGTCGTGGGCACGTGGCAGCGTACCCGCTCGTGACGGCAGTGCAGGCCACTCCGCTCTGGAGGCTCCAGGGAGGCTCCCTTGCAGGGCAGTGTGGAGAATAAGGGTTTCATCACAGCTGGAAGCTGTGAACGTTGTTGGTCTTTGTAATTTTTTGCTCTCTGATGCGTTCTTTCCTCATACGTGCGTGTAAGTTTAAGTAAAAATGGTTGAGAAACACTGGGACCCCTTGCCGCAAGACTGAACGATTTGGAGTTAACGAGGTTTCTTTGGGGTCAGAAACGGATTTGGGGGGGTTAAGCTTTTCTGTCATTCACATCCGAATGCTCTGGCCAGATCCCTGTCGGGCACGTCGCAGAGCACGAGGAGTGACTGGGCCAGGCGAGGTCGGAGTGCTGGGGAAAAGCAAGAGCAGCCTCCTCTGCCCATCTTTAGTGTCCGTCTTTCCCAAGGTTTTCCTACTTCCATCCATTCTTTTCTCTGCAGTACTATCCGTAGAACTTTCTGGATAAGCTAATGCAAATACTCTAGAAATTCTTTAATTAAAACAAAATCCACAAGAATTCTTTTATATTAAATTTTTACATAAAATACCTTTTGGTTTGTTAAAATTCGATTTATGCCAGGTTTTCAGAAACATGTTTTCTGTTTATAATGTTTTCCTATATTCAGAAACATGAATGCAGTCTCGAGTGGTACTCCCGATGACTCTTAGGAAGTGTAATGTGGTGTTAAACTAACATGACCGGGCTCCATCTGGTACTGTATCGTGAAAGGCTACTGTACTGATGATTCCGCATTAGTGTCTTATGTAGTAAAGAGGAAATGCGTTTCTTTAAAAACTCGTGGGCACCGTGTGCGTGTGTTCCAGAACTTGCCCTGTCTTCAGGAAAAATAACCAGCGTGAATCCTCTGGGGCTGGGGGACTCAGTCTCTTGCAGCTTCTGCTCGTAGAGATTGCTGTGTTAACCGGGAGGAATTTGTCCCGTACCCTTGTTCTGATATTTTCCCTTGTTTTTCAGGTTTACGCAAATGGCATCCGGAACATTGACCTTCACTATATCATTCGCAAATTGGCAGCGCCTGTGATCTCCGTGCTCTTGCTTTCCCTGTGTGTACCGTACGTCATAGCGTCCGGCATCGTCCCTTTACTAGGTGGGTAACGCTGGCTGGGGGGCCCGAGAGAGCTCCTTTATAGACGTTGTTACATTATTGTCACTTCCGGTATCACAAATGCTTTACATGTAAATATAAGTCCAGCTAAGAGACTTTTTCTTAGATTTGACCACTCAGGGCAGGATTAAGAGGCTCATACAGCCCTGGGGTGCAGATTTCTCTCTAGGCAGGTGGGAAAGCACTGACATCAAACTCTCCCCCAAACAGGCAGAAATAGATTTCCTCCCCGATGTTTTCTCCTGACTAGAGGCGCTGTGGTCACATGCTTACAAAACTAAGGAAAAGTGTTACAATTAATTTAAAAAATGTTCTTTAGCATAAAAGGAAACCAAAGAGGAGATGCTAATTTGTGACATTTTAGCAACTAGAAATGATCAGTTTTGTTCCGAAGAACCCTCACAGGACCTTAAACACAGCATGTGTTTAAAGTGATAAGGACAGAGTTTCTCTCTCCAAATCTCTCTTCTCCTGCATCCCCTCTGTGACCAGCGTTATCATCCAGCAAGCTGCACGAGTCAGAAACCTCGGAGGTCATCCACGTCACCCAAGGCTCTCTGCTATCCACACTCAAGTGGCATCCAGATCCCCCGACCCGACCTCCGGCGCCCTGGCCGCTGGCGCCCGCTGAGGCACACACGGTCTCTCACCTGGCGCCCGCAGCCTCCCGTGTGACGTCCCTGCTTTAACCACTGATTCATTCTCCACGCTGTGGCCCTGGTGTCCTTGTAGAAGAATGAGTCTCATTTCTCTTCAGTGAACCTCCTTTTGTCATTTCCTCTGTGGCTTTGACACGTAACCGGCTCCTGGACGTGGCCGGCGCAGCTCCAGCGTGACCTCCCCGCTGCCTCACTCCATTTCCTGAGCCCTGCATCCGGTCCCCTCTCCTCAGCGGAAAGACGTGCGTTCACTGCACCGCTGTTCCACGTGCACTTAGAGGTGTCCTTTTATGGTTTTACAGGTGTTACTGCGGAAATGCAAAATCTGGTCCACCGGCGGATTTATCCGTTCTTACTGATGGTCGTGGTACTGATGGGCATCTTGTCCTTCCAGGTCCGCCAGTTTAAGCGCCTTTATGAGCATATTAAAAATGACAAGTAAGTCTAGACTTCCATTCGCCTGAGGGCTCCTTTCTTAGTTTGTGCGTCTGATGAGATGGAGGAGGGAGGAGCGCTCCGGATGTATTTCGGGGCAGCGTTAACAGGATCCACTAACAGATGCAGGCTGCGAGAGCATTGCCAAGGACTCAGCTGGGCTCCCCACCTGGGAATGCGGGGCCCTCACTGAGGGAGACGGAGAGGCGGGGCGAAACTGGTGTGTGGGGGGGCTTTTTAATGCCTGTTCCAAACAGTTTTCAGTCTGTTTTCAAAGGCTTTGATCTGACAGTCTATTAAATGGTTTTACATAGAAAGAAACCTGAGTTAGGAATTAGCAGGGCCTTCCCAAGCCCTGCTTGTAATTGGGGGCCATCGGGTTACTCAGGCGCTGCTGAGAGAGGCCGCAAGGTTACTGCAGAAGCTCGGCCCTCTGCTTTGAGGAAACACTGTGACCTGACTTCAGTGAGAGACTGAGGATGAGGACGGCCAAGGCTAACCGCTTTCGGGGATGACAGCCATTTGGCCGTCCATGTCCTCCCTGGAGGCTGAATCCTGCTCTGTTTTAATGGTATCTAGCAGGGGAAGTGGATTTAAAACTTACCTGTCCTGGATTCCCTGGGGGGTCCCAGTTTACGTATGCTGCCTTTACGTCGTTTTTAGCAGCACCCCCCAGTTTATGGGTGCCCGGTTTAGACAACAAATTATATGCTCCCCTTATTGAGTCTGAGGGCTTGTAAGAGTAACATTTTTAAGAATGAGATGGAGAGCATTGAAGGCTTCTCCAAAGCGTTTGCTGACAGTAGGAAATACAGGTGCACTGTAGGCGGTCGGAGCACAAGGTTCTGTCACACGAGAAAGAAGGCGGAGGGGATTTCTCATGTCACTTGCTTGGACGGAGGAGCAGATACTGTAGACAGGATGGCAGACGGGACGGGCCCTCGGGAGCCTTCTGCCGCTTGCTGCTTTACACCTGTCGCCTGTCTTTTCCAGTCTCCCCCGGTGGTTCTTTCCCACCTCTCATCATTTTTTATTCACTTTTTCTGCCTTTTTCCTGCAGCCCAGTGTACTCTCACTGCCCCCCCTCTCCCCCCCGTTCCTTCACGCAGAAACTGTTGCGCTGCGGATGCACTGAGGGCGTCTCTCATTCGCCATTGCTCATCCACTCCCAGCCTGGTCCCTAGGAGGTGCCGAGTGTGCGTGTGCACGGGGCGGGTGGGGGGAGGTACCAGGATCGTAGAGTTGGGTATGGGTTCAGAGTCTCCTTTTTCTGACACTGAGTTACTTTTTGGTCCTGGGCAAGTGAGTTCACATCCCTTTGCTCTTTGCTTCCTACTGCATCTTCGTTGCGTAATGCTAACCCCATTCTTGGCACATCTTGATGCGTTTTATGATTGTGTGTGTGCACGTCAGGTGGTGCTGCGTGAACTGTGTTACACATTGCTCAGTTGTCGTTATTAAAGATATGTACAAAATCCTCAACAGTTAAAAAAACACGGGTTGCTTGGGCAACAGTGGAGTAAAGAATGATTAACTTCAGGAAGAGAATCGGTGAGACAGAAAGGATTGAACAGATGGTGAGATCTTGGCTGAAGAAGCAGCAGGAGTAGCTAAGTGTTTTAAGAGGTGAAATGCTCAACTGCGTGGCACAGACGGCCAGGACACCTCCTGAGGCCTATGTGTGTGGACAGAAGCGGGGAGTCCTGGTGGAAGATGAGTCGACGCACTGAGCCCTCCGCCAGGCCAGGCGTTTGTCGCACCGCAGGCGTGGGGCACAGGCCTGTCGTTCTCATTTTACTGATGAGTAGACCGGGCCTCGGACAGCCCAGCTCCCCGCAGCCCCGTCAGGCGCAGGCTTCACTGTCCCACTCTTAACCACAGACGCCACAGTCTTACTGATCTGCACTGAGGGACAGCGGCACATTTGCACCCCAGTCCCCTCCAGTTCATTGCCATCGGCTTTGTCACCCACTGTCCTGCAGTGGTCAAGCTCCAGGTCATTCCACCGGCTTTAGTGAGGCACACCGCTGGGGCTCCTTGGCCACTCCTGCCGTCATCGTGGGCACTCGGCGTCCTGGCGGGACTGCCTTCTTGTCGCAGCCGCACTGACTTCCGTCTCCGTCCCTGAGGTCCTGCGTTCCTGGCCGCGACCTCCCTGTCATCACACAGCACCTGGGCTAGGAGCTCTTCACGTTCTGTTCTTGCACTTAAACCCCCGCCTCTGTCATTCGCCTACAGTCGCTTCTCTGCCATCTCCCCTTCGACCTCACTGAAATCTGTGTCGATTTCTTTTTTTCTCTAGAACTAGAGCTGTTACGTCCTGCCTGGGCGGGCAGGGTAGGCTCTCTCTGCCAGCTTTCTGGTCGTCGTATTTCCAGGCCTTTCTTCCGATCTGTCCACTAGGCTGTTTCATAAATACGATCCCTACAGATCAGCCCCCTGCATAGGTTTGCTCTGCCTCGCTCTCCTCCGCCCCCTGAGCATCTGGGTTCCCGAGAAGTCCCACCCTGCGGACAGGGGCGCGGGCCCTTCTGACCTTCGCTGTGCACACGTCTTCCCACACACCTTGTTCCTTGCTATAAGGTGCCTGCCTTTGTGCCTTTGGTAGGTGATCGTTCTAGGCTCCCCTTCTACCTACCTGACCACGGAAGGGTTTTAGGTAGATGAGAAGTGATCTGACTTGTGTTTTAAAAAACGTATCGCTGGCAGTACTTAGGAAGGACGTTTTAACGTGTAAGGTCGTATAAGAGAGTAACCACCTTGCTTTTACAACCCAGGTACCTTGTGGGCCAACGCCTCGTGAACTATGAGCGAAAATCTGGCAAACAAGGCACATCTCCGCCCCCTCCACAGTCGTCCCAGGAGTAAGGCGGTCGTCCCAGCGTCCTGGACCTGCCCCTTGCCTTTACTTGCCCTTCTTTGTGGACTTCTCTCTCTGAAGACTTTCCCAGTGATCTCTCAGCATTGTTTTCAGGTTGGATGCGTTTGGCTGGTGTGCTCAGCATTTGGAGGGCGGCGGTCGCAGGCCCTGCTGCCCTCCCTGCCCTCTGACGTCACTGCTGCCCGAGGTCTGTACATGTGTAAATAGAAGTTCCTGGAGGCCCAGAACCGTGGATTAAACAGAATGTGCATTGTACATCTTTAAACAAATGTATATTAATTTATTAAATCTAGTTGTCACTTTATTTTGGACCTGCTGTGATCTTGACAGGAAATGTGCCACAGAGCCACAATGCAGAGGCAAGACTTCTTAATGACATGTTTAGGAGCACAGTGTCATGGTGTTCCTAGCAATGTATAGTTCTCGTTAAGCAAACTGTACATTCTGTCTGTCTTGGCTGCCGAGACCCTACCGAGGACGGAAACGGAAACGTAGAAACCAGCAGTGGGGCGTCTGCGGTAAGAAGACCCGGACCTCGTGCTTCACTGTCAGTCGCTCCTGGAAGTTATTTTGTGTAACACCAAAGCTGTTGTACATTTTCTGCTGCCTGATTTTTTTTCATGTGTCTGCGGTCGTGATGTTGTATAGTATCTTGTGCTAGGTGAGGAAATTATTTTTAATTTTGATAATTTAATGTTCCTAGTGATCAGCATTGGGAGTTGGGTTTTTGTGCTTGTTGGGGGCATGCCTATACTTAGAGGAAAAAAAGTCCAAAAGAAGATTTTCATTAGTCACCCC